>NC_045767.1:34658527-34961557 GCF_008692025.1 Phocoena sinus
TGTATGGCATTTCCCAGATATACCTTGAGTACAGAATCACAGTTTACAGAGTAACCTGCGAAACCAACATCCTATGGAATATCACATACTGGAAAACCCTAATTCAGATATATATGATGATTTTATGCAGTTTTAATATGTACATGGATCTTGAGGCATTGATGAGAACTTGTGGTCTAGCAGAATATCCACAACTTAGGTGTAAAGAGCTCTGAGTCTATCTCTGAAAGCCAGAGACATGCACATTTGCAAGTCTTGCTTTAACTTCAAATTAAATATGTAAAAACTATTTTCCCTGTCTAATTTCTTCCAATAACATTACCATTTTAATACTTAAACTCTTCCTTAGAAAGGGCTCTTGGCTTTAGCTCAAAATCTCTTCTGTCCTGATGAAAATATTCAGAAATGGCTACAAAATCTCAAAACAAAATGTTTTGAAACAGTGACTCAAAACTCTGTAACTAATGGTAACAAATCTTTCTTGGTAATTTTAAGAGTAGCAGTCATTTAATTAATGTCCAAAGTGATTTACATCATATATACATATTTTTAGAGACAAATACTTGGTTTTAAGATTAAATCTTATAAACATAGCCTTTGGGATGTCTGTGTACCCACCTGCCACATCAAGAAAGCCTCTCCTAATTGTCCATCACATAAAAATGTAATGGAAGCATGCAGACTGACATAAAGTAAGTTTTTATGTACTAAGTTTAAATAATGGAAATAAAATCAGATTAGATATGAGAAACTACAGTAATATAAAGAATCCAATTAAGGGTAATATTGAATAAAATAGGAATAGGAAACTTAGCTTTTCATATTATCTTCTAAACATCAAAAGTGCCAATATGCTCATATATTAAAGAGAAATAATTCTCCTATCAAAGATTTCTTCAGTCTTGAAATGAACAATTAAACTTTTGATAACATGACCACAAAACTCCTGTTTCTTTCTAAATGCTTCCAAATATGCTGTGCATTACACAGAGTACAGTCTTCAGCACTAGTGTTGAATACAGTATAAAACAACCTTGAAGCATAATTTTAAAAATAAAATAAAGACAAACAGGAAAATTCAAAATCCCGGCAGAAATTTTACTTATATTAAACTATCCTACTTTGCTCTAATACTCAGAAATTGCTAATTTTTTTGTGTGTGAGCTAAATAGACCATTTAATTTATGTCTATAAAGTTAAGAGAAAGGCTGCTCTCAGGGTGTAATCTGGGTGTTAATTTTTGTGTGTGTGAGCTAAATAGACCATTTAAGTTATGTCTATAAAGTTAAGAGAAAGGCTACTCTCAGGGTGTAATGTAGCATTGCACTGATGTAAATCTTCATAGGGCATGTGGGAAAGATAAGAAAAAAAAAATTTTTTTAAAAAAAGGATTGTAAACTCACCAAATCTAAACATTGAAAAAAACTAAAAATATACTTACACTATGTCTGTATCAAAAATGCTATTTGAATTCAAAATAAGACCTAATTACGTACAAAGTAATTTCCATACAACCAGAGCATTATTTAGGGGATATCACAAATTCACATGTCACACCAAAGGATGAATTAAAATAAAGGTTGATTTGGCTAATGATTTGCCCAATAAACGCAGTTATATCTGTTATCATGACTGTAACTAAATCTGCTAAAAGATGAATTAGCTTTTTGTTTGAAAATAATTTCAAATTAATAGATCAGTGAATAATCCAAGTTCATGGCATTTTCATAGAACAAAAATAGAATTTTCTAGAGAAAAAATCTAATAGAAAATATCATACATTTTCTGTCTTAACTTGTATCAAATTGTCATGTTTATACTTCAATTATATTTGAATATGGTATATGCAATATAAATCTGAAGCAATGTATATTTAAAATGTCACCAACCCTCTAAAAGTTGTAGCTTTTCCTTGGTCCCTTTCCATCTTTCAGTGGGCATAAGCACTCTGACTTTGTCATCTTATAAACATGGTACCATAAGATAAGTCTACCAGTTAAAATACACACTGAATTAGGATGAAGAAAAAGAACTTCTCAGATTAATTTATAAAGGTTACAGAATTGTAGTAACCAGAATTACCAACACTTCTGTGAGAATTATAGAGAAATAAACAAATTTGAAATATCCATTTGTTTTAGTCTTTGGTTTTAAAAATATTGATTTCCACTCTACTTGTCCTCTTTCATCTCCCCCAGAAACTCTAACCAAACTCCAAGTCCACTAATTCTTATATTCAAAGTGTGGAAATGTTTTACACAGTCTTCTAAACCCATGGTTAGCAATAAGATCATAAAATACTCTGAAGCAAAATTAATTTTATTTGAGGGGAGAACAATGAGTAGAAAGAAACAATGGTTAGTCTCCTAATGGGAAAATTACTTTAGTCACATATGCAGAAAACAGAACTCTGAATTGTCAGACTTCTCTATTCAGAGGTATTGACTTATAGTTAAAATGTTCCTCAGGCCACCCATTTATGGCATTGCATAAAAATTCTACACCGTTCTGCTCAAAGAGGTTATGGGTTAGAATCCCAGAACTGAGTTGGCACTCTGGTCCCCTTTCAGTTTCTTACAATTCAAGGCAAACTCTTTCCCATGTTTAAATGTTCTCTTTGTGGCAAGAGGCAGCATGAAGAGATGGTGAAATCACTGCAGCCAAGAAAAAAAGAAAACTGGCTGATCTCATCTTAACTGCCGTTAATGCTTTGAGATGATGCTTAAAATGGCATTATTGAAGCAATGCTGGGAAAACGTTGTATTCCTGTTTCTTCATTCAGAATACTTACAAAACTCTAAATCTTTCCTCAGAACCCACTCTGGCATTTCCACCTTTGGAAGACTGCCACAGAGCTACCAATCAAAGATTTTAAGTACCTCCAAGCTAATTTAAGCTTTAAATAATTGAAATTAAAATGTGCTGCATAAGAATTCAGTCTTTTTGGTAATAAGTATAAGTCAAGAGTCACAAAGTTTAAAAAGCTCTTTCATTAATTTTCTTTTTTTTTTTTTTGCGGTACGCGGGCCTCTCACTGTTGTGGCCTCTCCCGTTGCGGAGCACAGGCTCCGGACGCGCAAGCTCAGCGGCCATGGCTCACGGGCCCAGCCGCTCCGCGGTATGTGGGATCTTCCTGGGCTGGCGCACGAACCCGTGTCCCCTAGCATCGGCAGGTGGACTCTCAACCACTGTGCCACCAGGGAAGCCCTCATTAATTTTCTTGAACATATATTTCATGATCTGGCAAGTGACCACAAGATGTTACTCTAGAGAGGAACTGAAATAACCTATTCTTTTCGGTTTAAATGCTACTTACTTGAAGAATATTAGACTTTATTAAAAGGTCTCATGTGGCATTTTCTGTAAAAGTAAGCATTATATCTGTATTACTATACATGACAAACTTTTACGGTATACTTTTTGACACATACTTTCAAATTTGTAGTTCAACTCACCATTTACTGAGCCTGTAAGCTGAGTATATGCTAGGTGCCATGAGAAACAAAATGATTGGTGACAGTGTTCTCAGGGAGCTTATACCTAATTTAGAGGTGGATCATAGAGTTATAAGAAGATACATGCAGGAATTCCTCAGCAGTCCAATGGTTAGGACTTGGCACTTTCACTGCCAGGGGCCTGGGTTCAATCCCTCGTCAGGGAACTAAGATCCTGCAAGCCACATGGCATGGCCAAAAAAATAAATAAATAAAAAAGAAGATAAATGTCATCAGGTTCATATGAACATGGAACTATGGAACACACATCAAAATGGAGATGATTTTCATAGAGGCCCTAAAGAATTTTTAGGATTTCTTCAGTTGCAGTGAAAGAAGCATATCCTAGGTGGAGTGAAATGCTTAAGAAAATTTCTAGAAAGAAGACTTGAAACAGAGGTCTTAAAATAACAAGAGATCTATTTGGTCAAGCAAAGGTATATGCAAAACCTTAAAATGAGAAGGGTATACATGTGATAGTAATTACGGTGTCATTTTGAGTAAGGCTACTTGTGATTATCACTACAAGCTTTGATACACAATCACTCAACTTGATTAAAACTGGCTAAAAAATTTAGTATGCTTCTTCTGACTTTACTTCTTCTGAGTATACCCGAAGAGCTGAGAATCTCCCTAAATTCTACCTGTATAACCTTATGATAACCAAGTAAGTATACTGTCAAATTTCAGCATAGATAATGAATTCTAGTCCTAAAAATAGTCACTGTAGGCTATTTCATACTTCAGCTGTACATTTCCATCTCAGAAGAAGGGTTGAGAAGTTGAGTCAAGAATTAAGTTCAGACTTGATGCAGTTAAAAAGAAAACAGAGAAGCAGATGCATTTGCAAAATAAAACTTCCATGGAGTCTTTTGGTGGGGGAAGGGTGGGGTGGAGAATGAATGCATTTTTTTTAAATAATGGAAAGTTAAAAAATTGAGACTAATAACACAAATTCAATTTTCAATGTATTTAAGCTGAAAAGAACAGCACTAGAAAATACAGACAGCCTTCACAACTTCAGTTTCCAAATTTCGTGGTATCTTAACTTTCATTTAGTATGCACAAAGTGAATAATTTGACTCTAGCTTAAAATATAGGTATACAAACTAAACTCAAAACAGAAGGAAGGAAATAATAAAGATTAGAGCAGAAATAAATAAAATAGAGAACTGGAAAACAACAGAAAAGATTTACAAAACTAAGAGTTGGTTCTTTGAAAAGATAAACAAAATTGACAAACTTTTAGCTAGACTAACCATGAAAAAAGAGAGAGGACTCAAATTTTAAAAAGAGGAGACATTACAACTGATACTGCAGAAATACAAAGGATCATAAGAGACTACTATGAACAACTATACATTAACAAACTTGGACACCCTAAATTCCTAGAAACATACAAACTACCAAGATTGAATCATGAAAGAATAGAACATCTGAACAGAACAATAATGAGTAAGGAGATTAAATCAATAATCAAAAAACTCCCAATAAAGAAAGGCCCAGAACAAGATGGCTTCACTGGTGTATTTTAATAAACATTTAAAGAAAAAGTAATGCCAATCCTTCTCTAACTTTTCCAGAGGATAGAAGAGAAGGGAACACTCCCAAATGAGGCTAGCATTACTCTGATACCAAAACCAGATAAGGGTACTACAAGAAAACTATAGGCCAATATCCCTAATGAATATAGATGCAAAAATTCTCAACAAAATACCAGCAAATCGAATTCAACAACACATTAAAAGAATCATACACTATGATCAAGTGGATTCATCCCTGAAATGCAAGGACAGTTCAACATACCCAAATCAATAAATGTGACACATCACATTAATAGGATGAAAGATAAAAATCATATTATCATCTCAATATATGCAGACATAGCATTTGACAAAATTCAACATTCATGATTAAAAAGAAAAAAAAAGACTCTCAACAAACTAAGTATAGAGTGAATGTACCTCAACATAATAAAGACCATATATGACAAGCCCACAGCTAGTATCACACCCAATGGTAAAAGGCTGGAAACTTTTTCTCTATGATCAGGAACAAGACAAGGGTGCCTACTCTCACCACCCCTATTCAACATAGTACTGGAAGCCCTAGCCAGAAGAGTCAGGCAAGCAAAAGAAATAAAAGGCATCAGAAGCAGAAAGAAAGAAGTAAAATTTCTCTATTGGCAGATAACATGACTTTGTATATAGAAAATCTTAAAGACTCCACCAAAAAACAGCCCTAATCAACAACTTCAGTGAAGCAGCAGGATACAAACTTAACATACAAAAACCAGTAGTGTTTCTACACACTAGCAATGAATTAGCTGAAAAGAAATAAAGAAAATGATTCCATTCACAACAGCATCAAAAACAATAGAATACTCAGGAATAAATTTAACCAAGGAGATGAACAATTGCTACACTGAAAACTACAAAATATTGATGAAAGAAACCAAAGAAGACACACAAAAATGGAAAGGTATCCCATGTTCATGGATTGGGAGAATTAAATATTGTTAAAGTGCCCATACTCCCCGAAGTCATCTATAAATTCAATGCAATCTCTATTAAAATTCCAATGGCATTTTTTTCAGAAGAAAAAAAAATCTAAAATTTACATGGAACCATAAAAGTCCCCAAATATCCAAAGCAATTCTGAGAAAAAAGAACAAAGTGGGAGGCATCACACAGCCTGATTTCAAGCAATATTATAAAGCTATAGTAATCCATGCCAGTATGGTACTGGCATTAAAAACAAACACATAGATCCATGGAACAGAATCAACAGCACAGAAGTAAACTGATGCATATATGGTCAACTAACATTTGACAAGGAAGCCAAGAATACTCAATGGAGAAAAGACAGTTTCTTCAATATATGGTGCTGGGAAACTGAATATTCACATGCAAAAGAATAAAACTAGTTTCTTAACTTATACCATTCACAAAAATTAATTCAAAATGGATTAAAGACTTATGTTTAAGACCTGAAACAATAAAACTCCTAGAAGAAAGCATAGGAAAAGAAGCTCCTTGACACAGGTCTTGCTAATGATTTTTTGGATATAACACCTAAAGCACAAGCAACAAAATAAAAAATAAACAAGTGGGTCTACATTAAACTAAAATGTTACTGCACAGCAAAAGAAACATCAACAAAATGTAAAGACAACATATGGAATGTGAAAAAATATTTGCAAATCAAATATCTGAAACTAGGTTAACATCTAATGTATATAAAGGATTTATACAACTCAGTAGCAAAAACCTCAAATAATCCAATTTAAAAATGGACAAAGGGAGGGACCTTGAAGATGGCGGAAGAGTAAGACGCGGAGATCGCCTTCCTCCCCACGGATACACCAGAAATACATCCACACGTGGAACAACTCCTACAGAACTCCTACTGAAGGCTGGCAGAAGACCTCAGACCTCCCAAAAGGCAAGAAACTCCCCACGTAACTGGGTAGGGCCAAAGAAAAAACAGAGACTAAAGAATAAGGACGGCACCTGCACCAGTGGGAGGGAGCTGTGAAGGAGGAAAAGTTTCCACACACTAGGAAGCCCCTCCGCGGGCGGAGACTGCGGGAGGCAGAGGGGGGAGTTTCGGGACCGCGGAGTAGTGCACAGCGACGGGTGCGGAGGGCAAAGCGGGGAGATTCCTGCACAGACGATCGGTGCTGACCGGCACTCACCAGCCCGAGAGGCTTGTCTGCTCACCCGCCGGGGCGGGCGGGGCTGCGAGCTGAGGCTCGGGTTTTGGTTTTGGACGGAGCTCAGGGAGAGGACTGGGGTTGGCGGCTTGAACATAGCCTGAAGGGGTTAGTGCACCACGACTAGCCGGGAGGGAGTTCGGGGAAAAGCCTGCACCTGCCGAAGAGGCAAGAGACTTTTTCTTCCCTCTTTGTTTCCTGGTGCGCGAGGAGAGGGGTTTAAGACCGCTGCTTAAAGGAACTCCAGAGACGGGCGCGAGCCGCGGCTAAAAGCGCGAACCCCAGAGACGGGCGCGAGCCGCGGCTGAGGGCGCGAGCCCCCGAGACGGGCGCGAGCCGCGGCTGAAAGCGCAAACCCCAGAGACGGGCGCGAGCCGCGGCTAAAACCGCGGACCCCAGAGACGGGCGGGAGACGCTAAGGCTGCTGCTGCCGCCACCAAGGGGCCTGTGTGCGAGCACAGGTCACTCTCCACACCCCTCTTCCGCGGAGCCTGTGCAGCCCGCCACTGCCAGGTTCCCGGGATCCAGGGACAACTTCCCCGGGAGTACGCACGGCGGGTCTCACGCTGGTGCAACATCACGCCGGCCTCTGCCGCAACGTCACGCTGCCTCTGCAGCCGCAGGCCCGCCCCGCACGTAGTGCCCCTCCTACCCCCATCCCCCAACCCCCGGCCTGAGTGAGCCGGAGGCCCCGAATCAGCGGCTCCTTTAACCCCGTCCTGTCTGAGCGAAAAAAACAGACGCCCTCCAGCGACCTACACGCAGAGGCAGGGCCAAATCCAAAGCTGAGCTCCTGTGAGCTGTGAGAACAAAGAAGAGAAAGGGAAATCTCTCCCAGCAGACACAGAAGCAGCGGATTAAAGCTCCACAATCAACTTGATATACCCTGCATCTGTGGAATACCTGAATAGACAAGGAATGATCCCAAATTGAAGAGGTGGAATTTAGGAGCGAGATCTATGATTTTTTTCCCTTTTCCTCTTTTTGTGAATGTGTACGTGTATGCTTCTGTGTGAGATCCTGTCTGTATACTCTTGCTTCCACCATTTGTCCTAGGGCTCTATCCGTCCATGACTTTTTTTTAAAAATTCTTTTTCTTAATAATTAAGTTTAATTGTAATAACTTTATTATACTTTACCTTCGTTCTTTCTTTCTTTCCTTCCTCCCTTCCCTCCTTTAGACAACGAATCACCCCAAATTGAGGAGGTGGTCTCAGGGAGCAGGATTTATGATTTTTCCCCCTTTACCTCTTTTTGTGAAGGTGTATGTGTATGCTTCTGTGTAAGATTTTCTCTGTATAGCTTTGCTTCCAACATTTGTCCTAAGGTTCTATCCGTCCCTTTTTTTTTTTTTTCTAAATATTTTTTAATTCAATAACTATATTATACTTTATTTTATTTTTACTGTATCATCTTTCTTTCTGTCTTTTTTCCTTCTTTCCCTCCTTCCTTCCTTCCTCCCTCCCTCCCTCCCTCCCTCCCTCCTTTCTTTCCTTCTTTGCTTCTTTCTTCCTTCCTTCCTTTCCTCCTTTCCTTCTTTCTTTACTCATACTTCTACTAATTCTCCCTACTTTTTCTCCCTTTTATTCTGAGCTGTGTGGATGAAAGGCTCTTGGTGCTCCAGCCAGGAGTCAGGGCTCTGCCTCTGAGGTAGGAGAGCCAACTTCAGGACACTGGTCAACAAGAGACCTCCCAGCTCCACATAATATTAAACGGTGGAAATATCCCAGAGACCTCCATCTTAACACCAGCACCCAGCTTCACTCAACGACCAGCAAGCCACAGTGCTGGACAACCTATGCCAAACAACTAGCAAAACAGGAACACAACCCCACCCATTAGCAGAGAGGCTGCCTAAAATCATAATAAGGCCACAGACACCCCAAAACACACCACCAGACGTGAACCTGCCCACTAGAGAGACAAGATCCAGCCTCATCCAGCACAACACAGGCACTAGTCCCCTCCACCAGGAAGCCTACACAACCCGCTGAAACAACCTTAGCCACTGGAGACAGACATCAAAAACAACGGGAACTACGAAAGTGCAGCCTGCAAAAAGGAGACCCCAAACACAGTAAGATAAGCAAAATGAGAAGACAGAAAAACACACAGCAGATGAAGGAGCAAGATAAAAACCCACCAGACCTAACAAATGAAGAGGAAATAGGCAATCTACCTGAAAAGAATTCAGAATAATGATAGTAAGGATGATCCGAAATCTTGGAAGTAGAATGGACAAAATGCAAGAAACAGTTAACAAGGACCTACAAGAACTAAAGATGAAACAAGCAACGATGAACAATGCAATAAATGAAACTAAAATCACTCTGGATAGGATCAATAGCAGAATAACTGAGGCAGAAGAACGGATAAGTGACCTGGAAGATAAAGTAGTGGAAATAACTACTGCAGAGCAGAATAAAGAAAAAAGAATGAAAAGAACTGAGGACAGTCTCAGAGACCTCTGGGACAACATGAAACGCACCAACATTCGAATTATAGGGGTTCCAGAAGAAGAAGAAAGAAAGAAAGGGACTGAGAAAATATTTGAAGAGATTATAGTTGAAAACTTCCCTAATATGGGAAAGGAAATAGTTAATCAAGTCCAGGAAGCACAGAGGGTCCCATACAGGATAATACAAGGAGAAACACGCCAAGACACATATTAATCAAACTGTCAAAAATTAAATACAAAGAAAGCATATTAAAAGCAGCAAGGGAAAAACAACAAATAACACACAAGGGAATCCCCATAAGGTTAACAGCTGATCTCTCAGCAGAAACCCTACAAGCCAGAAGGGAGTGGCAGGACATACTGAAAGTGATGAAGGAGAATAGCCTGCAACCAAGACTACTCTACCCAGCAAGGATCTCATTCACATTTGATGGAGAAATTAAAACCTTTACAGACAAGCAAAAGCTGAGAGAGTTCAGCACCACCAAACCAGCTTTACAACAAATGCTAAAGGAACTTCTCTAGACACGAAACACAAGAGAAGGAAATGACCTATAGTAGCGAACCCAAAACAATATATAAAATGGAAATAGGAACATACATATCGATAATTACCTTAAATGTAAATGGACTAAATGCTCCCACCAAAAGACACAGATTGGCTGAATGGATACAAAAACAAGACCCTTATATATGCTGTCTACAAGAGACCCACTTCAGAACTAGAGACACATACAGACTGAAAGTAAGGGGATGGAAAAAGATATTCCATGCAAATGGAAACCAAAAGAAAGCTGGAGTAGCAATTCTCATATCAGACAAAATAGACTTTAAAATAAGGACTATTAAAAGGGACAAAGAAGGACACTACATAATGATCAAGGGATCGATCCAAGAAGAAGATATAACAATTGTAAATATTTATGCACCCAACATAGGAGCACCTCAATACATAAGGCAAATACTAACAACCATAAAAGGGGAGATCAACAGTAACACATTCATAGTAGGGGACTTTAACACCCCACTTTCACCCATGGACAGATCATCCAAAATGAAAATAAATAAGGAAACACAAGCTTTAAATGATACATTAAACAAGATGGACTTAATTGATATTTATAGGACACTCCATCCAAAAACAACAGAATACACATTTTTCTCAAGTGCTCATGGAACATTCTCCAGGATAGATCATATCTTGGGTCACAAATCAAGCCTTGGTAAATTTAAGAAAACTGAAATTGTATCAAGTATCTTTTCCGACCACAACGCCATGAGACTAGATATCAATTACAGGAAAAGATCTGTAAAAAATACAAACACATGGAGGCTAAACAATACACTACTTAATAATGAAGTGATCACTGAAGAAATCAAAGAGGAAATAAAAAAATACCTAGAAACAAATGACAATGGAGACACAACGACCCAAAACCTATGGGATGCAGCAAAAGCAGTTCTAAGGGGGAAGTTTATAGCAATACAAGCCCACCTTAAGAAGCAGGAAACATCTCGAATAAACAACCTAACCTTGCACCTCAAGCAATTAGAGAAAGAAGAACAAAAAAACCCCAAAGCTAGCAGAAGGAAAGAAATCATAAAAATCAGATCAGAAATAAATGAAAAAGAAATGAAGGAAACAATAGCAAAGATCAATAAAACTAAAAGCTGGTTCTTTGAGAAGATAAACAAAATAGATAAACCACTAGCCAGACTCATCAAGAAAAAAAGGGAGAAGACTCAAATCAATAGAATTAGAAATGAAAAAGGAGAAGTAACAACTGACACTGCAGAAATAAAAAAAATCATGAGAGATTACTACAAGCAACTCTATGCCAATAAAATGGACAATCTGGAAGAAATGGACAAATTCTTAGAAATGCACAACCTGCCAAGACTGAATCAGGAAGAAATAGAAAATATGAACAGACCAATCACAAGCACTGAAATTGAAACTGTGATCAAAAACCTTCCAACAAACAAAAGCCCAGGACCAGATGGCTTCACAGGTGAATTCTATCAAACGTTTAGAGAAGAGCTAACACCTATCCTTCTCAAACTCTTCCAAAATATAGCAGAGGGAGGAACACTCCCAAATTCCTTCTACGAAGCCACCATCAGCTTGATACCAAAACCAGACAAGGATGTCACAAAGAAAGAAAACTACAGGCCAATATCACTGATGAACATAGATGCAAAAATCCTCAACAAAATACTAGCAAACAGAATCCAACAGCACATTAAAAGGATCATACACCATGATCAAGTGGGGTTTATTCCAGGAATGCAAGGATTCTTCAATATACGCAAATCTATCAATGTGATAAACCATATTAACAAATTGAAGGAGAAAAACCATATGATCATCTCAATAGATGCAGAGAAAGCTTTCGACAAAATTCAACACCCATTTATGATAAAAACCCTCCAGAAAGTAGGCATAGAGGGAACTTTCCTAAACATAATAAAAGCCATATATGACAAGCCCACAGCAAACATCATCCTCAATGGTGAAAAACTGAAAGCATTTCCACTAAGATCAGGAACAAGACAAGGTTGCCCACTCTCACCACTCTTATTCAACATAGTTTTGGAAGTTTTAGCCACAGCAATCAGAGAAGAAAAGGAAATAAAAGGAATCCAAATCGGAAAAGAAGAAGTAAAGCTGTCACTGTTTGCAGATGACATGATACTATACATAGAGAATCCTAAAGATGCTACCAGAAAACTACTAGAGCTAATCAATGAATTTGGTAAAGTAGCAGGATACAAAATTAATGCACAGAAATGTCTGGCATTCCTATATACTAATGATGAAAAATCTGAAAGTGAAATCAAGAAAACACTCCCATTTACCATTGCAACAAAAAGAATAAAATATCTAGGAATAAACCTACCTAAGGACACGAAAGACCTGTATGCAGAAAATTATAAGACACTGATGAAAGAAATTAAAGATGATACAAATAGATGGAGAGATATACCATGTTCTTGGATGGGAAGAATCAACATTGTGAAAATGACTCTACTACCCAAAGCAATCTACAGATTCAATGCAATCCCTATCAAACTACCACTGGCATTTTTCACAGAACTAGAACAAAAAATTTCGCAATTTGTATGGAAACACAAAAGACCCCGAATAGCCAAAGCAATCTTGAGAACGAAAAAAGGAGCTGGAGGAATAAGGCTCCCTGACTTCAGACTATATTACAAAGCAACAGTAATCAAGACAGTATGGTACTGGCACAAAAACAGAAAGATAGATCAGTGGAACAGGATAGAAAGCCCAGAGATAACCCACGCACATATGGACACCTTATCTTTGATAAAGGAGGCAGGAATGTACAGTGGAGAAAGGACAGCCTCTTCAATAAATGGTGCTGGGAAAACTGGACAGGTACATGTAAAAGTATGAGATTAGATCACTCCCTAACACCATACACAAAAATAAGCTCAAAATGGATTAAAGACCTAAATGTAAGGCCAGAAACTATCAAACTCTTAGAAGAAAACATAGGAAGAACACTCTATGACATAAATCACAGCAAGATCCTTTCTGACCCACCTCCTAGAGTAATGGAAATAAAACAAAAATAAACAAATGGGACCTAATGAAACTTCAAAGCTTTTGCACAGCAAAGGAAACCATAACCAAGACCAAAAGACAACCCTCAGAATGGGAGAAAACATTTGCAAATGAAGCAACTGACAAAGGATTAATCTCCAAAATTTACAAGCAGCTCATGCAGCTCAATAACAAAAAAACAAACAACCCCATCCAAAAATGGGCAGAAGACCTAAATAGACATTTCTCCAAAGAAGATATACAGAATGCCAACAAACACATGAAAGAATGCTCAACATCATTAATCATTAGAGAAATGCAAATCAAAACTACAATGAGATATCATCTCACACCAGTCAGAATGGCCATCATCAAAAAATCTAGAAACAATAAATGCTGGAGAGGGTGTGGAGAAAAGGGGACACTCTTGCACTGCTGGTGGGAATGTGAATTGGTTCAGCCACTGTGGAGAACAGTATGGAGGTTCCTTAAAAAACTACAGATAGAATTACCATAT
This sequence comes from Phocoena sinus, assembly GCF_008692025.1. NCBI lineage: Eukaryota > Metazoa > Chordata > Mammalia > Artiodactyla > Phocoenidae > Phocoena > Phocoena sinus. Next base: position 34,672,283 of record NC_045767.1, read on the forward strand.
GACCCAGCAATCCCACTACTTGGCATATACCCTGAGAAAACCAAAATTCAAAAAGAGTCATGTACCAAAATGTTCATTGCAGCTCTATTTACAGTAGCCAGGACATGGAAACAACCTAAGCGCCCATCATCGGATGAATGGATAAAGAAGATGTGGCACATATACACAATGGAATATTACTCAGCCTTAAAAAGAAATGAAATTGAGCTATTTGTAATGAGATGGATAGACCTAGAGTCTGTCATACAGAGTGAAGTAAGTCAGAAAGAAAAAGACAAATACCGTATGCTAACACATATATATGGAATTTAAGGGAAAAAAATGTCATGAAGAACCTAGGGGTAAGATAGGAATAAAGACGCAGACCTACTGGAGAACGGACTTGAGGGTATGGGGAGGGGGAGGGGTGAGTTTTGATAGGGCGAGAGAGAGTCATGGACATATACACACTAACAAACGTAGTAAGGTAGATAGCTGGGGGGAAGCAGCCGCAAGGCACAGGGATATTAGCTCGGTGCTTTGTGACAGCCTGGAAGGGTGGGATGGGGAAAGTGGGAGGGAGGGAGACGCAAGAGGGAAGACATATGGGAACATATGTATATGTATAGCTGATTCACTTTGTTATAAAGCAGAAACTAACACACCATTGTAAAGCAATTATACCCCAATAAAGATGTTTAAAAAAAAAAAATAAAAAATAAAAGTAGAATACAATAGTAAAAAGAAAAAAAAAAATGGACAAAGGACCTGAACAGACATTTTTCCAAAGAAGATATAGGAAGGCCAACGGGTACATAAAGGTGCTCAATATCATTAATCATTAGGGAAATGCAAATTAAAACCACAATGAGGTATCACCTCATGACTTTTAGAGTAGCTATCATCAACAGGACAAGAGATAAAAAATTCTGGTGAGGATGTGGAGAAAAGGGAACACTTGTACACTGCTCTTAGGATTGTAAGTTGGTGCAGCAACTATGGATAACAGTATGGAGGATCCTCAAAAAATTAAAAATAGAACTACCATGTAATCCAGAAATTCCACTTCTGGGTTTATATCCAAAGAAAATAAAAGCACTATGTTGAAGAAGAATCTGCACCCCCATGTTCATAGCAGCATTATTTACATTAGCCAAGACATGGAAATAACCTAAGTGTCCCTTAATGAATGAACAGATAAAGAAATGTGAGACACACACACACACATACATATCTGTATATGAATATTATTCGGCCATACAGAAGAAGGAAAGCCCACATGTGCAACAACATGGATGGACCTTGAGGGTATTATGCTAAATGACATTAAGTCAGACAGAGAAAGACAAATACCATATGATCTCAATTATATGGAATCTTAAACAAACCAAGACAAGCCCTAACCTCTACTTACGGAGAATAGACTGGTGGTTGCCAAAGGCAGGGGTGGGGATGGCAAAATGGGCGAGGGTGGTCAAAAGGTACAAACTTACAGTTATAAAATAAGTAAGCCACAGGAATATAATGTACAGCATGGTGACTATAGTTTACTGCCCTGTATTTGAAAGTTGCTAAGAGAATAGATCTTAAAAGTTCTCATCACAAGACAAAAATATTTTTAACTATATGAGGTGATGGGTATTAACTGAACTAAGTGTGGTGATCATTTTGCAATAAATACGTATGTCAAATCATTATGTTGTGTACATTAAATTTATACAATGTTGTATGCCAGTTATATCTCAAAACCGGAAAAATAAAAAACAAAATACAGAGGGGTGTGTATGTATACCTACAAATACAGGTACACATACATAAAAAATCCACTATAAAATTCTAAGTTGCCAATCTTTAGAAGTAATTGATTTTGAATACACAAGAAAAATAATTCAACACTTGAAACTATCATAAGCTTATTCATTTAATAGTGTTTTGTGATTAAATATAACCTTTGGAAAGTCTGCTGTTCCTCTCAATCTGAAAGGGGCTTCAACTGAACTGTACAGGTCATTTTGCAAAACAGAACAGTAGGGAATAAAGAAGAGGTTCTCTTCATTATGAGTAAACTGGACTTGTTAACCCTCTGACAAGATAGAAACTGCATGGTTCAAACATTTAAATTTTCTCCAAGTTGGGGGACAGAAAAAGTGCTAAAATGAGAATAGTTAATTTTCTCCTCAGCCTCAATTTCTCTTGAGGCTATAATGGAAATAATCAAAGTTAAGAGTATCTGTCTTCACTGCCACCTACTTGTTCACACCTTATTCCATCACTGGCATACTGCTATTTGCAGGGTAAATATGAGGTACCTGTAGAGAATCTCAATGACATAAGTTGGAATAAAAAAGTAGGCTTTGCAGTCAGGTAGATCTACATTTAAATCTTCATTCTTCCACTTACTGTGGAAGATTCTGATGGAGCCTTTGTTTTTTAATCTAGTGACAACACTAACACTAAAAGGGTTACTAACTATTAAGTGAGATAGATATATGAAAGACTAATGGGATGAGTTTCTGTTCCCCACCAAGGCATGTATATTCTGCTTCTCTGCCTTTGTGCCTCCATTACCTCCTTCTTACAAAATTTCCCTACCTATCTGCCAAGGTTCAATAAAAATTCACTTCCTCCATACAGCTTTTCCTGTTCCCTTCCAGCCGGAAGAGCTGCCCTTTTCTGAACTCTCTTTTCCTGAGACCTGTATTAGGACACTCTCACTTCAGTGACATCTCGCCTTAGTTACTGTCTATCTCTCATTGCTCCTGCTCACTGTCCTATCAAGCTCTTCTTCCTCTGCTTATTGCTTAAATGCTGATGTCCTAGGAATTCTAGTCTAGAACTTCTTCAACATTCATCCATATATTTATTCATTCTATTTAACAGGTAGTTATATTCAAGGTATTGCTCTGAGTTCTAGGGATGTAGGGATGAACAAGATAGTCTAGATTCCTCATTAGTGAAGTTTATTTAGACAAGTAAACAAATAAAACAATTGTAGATTGCTAAATGCTAGGAAGGAAATAAATCTGAATGATGGGATAGAGAGGGATTAAAATGGAAGTATTTAATAGAGAAGTTAGGGAAAGACTCTGAGTTGCTGACATCTATCTGAGCTGAATGAAAAAGCCAGTGGCTGGAAAAGTTGGGGGAAGAATGTTCCAGTCAGAAGGAACAGAAAGAACAGAGAATCTGGTCTGGTTGGTGAGAGAGAGAGAGAGAGAGATAGAGATATATAGAGAGAGAGATAGAGAGAGAGAGAGAGAGAGAGAGAGAGAGAGAGAGAGAGAAAGAGAGAGAGAGAGAGAGAGAGAGGTTTTAAGATGAGGTTAGCAGGTATGTAAAGGCCAGGTAGGGGTGAGGCACTTAGATTACTATTTAAATCCAATGAGAAGCCATCTGAGCATTATATGAAGAATGGTTGCATACTCTGATTTGGACTTTTAAAAGATCACTCTGGTAGTCTGTGGAGAATGAATTGAAGGCATTAAGAGTAGATGCATCAAGCTGGGAGAATGCAGTAATCCGAAAGAAAGGATATGATATCCTGGACTAGGGTGACAGCAGTGGAAATACAGAGAAGTGAATGGATTCTGGATGCATTTTGGAGGCAGAAATGAAACTTCCTGGTGATGGATTAGATGTGAGGGAATGAATAAAATGGAAGAAGAAACCAGGATATGCCTTGAGTGTAATTCTGAGCCACAAGGTTGATGATGGTGCCATTTGCTGAGGACAGGGGTGAATGGGAGTACAAGATTGATGGGAAAATTATGAGTTCGGTCTTGAACAAGCTAAGTTTGAAATGCATATTATCATTCAAATGGGTACACTAGGCAGGCAGTTGGGTATAAAAGTCAAGAAGTAAGAGGTCTAAGCTGGAGTTAACTTTGAGCTGTGTCAGCCTATCAGTGGTATTTAAAGCCATAGGACTCCATGAGATTATGTTGAGAGTACAGTTAGAGAAGGTGGCCTAAGATGGGGGCTGAGAAATCTTTAGAATTTAGAGATCCTAATGAGAAAGAAAAGACAGCAAGATGACCCAAGAGACGGCCAGAAAGATAGTGACATAACCACTTCCTGAGTGACCTACTTAACTCCCATTCTCTCAAGTTGCAGATCGATCTCAGATCTCTACTTCTAGCCCTCAGCAGAGTTGCTAATTTAAATTTGCAATTGTCTCCTAGTCATCTACATACTCCAAACCAAATTCATTGTTGTTTGCTCCAAATTTGTCCTCTCTTTTATGTATTTCCTATCAGAGTGAGTGGTGATATCATCTACCCAGTTACTTAAGAAGAAACCCTGATGTTCAATTCTTTCTTTCCTTTTACAAACATCCCAACAAATACCAAGTATTATTGTCTCAACCTTCTCATTGTCCCTGGAATCCATAGATTATCCACATCCTCATTCTTACTATCATGGCTCTTACTGTCACCATGTCATTCCTGGATTACTACAATAGGCCATTAAATGGCCTTCTTGCCTCTGGTCTTCCCTTTTTGCCTGTTCTCTACACTAAAGCCCAATGCTGAACACCATTGCTTCTCCACTTACTCCCATCCTTCAGTAGATCCTCTTAGCCTTGATACTCCTTAATTCCCTTAATATGACCCTAAAGCTATCAGGATCTGGCTGTGACCTCTCTCTAAACTTTTCTCTCATGGCCATTTGCCCCAGCCTCTTATTGATGTATTTATAATTTATAGTTCCTTTAACCCAGCAGCTTCTCTGGCCCCTGTGCCTTTGCACATGTGGTCTTGTCCTTGTCACTGTAACAAATCTTCCCCATCTCCTTCTTCTTCACCCTTCCCATTCTGAACAAATTAATCCTCATTTATTCCATTTAGATATTAGTGTAGACAGTACTTCCTCTAGGAAACTAAATGACTTTCTAAGGGAGTGTTAGATGCTCTCCAGGATGTTCCAAGAACACCTTGTATTTCTCCTCATCATAACACTTAACACACTATGTATCTGCCTATTTCCTTCTCTGCATCCTCCACCAGGCTTAAGCTTCTTGCAGAGAAGAAGCTGTCTACTGGTTTCATAGTCATAATCATAATACTTAACCCAATATCTGGCAGAAAGTAGGCACTCAATATGTGTTGAGTGAATGACTGTGTATACATATTCTCTCTCCTACTGGTTTATAGGAATCTTAATATTTTCATTTAGCAATTAGGCCTTTTAACACAGAAATTTATTTTAGTGACTAAATGCATTAAAAACTAGAACACACAGTACTCTATAAAGAGAAAAAGTACTGTCAGGTGTAGATAAGATACTACCTAAAAAAAAATAACACCTAGTTATTGAATTAGCAACTGAGGAAAAATAAGTTTAAAATCTCTTCCCATACATGTTTATTTTCAACCCAGGTCCCAACACACACACACACACACACACACACACACACACATACACACAAATCCTCAAAAAAACTACTTTGACTACAATATAAATTGTTTAGATTTTAGCACATTAGATACAAGTGCAAGGGCCTCACGTAGGGGTTTGGAGTCCTTAATTCCCTTGGTGACTCCTCTGGTTATCACTAACAAGGTTTGTCCTTCTTTGACTCAGTTATTTTGGACTCCCTAGGGGCAAATTCCATGTCTTATCTACGTTCCCTCCCAACCTGAAAGCCTAGCACAGATATGCAGAAGGCACTCAAAAACTGCCTGTTCACTGAATGAAAACAGAAGAGATATGATTATTCTTGATAGGCTCCACTATAAACCAACCAACCAACCAAACTGAAATATCAGTAAAATATCTATAACTAAATATTTTATGTCACATGGGGAAAATATTAGCATTTTGGTGTTCCCAGATAATTAGAAATAAACTCTTTAGTTTTCTGCATCTGTTTAAAATAGTAATTTTATAGCTACACATTGAAGATTTCTCAATTTTCTTAAAGACATCTTTTATTAATAAAATATCTTCACTGTGGAAGAGTAAAATCACGTATTTAATTCCATTAAGAAATGCAAAAACATATGTGAGACATCTGCTGTCAGATTTCTATTCTGTTCCCATTGTGACAAACCAACCTGGCATGTATTCTATTTTAGTTAAAAGAAAGTTCAGTCATGAACCTGTATCAAAGGGCACAAAGGATTTAGACCTCTAAGTTTAAAAGTCAATTCAGCTGACTATTTAACGTAAAGATCTAAAGGCAATGAGTTCTGTGTCCAGGATCATTCAGAGCATCTCAGTTAGGGTAAGGACAGATATTTCAAATTTCCTCCCAGATAAGGCTGAAGGCTTGTTTTGATTCAGAAACCTGTTATTACACTTGACTCATCCTAGAGCAAATTCAAACTTCAAATACTGCTACTCAGATTAATTTGGAGTTATATTGGTACAATCACCCTTGTGGGATAACTCATAGTTGGAATGAATGCCAAAGGTGAATGCATAAACAATATTCACACAGACATCCATCCCAGTGTATTCAGTTCTGCTGAAAGCGGCCTCCGCCCAAACATATACACCATGCATCAGGCATCTCTTTGTATTTCTGCTGTGCAAGTTGTAACGTATTAAATACCAAACTTAATTAAACTGGCATGCATTTTAATTGTTTTCCACTAGATGTTGAAATTTAATAGCTTTGTCCTTTTATTCTAGTTCACCTAAAACACTTATCACTATTTGAATTTGAGATTACATTTGCTGACAGTTCAGTTCTTTGGTGGAAGGAGACTGGTTTTAATTGGTACCAAGTTTCCTGCTGTTTCCTCTTCATTATGACAGGTCACTATGTCAAAAAAACAGGAAGACACCAAAGAATAGAATTAATGCTAAATTAATCCCAAACATTGAGATTAATTTGAAACACTATCTACTCACCATTGTGCCTTTATACACTCCTGTTTTACTTTTCTTCATCCTATAAGCTAGTAAACAAAGGTGGGCTTGCTCAGCAACTTTTCTATGATTGGAAAAGATGTAAGAAATATAAAAGGGTTAAGTGGTTAAATAAAGATGCCCTAATTAGCTTTTTAAAATTGCTGCACATAAAAATAAATCAAGTCTCTCTGTATCCCTTATACTTAATGGCAAGAAAAAGAATTAGATAATAAAAATAAATGAGAAAACCAGAGTTTCTCAATTTGGGAAGTTGATTCCTCAGAGGACTCAAAATGTAATTCAGAGGAAGATGCTGGAGAGTCCTGCTCAATGCTGGCCAGTTGGATTGTTCACAAATTGAACGATTTGTTTAATTTTTGCTGAAAATTGTTCTACCGGTTCCCACCAAACCAAAAAAGCATAGGAAAATATTCTGATACATTAGAAGAAGGAGCTTTACTCATTCTGCTAATGCCTAACAACGTAACAAAGGCTGCCTTCCACAGCAGGAAAAAAAAAGCTGGGCTCTTTTGCCCTCAGAAACCATAGACATGCAGTATTGCTACCTTGACCAGCCATTTCAGTTCCCTCTTATGTTCCCTTAATATGGACACTGAACCTGAAGTCATGGCCAAAACAAAGTGAATGTGCTCTCCACTTGTCTTTTAAAACTCCCTCCTCCTTCTTCAGCATACCAAAGAACTATGCAATACAGGATCTTGTTTAAAATCTGATGGTTATTCTGGATACACTTCAAATGGTAGCAAATCCAGTTTTCTTCACTCCAGTTTCAGCTCTTCACTCTCCTTTTATGTAGTAAAACTAGAAACTCATAAGATGGTAAATTTTTGCCTTAATTTTCTTATGTATTTAAGAAAATTATTTCCAACATTAGTTCCTAAGCACCGAGATCCTATTGAGGGTCTTAAGAAAGCAACTTGGTCCCCTCTTTCTAGCAAAATTTATGGAAAACTTCCAGTGAGCTTATAGATTTTCATAAGCGAATGCTTAGGATCCTTATCAGTTAGAGTTTAGCTCTTTGGTTTCATCTGAAGAGTTCAACTTGAATTGGAAATGTTAAAAAAAAAATTACTCCAAAAAAATTTGGCTTATTTTTATCCTTGTGAGACTGGCTGATAATTTATTCACTCTTCTTGAAAGCTTGCTTTCTATTTTGAATTTCCTTGAAAGCAGCATCCAATATTAAATTCATTTAAGAAACTAATTTTCATCATGTTCACGAACAAATTAGGCTGGAGGACTTGTAGAAATGGTAACATAAGAGCAGATATCCAAGCCCTCTTCCCATTAAATGACTGAAATAATTTTTTAAAAATTTGGAAAATATCCTATATGAGCACTAGAGTCATTAGCACTAGCTCATATATCCTATATGAGCACTAGAGTCATTAGGGAATAGTGACAGCTGATAGGCAGAAGTTTTGAGGAATTTCTGGCTAAAATGCAGACAAATCCACATTAAAGGACATCTCTAAGAGTCTAATCACAGCCCCTCTTCCTAAACCAGCTGTGGAAAGTACAAAACCCCAGCCAACTGCCCCAACAACTCTTCCTTGGAGGCATGGGTTGTGGTAGTCAGGGCTAACAGGAGAGAGGGAGACTGCAATGGAAGTCCTCCACCCCTGTACCATAGCTGAGAAGGAACTGGAAACTCAAACAGAAACACAGCAGTGCTGTGGTATCTCTCCCAGTTATGTACTCAAGTGGCCAGCTCACCCTGATATAGGGAAGTTTCTTTTCATCCAAAGTTTCCCTCCTAATATGTAGCAGGAATAGCTAAAGGTGAGGGAGGCTTTGGAGAAACAGGTAAGTCTTCTTTAAACACAAACCAGCCAAAGACAGCAGTGTTGAGGAAAGGAAATACGTACAAACTCACCAGACAGAGACCACCTATGGGTGGCAGGACTCTTCTCTAACCCAGCCTCTCACTTAGAGTGGGCTTACCCTGGCAAGAGTGTTCCATTTCCTAAACTGGTAGGGTTTACTGGGGGAGGAAGGTACCAAAGAGACAGAGCTCTTCTCCAAGTTGTCTGAAGTTGCAAAACAGAGAATCAGACAAACCCAAATTATGAACCTGGACTAGTGGCCATGACAAATGAAAGACAGATACAAAGGGGAATAGGAGGGAGGGAGCTGATCTCTTAAGCAATATTTTCAACAAATAGAACTTTTACCATGATAATGTTCTAAATGTCCCACTAAAACAGTCTAAGAAGATTCTATCACACTTTTGTGGTAGTAGATGAATCAGCCCTGATGATTCAGATGAATCATTCAGTTGAATCAGCTAAATAGGGGAAACAAATCCAGAATGGTACCTATAAAAATATACTTCAACTAAAAGAAAAAATAAGCATATTACTCAACAGTAGAAGAAGAGCATGCTTAAAGAAATGATTTGCTAGAATCATTTGTGTTCTAGAAATTAATCTTAGACCTCACATGCCTTGTGCTGCCAAAGGAAGTTTTCATAGGTACTCTTTGAAACAGATTAATGATTAAATTAGAAAACAGGCTGAAATTAAGAAGGAAATTAAGAAGTTAAGAAAAATAATGCTAGGTAACATAATTCCACAGCAAAATATAAAACAGAATTAAGCTCCAAGACTTCATACTATACTACAAAGCTACAATAATCAAAACAGTATGGTACTGGCACAAAAACAGACATAGATTAATGGAACAGGATAAAATGTCCAGAAACAAACCCACGTATCTATGGTCAATTAATCTGTGACAAAAAAGGCAAGAATATACAATGGAGAAAAGACAGTCTCTTCAATAAATGGTGCTGTGGAAACTGGACAACTACATGTAAAAGAATGAAATTAGAACATTCTCTAACACCATATACAAAAACAAACTCAAAATGGATTAAAGACCTAAATGTAAGACTGGATACTATAAAACTTCTAGAGGAAAACAAAGGCAGAACACACTTTGTTATAAATCACAGCAATATTATTTTGGATCTGTCTCCTAGAGTAATGGAAACAAAAGCAAAAATAAACAAATGGGATCAAATTAAACTTAAGAGCTTTTGCACAGCAAAGGAAATCATACGCAAAATTAAAAGACAACTTAGGGAATGGGAGAAAATATTTGCAAATGATGTTACTGACAGGGACTAATTTCCTCCAAAAAATACAAACAGCTGATACAGCTCAGTATTTAAAAAACAAGCTGGGGGGCTTCCCTGGTGGTACAGTGGTTGAGAGTCTGCCTGCTGATGCAGGGGACACTGGTTCGTGCCCCGGTCTGGGAGGATCCCACATGCCGCGGAGTGGCTGGGCCCATGAACCATGGCCACTGGGCCGGTGCGTCCGGAGCCTGTGCTCTGCAGCGGGAGAGGCCACAGCAGTGAGAGGCCCACGTGCCACAAAAAAAAAAAAAAAAAAAGCAAAAACAAAACAAAAAAGCTGGGCAGAAGACCTAAACAGACATTTCTCCAAAGAAGACATACAGATGGCCAAGAGGCACATGAAAAGATGCTCAATATCACTAATTATCAGAGCAATGCAAATCAAAACTACAATGAGGTATCACCTGACATCAGTTAGAATGACCATCATTAAAAAGTCTACAAATAATAAATGCTGGAGAGGGTGTGGAAAAAAGGGAAATCTCCTATACAGTTGGTGGGAATGTAAATTGGTGTAGCCACTATGGAGAACAGTATAGAGCTTCCTTAAAAAGCTAAAATACGTTACCATATGAACCAGCAATCCCACTCCCAGGCATATATCCAGAGAAAACTAATTTGAAAAGATACATGCACTCCAATATTCATTGCAGCATTATTTATAATAGCCAAGATGTGGAAGCAACCTAAGTATCCACTGACAGACGAATGGATAAAGAAGATGTGGTACATATATACAATGGAATATTACTCAGCCATAAAAAGGAACAAAATTGGGTCATTTGTAGAGACGTGGATGGATCTAGAGACTGTCATACAGAGTGAAGTAAGTCAGAAAGAGCAAAAGAAATATCGTATATTAACGCATATATGTGGAACCTAGAAAAATGGTACAGATGAACCAGTTTGCAGGGCAGAAATAGACACAGATGTAGAGAACAAACGTATGGACACCAAGAGGGGAAAGCGGTGGGGTGAGGGGGGGTGGTGTGATGAATTGGGAGACTGGGATTGACATATATACACTAACATGTATAAAATGGATAACTAATAAGAACCTGCTGTATAAAAAAATAAATAAAATTCTAAAATTAAAAAATAATAAATAAATAAATTTATCTCTACTAAAAAAAAAAAAATTCTTATCCCTGAGGAAGAGAGTTTCTTTAAACATCCTAAGGAAACAGTGTGATTAGTTTTCTAATAGATTATATGCAACATGCTTTGGAGACACAGAAAAGAAAGGGGCTAAGTTTACCTCAAGGAGTTGGGATGACTTCACAGAGGTTGTATATTCCTTATTATATCGAAAACGTAAATCTTGCCAAAGACATTTCCTCAACATCCTTAATCATGGTTCTGACTCTTTTTGGTATTACCTACCGCTCAGCAGCATCAGTAGTGTAATTAAGAGCTAAGGTATATGTGCTTCCCAAAGCCAGACACTCCCTTCTTTGTGATGAAAATGGCCTTTCTCGGACACAAGCACATTCAATTCCCAACTGTTCACAGTGTTGTTCAGGATATTTTTAAAAACTGGAAATACAATTATTTTCCAGTAAATCCAAAGCCTAAAACCCTCTCCTACCACTCCTTTCTGGCCAATCATCTCCCAAAGAAATCTGATATTTTGTGTATTCTGGTGAAATTATATAAGCCAAATAAGAATGTATATGGTCTACGTAAGAATGGAAATAGTTCTTAACTTAGTATAGCATAATCATATGGCACTATTTTTATCCCCTAAACTTATATAAAATGTTTCAAAGTAACTAACTGGATATTGATAGATAGCACTTTTCCAACTCTCCTCATTTAATAAGTCAATGATAATCATTATCCATCCACCAAACATTTATTACCTAACATGTGCCAAGCACAGTGTTAGGAATCCTAATAGGATAGGAATAAGAGGGAAGTCCAAGTACTTCGTGAGCTCAAACTCCATTAGGTCATTTTCAGTTTACATGGATGACTATGAAATTCAAATGTTTTCACTTACATTTCTTAAGACATTGAAAAATACTTGGCCAGGTATCCCACTGTATTTGATACTTTTACTTACTCATGTTCTGTTTTGTTTCAGAAAATGTTTGTATTTACTATTTTCATTTTGCCTGCTATAGTTAACCGTTCCATGTCTTCACAATAAAATCTTTATGGCGTTAACCTAGTATCTGCTACTTTGTTGACAGCAACCCTATTACAAAACTGTGGACCCCAAAGAGAAAGTACTCTTCAATAAATTATAAATGATAATAATAAAAACCCAAGCCTTGTTATAAAAAGTAAGAGAATATGGTTCAAAATAAGGGCTTAATGTGGCCATTCATTAAAGTTATGATGTTACTAAAAATATTAAATGTTATTTAGAAGAGGCCAAAAAACTACTGCCTTTGAGAAAACCAGAATTTCAGAGAAGAAAAATACTAAGGTAACTGAAAACAATGAGTAATTTAAAAATCTATCCTGTAATTTCTTTAAGAATAATATAGTAGTTTATGGAAAAGATTAAAAAAAACAAAGTATGAATTACAGATTCTTTTTAGAGGTAGTCTGTAGCAGTGGGTAGAGAACCACTATGTGTTCAGAGAACCTGAGAGGCAGCAGTGCCAAGTAATTCATCGCTCCACGCTGAAGCAGTCACCTTGCCTCCCAGAAGACTCAGGCTGCTCAAAGGCAAGGGTTAGGAAAACAGAATTAATCATTTGATTTTCATATTAGTTTCAGCATCAGCTATCCATTAAGTAAGATTAATATATGTTATGTATCCACAGTTTTTGCAAGCTTTCTGTAAAAATGAAGTTTGAAGAGATAGCTATGTAGGGACTTATTCATTTATATTTATGAGTCAGGGAACCAGTTCACTGGACATTTACAAAAGGTCAAGGAAGAAAGAAGTTGGGGGTGGATGTTATCTCACAAAATATGCAGTAAATTCTATGGTCACATAAATCTGGAGGGCAGGAGATGGTAATCTATAGATTCTGGATGAAGATGCCCTGTTAATGACAGCATATTTAACTATATTGGCAGGAATTCAACTCTAGCCCCAACTTGGAGGTGACCTTCCACTGCTTTATAGTTTGCTTTGTAAAATCCGTAAGTAGTTCTAAAACCCTCTCAGGGAAATGAAGTTTTTCTTAAAAGAAGCTCACAAATAAGAAATACCCCCACTTTAAGTGCCTGGTTTAAATATTGTCAACTGATAATTTTATTTACTAAAAGCTACTGAGCACTACAATGGGAACAAAAATAAGCATTGCACCAATGCACCCACAATTTATCATTTAAAAAACACCTTTTTGCCTCATATCTATTGTGTTGTTTACTGTCAATGAATGAAAATATAGTCTTAAGACTTTCCATAACATTTTTAGGAAATACTTTACATTAAACAATAGGGCAAATAAGATGTATAAGTGTGACCACTTCAATAGGAAAATATTTCTTCTCAATTACATATTTGAAGGGAAAATGGTGCCTTTTTTGAGGAAGAGATCATTTTATTTTCAAGGGCAGTTCATCCAACTTTTAAAAATATATCAAATATAATGTTCTAAATTAAACTCTTGATTTGCAAGTAGTTAAATGATTCAGCTAAATAATTGAATTTAAAGAAGAATTTAATTCTTCTCACTCTCCTGGGGTAGAAGGATTCAACAACAAAGATCTTAATCATGGTATTATTAAGTGTCTCAAGTCATAATTATCTCATGAACATAAAACTTAGAGCCTGAACATAAAACAAAACATAAGCAACTGAGTAAAGTCAAACTTCCTTTTCATTTTGGTGAAAAGTATGACCTACGTATTATATATTTATATTCATATCAGACACATGGTTTCTGACCTACTGACCAGCAGGAAGCAGTGTGTCCAGACAGGGAGGAAAATGGAAAATGGTTAAAGAGTAGGAGGGAGGAAATGAGAATTAAGTGGAAAGGTAATTAGGGGTTGAATGAACATATAACAAGTAGAGACACAGAGATCTTTTAAATTAATATACCTTTTTCTACATTCACAAAATAAAACTCTTGAAGGAATTTTCGAAATAGAAATAACTGATGAACTGAGGCTCAGAGAAACAACAGTGGAAGTTTAAAGCTTACTTTTTTTTTTCCTGATGTCCTCTAAAAACAAATTCACAGTTTTTTATATCAATGTCCACTGTGCTATCATTCTGACCTTTGTATTCTAATATGACTTAAACCAAACCACCTTGGGTTTAAATGATCTATTATCAAGAGTATTATCTGCTATACCTGATAAACTAGCTAAATGGAAAATAAGTCTACCAATGCATCAAAGATGATAAATACATTATCTGCAGAACCAACAGGAAAGTGTTTTCTCTCTCCTTCAGTAAAGGCAAAAGTAACCACAAATTCAGGAGTGAGACAATTGCTTCTACATGTTCAAGCCTACCTTCTAATATGGGGTCCCCAATCCCCGGGCTGCATAGCAGGAGGTGAGCAGCGGACGAGTGAGCAAAGCTTCATCATCTGCCGCTCCCCATCGCTCCCCATCGCTCGCATTACCACCTGAACCACCCCCCACCACCCCATCAGTGGAAAAATTGTCTTCCCCGAAACTGGTCCCTGGCGCCAAAAAGGTTGGGGACCGCTGTTCTAATACACCCTTAAGTTCATGGTTCATCACTGTGTCCAACTCACTTAAAATGATTCCAGTAAGGCCTGCCAGTTCAGAGTTGCCCCCGCTTTTGGGGGAGAAGGGTAGAGTGAATCTTAATCTTCTTCAGCTGCCTATCTTGATCCAGAACCTCCAGTCCATGGGAACCATCTAATTATACCACCAGTTGTAAATATAAAAAGCTAGCTTTTAAAGTTTTAAAAGTATGGTGGTATGTAATGAAAGTAGATTCTTTCCTCCTATCAAGTAAGATGTACAATGCCTCTACTTTCCAGAGGAGAAAGTTAAAAACAGAGAAAATAAAGGACATCACAAATGAGAGTTGTTCTAAGTTTTAGGTAAGACTTAAAATATATATATAGGGGCTTCCCTGGTGGTGCAGTGGTTAAGAATCTGCCTGCCAATGTAGGGGACACAGGTTCGATCACTTGTCTGGGAAAATCCCACATGCCATGAAGCAACAAAGCCCGTGCACCACAACTACTGAGCCTGCGGGCCACAACTACTGAAGCCCATTCGCCTAGAGCCCGTGCTCCGCAACGAGAAGCCACCGCAATGAGAAGCCTGTGCACTGCAATGAAGAGTAGCCCCCACTCGCCCAACTAGAGAAAGTTTGCACGTAGCAACGAAGACCCAATGTGGCCAAAAATAAATAAACTTATTAAAAATATATATATACACACACACACACATAAATATATATGACTTGTTCTCTCAATGGTCATCCAATTTTTTTTTTTTTTTTTGCGGTACGCGGGCCTCTCACTGCTGTGGCCTCTCCGGTTGCGGAGCATAGGCTCCGGACGCGCAGGCTCAGCGGCCATGGCTCACGGGCCCAGCCACCCCGCGGCATGTGGGATCCTCCCGGACCGGGGCACGAACCCGTGTCCCCTGCATCGGCAGGCGGACTCCCAACCACTGCGCCACCAGGGAAGCCCGATCATCCAATTTTTAAAAAGAAATTTTATCAACATTGTAATCAGTAATATTAAAGAAAACACAGAGGTCATGCTTATAAAAGTTACAGAGAAAATGAAAGAGAAAGCATAAACATAAATAGAATAAAAAATAAATAGAATGAAAAAAGATTTTCATAAACTTGCCTAGGCTTAAAGGAGGGACTAAAAATAACAAGATGCAATTTACTAAATTAAATGTTAAAATTTTCAACATTGATTTAGAAAATCACAGTCCCAAAGTAAGGATGAAAGAGATTTGGTTTATCAGCTGCTTCTGTGAAAAAAAATGACAAGAAACCTTACACTGCAACTTTAATGTGTGGCCTTGTGGCAAGAAAGCCAAGTGTGCTTTGAGGCCATATTAATGGATGTGCAGTGTCCAGAAAACTAGGAGAGAGACGTATGATGACCTGATCACAACTATTTAAAATACTGAACACCAAACTTTAATATTTAAAGGACCATTACATAACACAGGGATCCAACATTCTTCAACAAATGCTGATTTTACCTTAACAGGATACGAAACAGTTAGAACATTCCAAAAATGTACTCAATCACTGCATTCCCCATTATTAGAAAAATCCAATCTAGAATAGTCTTTTGTAGAAAGGGAGTAAAGAAGATTCCAGCACGGCATGAAAAGGGAATAATTTTTTTTTTTAAGTTTTAAAATATATAACTTTCTTCAGTTATAGCAATTATCTAAACATTTATTTTCTCATAAAATATGGAAACTGCCCCTTTTAACTCCTGGCCACTTTTCTCCCCATATTTCCCCCTTCTGCTTTCGTTACAGCCCTCAATAAACATTTGAAGTAGGCATTTTATGATATATTCCAGTTGTATGACACACATTAATGAAGAGAAGAACCTTCTACAGCATTAATAAAAATTAAACTAAGTTTTAAAAAAAATATTTTGATATTAAGTTATCTTCCTTTCTATAGGATTACAACCCCTTCACTCAACCAAAACATACTATTTATTTAATACTTACTATGCACTAGGCATTCAGATGTGGTTTCCTCCCTTGCTACTGCAGGAAAATTACTAACTGAATAATCATTATACTAATTTCCATTTTTAAAATGTCTTAAAAAGACTCATTTTGAGAAGGTAGAACTTTTGAAAAAATGGAAAGGGACAACTAAAATACAACTGAAATACAAATACAAAAAAAAATAAAAATAAAACCCCACCTATCTCTTAACTTTAAAAAAGTATATAACAACAAAACAAAAAGACAACCTACAGATGGGAGAAGATATTTGCAAATGATGCTACCGACAATGGACTAATTTCCAAAATATACAAACAGCTCATACAGCTTAATATATTTAAAAAAATCAAAGACAACTTATGGAATGGGAGAAAATATTTGCAAATGATGTTATTGACAGGGATTAATTTCCTCCAAAATATACAAATAGCTCATACAGCTCAGTATCAAAAATAAATTAATTAATTAAAAACTGGGCAGAAGACTTAAATAGACATTTCTCCAAAGAAGACATACAGATGGCCAAGAGGCACATGAAAAGATGCTCAACATCACTAATCATCAGAGAAATGCAAATCAAAACTACAATGAAGTATCACCTGACATCAGTCATAATGACCATCATTAAAAAGTCTACAAATAATAAATGCTGGAGAGGGTGTGGAGAAAAGGGAACCCTCCTGCACTGTTCATGGGAATATAAATTGGTGTAGTCACTATGAAGAACAGTATGGAGCTTCCTTAAAGCTAAAAATGGTTTTACCATATGAACCAGCAATCCCAATCCTGGGCATATATCCAGAGAAAACTCTACTTCCACAAGATATATGCATCCCAATGTTCATTTTTTTTTTTTAATGGGAAAACAATCGTTTTTTTTTTTTTTTAACATCTTTATTGGAGTATAATTGCTTTACAATGTAGTGTCAGTTTCTGCTGTATAACAAAGTGAATCAGCTATATGTATACTTATATCCCTATATCTCCTCCCTCTTGCGCCTCCCTCCCACACTCCCTATCCCACCCCTCTAGGTGGTCACAAGCACCAAGTTGATCTCCCTGTGCTATGCAGCTGCTTCCCACTAGCTATCTATTTTACATTTGGTAGTGTATATATGTCAATTCTACTCTTTCACTTCGTCCCAGCTTACCCTTCCCCCTCCCCGTGTCCTCAAGTCCATTCTCTACCTGTGTCTTTATTTCTGTCCTGCCCCTAGGTTCATCAGAACCATTTTTTTTTTAGATTCCATATATATGAGTAGAGTCTGTCATACAGAGTGAAGTAAGTCAGAAAGAGAAAAACAAACACATCCTAATGTTCATTGCAGCACTATTTACAATAGCCAAGATGTGGAAGCAACCTAAGTATTCATCAACAGATGAATGGATAAAGAAAATGTGGTACATATTGGGTTGGCCAAAGAGTTCGTTTGGTTTTATGTAAAAATAAAAGACACATTTTTCATTTTCACCAAGAATTTTACTGAACACTGTATTCACTAACCCAACAAACTTTTTGGCTATCCCAATATATACAATGGAATACTACTTAGCTATAAAAAAAAGGAATGAAATAATGCCATTTGGAGCAACATGGATGGACCTAGAGATTGAGAAAGACAAATATATGTGATATCTTGTGGAATCTAAAAAAATGACACAAATGAACTTATTTACAAAACAGAAATAGACTCACAGACATAGAAAACAAACTTATGCTTACCAAAGGGGAAGGGGGGGGTGATAAGTTAGAAATTTGGGATTAACAGATATACACAACTATATATAAATAAAGAAGGACCTACTGTATAGCACAGGGGATTATATTCAATATCTTCTAATAACCTATACTGGAAAAGAATTTGAAAAATAATATATATTGTGTGTTTGTGTGTAACTGAATCACTTTGCTGTACACCTGAAACTAACACATTATCAATTAACTACAAATTTTTTTGTGTGTGTGTGGTACGCGGGCCTCTCACTGTTGTGGCCTCTCCCATCGCGGAGCACAGGCTCCGGACACGCAGGCTCAGCGGCCATGGCTCACGGGCCCAGCTGCTCCGCGGCATGTGGGATCTTCCTGGACCGGGGCACGAACCCGTGTCCCCTGCATCGGCAGGCGGACTCTCAACCACTGCACCACCAGGGAAGCCCAACTATACTTCAAATTTTAAAATGTTTTTTTAAATAGTATGAAACTGAATAAAGGAAAAAAATCTTTTTGAGACCATCTGGTTTTATACTTCAAAGAAATATATATATCAAAAGGCTAAACATTTTTTTGTTCTAAATGAAATACATTTAAAATTCCAAAGTATTCAATCCTGCATTTGATGCGGGAAGTTTATTTACCCTCCTCTGAAGCTATGGATTTTAATAATCGCGTCACTGTTTGGTTAGGGAACCTGGAGCTCAGAGGTCTTTCCTGAAATGCTCTCTAGAGATCCAGCATATCGATTCAGCCCTGTAAGCTTGCATATACTCCCAGCTATGTCCTCATAACATTGCAAGGCACCTAGGCAGCACTGCCAAACACATGGCTTCCCACAAGGGCCTACATTCTAAAGTACACTGACCAATCTTTCTCCTTTCACCTGAGAGTGAAAAACAGAACAAAACAAAAAACTGCTAGGTCAGAAAATCTATCGTCAACTAAACTTTCTGGAATTTTCTAAACATTTCCTGCATTCATGTCTCAACAAACAAGGTCTTGAGTGTGTTTATTCATTAAAATATCACCCAATAGACACCATATATTATCCATAACAGCTTTCAAATTTCTCTTCCTATAGTGAAGCATTTATGTTCACCAATACTACTGGAATTAGAATATCCTTAAAGTATCCCAAAACAGCCAACAAAAGCACAAATCCCAATTGTAATCAATTTATTTTCAGTAGGACACTTTAGGGAAAAAATATATAAGCATCAAATATTACTTTTACAAATGTTAGTTACAACTGAGTATCTCTGAGATTCAAGCTCTGAAACAAGGTAATTTTGTATACAAGACTACCATGTCTAGACACTGTAAGTTCCAACTTCTTACCCTCTCAGTTCCTCTCACACCCCAGCCCCACTTAATGCGCAGGTGCTGAATCTATTTTAAGAAGGAGCCAGAGGGGACAAGGAAGAACAGAAGATATGATCATAAAGTGAATTCCTTCTTTTGAAGAGTGTGATTAAGTGCCTACTATGTAACCAAACACGGTACAAGATGTTAGGAATGGAAGATAAGATACAGCCTTTGTCCTAGGGATTTCAGAGAAGACAGGCACACAGGACTACAGAAAGTGTGATGTTTGAGGGACAATAAATGCCACAAATATGAGGTTTTGCTGATGAGAAACCTGAGCTGGGGCTCTACAGCAAAAGGACATTTAACCAGGAGAGGAACAAGTACAAAGACTTGAATGTGTGAAATATAATGTTATGTTCAAGGCCTATAGTTAGGAAGAATTATACCACACAATCTGAGGGACAGTCAATATGGTGACAAGGAGGTTGAAGAGTAATCAAGAGCCAGATCAGGAATATTAAATACAGAGTTTGATCTACTTCCTATAGGTCAATGGTTTTCCAAACTGAGTTCTTTAGATAGCAAGAGTTCACAGAGCTGTTCAGGGCCACACTGGCTGAAAAGGGGGTAGGTAGGTGGCCCTATGAGTCCCCACATTGTATCCATTTCTGCACTGACCAGATGACTTCATTTTAATTGTAAAAACTTTGCAAGGAAGGTGGGGTAGGGGGTGGTGCTTCCACTGCTTTAACAAAGTTCAACAATAGGTATCCATCAAAGGGTATTAAGAAGGGAGTATACATGGTTATATTTGCATTTAAGAATGAGCACACAAGAGCACTTTAAATTGACCAGCAGGTGGAAAAAAGAATAGAAGAACAGAAGCAGAGGGAACAATTAGGAAATGATTAATTCATGGAGAAAGGAAATTAAGAGTGGTAAGAAAAAGTAGAGGTGTGGACAAGCTGGATTTGGGGGTGTGGGTGGAAAAGGAAGTGGTAGAAGTTCCTGCCCAACAAGTTCAACGTTCTCAATGAAGTAAGAAGCAAGCTGGCTGGAAGAATTTAAGGAAAGATGGGTGTGTACATGTACAAGTGGGGGGGGGCATTCAAGATCTGGAAAAGATGGCCAAGGTTGTTTTTTGTTTATTTTATTTATTTATTTATTTTTTTGGCTGCACTGCGTGGCATGTGGGATCTTAGTTCCCTGACCAGGGATTGAACCCATGTCCCCTGCAGTGGAAGCGCAGAATCTTAAGCACTGGATTGCCAGAGAAGTCCCTTGTTTTTGCTTTATAAAGTCCCTTTAAAACCACCACTAAGATTCAAGGACTGTATGTGTTCTTGGTTGAAAATTACAAAATTGTTATACACATATACAACATTAACTATACGATCATAGATTCTCCCAGAAACCCATTACTTGTTCTCTTAATCTTTTCAACATTGAAAAAGCCAAGAGAACAAATTAATTTCACACTTTGAGGCAAAGGTCTGGTTAGAGTAACATCTGTAACGATGGGTAAACACTTCTAGTGCCTTTAGTTGCACTGCAACTTTCTTTCAGAACACAAAGTGTTTTCACCAAGACTCTTTCATTTATGCTTAAAATATCCTATGAGATCAATAGAGGCAACTGACACTTCGCCTTTTGATAGGGAAACTGAAACACAAGAATGGTGAAAATAACTTTCATAGGGTGCAGTCTATTTTAGCATGGCTGACTCGTTCCAAACTCAAATATGTGTCATATGTGGACAGGCACTGATGCCAAAAGTGTTAATAGTGTTATTTGTGAACTTAGGGACTGCCAAAGTTCTCAGCAGAGTCCCATGAGAACGTCAATAGTCTTCTATAATTCACTCTCTTGGGACATAGAGACTATGAGACCAATCTGGGCCTTATATGCATATAAGACAAGATACCACAGGTAACAAAGATTTTGCTTTCATATGGTTCAGTCATGACTTGTATTATAATGAGGCATGTATAATGGCGAGAGTAAAGAAATGTAGAAAGAAAGAATTGTAGCACTGTTAATAGAAAAATAAAATTTTCTCTTTTAAGTATACTTCTAATAATTTAGAAAATTACATTTTATTAAAAATAAGAAAATATTTAATAACAAATAGATGGGTAGAAAAAATAATAGTTTGAAGGGTGCAGTTTGAAGAGCACTGCCTTGGATGATCTCTAGGGTCTTTTTGTTGTTTAAAGTCTTATGACTCAAAGGATAAATTAATCAGGCTTGTTAGAACAATGACGATGGATTTCAGTTTATAAGACTGGCCTATAAGGAAGGGATGATTGAAGTCTTAATTTTAAAATGTAGGTGGTGATTTAAATTTGAGATGGCAAAAGGCATTTTCCTTCTGAAAAATAAACAGAAAATAGGTACAATGATAGAAATAACTGTTCCATCTCAAACTACTGAAGAGACAGAAAGATGACATTTAAAATCAGGAAACATTGGGCTTCCCTGGTGGCACAGTGGTTGAGAGTTCGCCTGCAGGAAACACGGGTTTGTGCCCCGGTCCGGGAAGATCCCACGTGCCATGGAGCGGCTGGGCCCGTGAGCCATGGTCGCTGAGCCTGCGCGTCCGGAGCCTGTGCTCCACAATGGGAGAGGCCACAACAGTGAGAGGCCCGCGTACCGCAAAAAAAAAAAAAAAAAAAAAAAAAAAAAAAAAAAATCAGGAAACACCAATAATCACTATAGGTGGGAGAATCTAAGCATATAGAATGACCCTCTTCCAGTTTTACCAATGCTTCTTTGATCCTTTCTAAACAACTTAGATCTGTTTCATGAGAGAGGGTAAAAATGTCCACATTAATTAGAAAAATGGCTATAAGACAGTGCGAATGGGCAAATCCAAAACTTCTAACTCTATTCTCCCCAAACAATCTGGCAAAATACAAATCAGTAATATTTCCTACAGATGGCATGGGGAGCTGTCAATATGGAGACGTGGAGCTAGTCCAGGTTCTGCCAATAACTAATGACATGAACTTAGGGAAGTCATGTATCATTTCTGGGTACCCTATTTCCTATAATTTCCTATAATGCCAACACTTCATTGGTCAATTTAAAACTTGAAAACTTTGACATTTCTTCTTAATCTCCTATGTGCTATTAGCAGTTAAATCATCATTTTTATTTAAAATATAACAAATCTCTCTTCCCTTTTCTGTCTTATCTTTATTATCATAATCCATGTTCTCAACCTCACTCCGAAATTCCTCCAACAACTTCCACCATCTCCCTACTCTTCTCAACTTGTCAAAATAATAATATCGCTAGAGACCCGAATTTACCTTGTTACTTACCTCCTCCAGTTGTTCCTCATATGTGTACAATGGCATGTAATAATCTTTAGACTGGCTTTAGGGTTTTATAAAAATTGACCTCACCTATTTTTCCATCTCCTTTCCCACTACTTGCCAACTCTGTACAAGGTTGCCTGCCCTTGCCCCTTTCCTAGTGCACCCCCTGCCCTTAAAGCCAACATCCTTATTTTATTCCATCTCATGCTGTTTCTCCTCCACTTCTGTCACTGGGATGTCATTCCTTATTGTTTATTTGTTTTACAGCTGATGGTGTGAGGCTACATGATTGTGAACTGTATAAAAATAACTTTAGAACTTTTTCTTTGGAGTTTTTTTTTCTTTCAGCTTCATTGAGGTATAACGACAAATAAAACTAAAGTATGTAAGGTATACAATATGATGATTTGATATATACACTCTGAAAGAATTCCCCCCATCAAGTTAGTTACTGCATCCATCACTTGACACATTTAGGGGTTTTTTTGTTAAATTGTTTTGGTTTTGTTTTTTGGTGAGAACATTTAGCTTGTGCTCTCTTAGCAAATTTTAATTATACAACACAGTACTGTCAACTATAGTCATCATGTTATATATTAGATTTTCAGACTTTATTCATCTTATAACTGAAGGTTTGTACCCTTTTACCAACTATCCAAATTCTTCCTCTCCTTCAAGATCCAGACCACAAGCTTCCCCCTTCCTTCATGAAGTCTTCTCTACCTGTTCTAGTCTAGATGGGCCTTGCCATTCTTTGAACTTCCCAAGTTCTTATCTGTATCACTCACTTGGGTACCTGGGTAAATGTTTATTGGTGATACGTGATCAAGCTGTACACGATGTTCTGATTCTCTTTGAATCACTCTGAAAAAACTACTCTATGGCTTTGTAGTATATTTCTCATCTACCTGAAATGTAGTATATTGCTCATCTACCTGAAATGTAACTTTATGATATGTGTGTATTCCTTTTTCATGTTTTTACTTAAAAAATAATTTTACCCTGAGGTCTTCTCTGACTACTCTATCTTCAATTACTAACTCACCACGCCTCCAATTTCCTTTTTCTACCAAAAGTTTTATGCTTAGCACTTCTTGGTATTCTACATACTATGCACTTTTATTTATGTATGTCTCCCACTCTATAAATAAGAGAGACTTTGTTTTCCTCATTAATGCATCCCAGTTCCTAAAGAGTGCCTGGTAGTTGACAGGTGGTCAAGAAATACTTTTGGAATGATTCATTATTAAAAAACTAAAAGCAAGATTAGTAACAGTGATTAATAATAATAAGCAAACACTAATATAAAATTGAGAACTTATTATGTGCTAGGCCCTGCACGCATTATCCATATAACATTACGTAATTCCATTATTATTTAATTCTGACATATTTTCCTCCTTGCCAAATAAAACAAGGCTTAAAGAGGTTAAATAATGTTCCCAAGAACACACAGTTAATAGACATTATTAAAAATGAGCCCCCGGCGTATTTAGTACTGAAAATAAGTCCTTGGCTGAGCTTATCCAACTGTAAAAAACTAAATACAAAATTAGATTCTTTTTTGGATATGAGGGAAGAACTCCTTCGGTAGTCACTTGAAAATCTTTTTTTTTTTTTTAATAACAGCTGGTATTTTAATTTCCTGTCCTCTTTTCTTGTTAGTAATTTATCTTATACTTTTCCCTAAACTTTTACTCTTCCTTACTTACTCACCCTTCACCACCAGGAAGAGAAAATCTTCTGACTTAATGTTATGACTTCACTAAAGAGATAACAATTCTATCTTAAAAATGTGTCTCAGTTCTCATGTTAAGGCCAAGTACAGAATGAGTAGCCACAG
The DNA here is from genome assembly GCF_008692025.1 of Phocoena sinus. Lineage (NCBI taxonomy): Eukaryota > Metazoa > Chordata > Mammalia > Artiodactyla > Phocoenidae > Phocoena > Phocoena sinus. The sequence continues at coordinate 34,697,086 of NC_045767.1, forward strand.
TCCCCACAGTGAGAGGTAAAGCAACCACTAAGGCAGGAGGGGAAAAGCAAAGAATGCTTTATTCATAATTACCTAAGATTTTCCAGCATGAGAGGGGAAAGAGGAAGTCTATTTTCAGTGACAATGATTACTCTAAAAACATTAACATGTAAGGGGAAAATTTTCATTATGAGAGTTACCACTGTGCTGAGATCTCTTTCCCTTACACAGTGACTTAAAATTCCCAGGGCAGAGAGGTAATCTAGGCAGATGCACTTGCCCTATGTCTTGAAAATGGCAACATCCAGGGATCATGGGAGTTTAACTGAGGACACACTGGAAAGGATTTCTCAGCACCAGGTCAGTCTCTAAGAAGTATCAAGTGGCAGAGCGGATACTTATATCCTCAGGCATCTGGAGTGAGGGAAGAGATTACAGCTACACAGGCTTTTTAGAAGATCCGCTATGCTGAATGTATAAACAAGATTCAGTGAAACTAAATTATCTGCTAAAGAGTTATAGATGGAAAAAAAAAACAAAAAACCTCATTCTTCCTTTTCTCTAGCTAACCTGCATTTTCTTTTCTACAATGCATCCACAATTTAAACTGGTTTACAGTACAGGCAAAGGTATACATAGTAGAATTCATTCTAGTGTTCATCTTAAATATTTTGGGGAAAAAAGATACATCAGTTCTCTACTTCTATATGTCTATATAAATGATAGTGATGTGATAAAAAAAAAACCCTTAAAAAAAAAACAAAGAAACCCTTTAGGTTGGGACACTCATTAGCAAAACAAATTGATCTTTATTAAGATCAACTATAAGAACATAATGAAAAAAGTGTCTTTCTCTCAGTACCTCTATTTGTATTTTCAGAAAAATCACGTGAAAAAAATCACATAGGCTCTCCTGAGATCTGTCATTCTAAACTTTAGTTCTCTGTTAGTTCTACGAAGCCAAACTGTCATGAAACCCAGCTGCCTAGGTTCAAGAGGTACTCACTTTCAGACCAGCAAATAACCACAGAATAGCACTTTTTTTGGGTCCTCAACAAGATTGAGACAAAGTGGCCATAGGTGATGTAAGAATGGAGAAGAGAAATACTGTGACAAGTGGTTAGAGATAGCACCTTCCTCCATGCTTATTATTATATTTGAATGGCTCTTATCTCTCTTTTATTAAAATAGCAAACATTAAGAATCTGATGAAAATCTACCTTTTCTTCAGAGGAAAAAAAAAATGTATGTATCAGTACTTAAAAGTCAGCACACAACTTTAGGGGATTCATAGACCTTAAAATCTAAGCCATGCATCCTAAGCATAGATAATAGAGGTATCTGAGAGAGTACAGAGTAACTTAGCATTGGAGGTTGTAAGAGAGATTGACCATTAAACTGAGAACAAACTTACACTCGCAAACAAGCACCAACTGTCCCTAGTGTCTTACCAGCAGCTCTATCCCTCACTGCGCCTCCTGGGTCATGGCCTGTTGGCTGCTGCGGAGCCCATCTCCTGCTTCCACCCGTGGTAACTCAACAGGAGCGAGGGCAAGTAGACAATCTTGAGAGGGTCTGCTGCTGAATGGTGGCCAGCCTGGAAAAGATACAGTTTGAATATTTTTAAGTTAGCAAAAAGGAACACAGCACGTACATCTGGTATGAAAGCTACTGCGTAGCATTTAAAGGTTTCAGGTGCCTATAATTGGATATTTCCACTATGCCATTGGCTGTGAAAAATACGGGGCTGGAGGATCTTTCTCAAATCAATGAAAGTCCCAACTGCACCACAGTATTTGTCTAATATTTGTAGAGCAGTTTGCAATATGCAAAGCATCTCTGCTCACATCAGTTTGTGATCACATCTTGATTGTGATAATCAATTAGGTTTGAGACCCACTGGCTTGTATTACTTCATCTGTTGAATATAATAGTTCTCAGCCTTGGTTATAGTTATCACCTTGGGTGTAAAGTTGAGGCCTCACGTTCAGAGATTCTGATTTGTTGGCCTAAAATGAAGCCTTGCTCCCCAGGTGTTTCTAAGGTACAGCCAGGATAGAGAATCATTAGCATAACTCCTTCTACTTGTTGAGATGTAGCACTAACTTAACTCATAAATAGCAAATGTCTATTCCGAATACACCACATCAAGACAATGTGTTAAGTGCTGTGGGAAAGGTAAAGCATTATAACATGTGACCCTGTGCTCGGGGCTTTAATTTACCTGGACACATACTTTCAAAAGATCACATAATAAGATAAATACTTTAAAAATATAACCAAAGTAAGCCTTCACTGGTCAAAAATGTAGTGAAAATCTTGAAATAAGAGAAAAAGTTTAATGCATGAGGAAAGGCTTCTTCTGAGTTTTAAGGGCAGGATGAAATTCAGAGAAAGAGAGAGGCATAGAGAGAGACAGCACTGTTTTCAAGAAAAAACACAGCTGCAAGAATATGCAAAGTAAACTGAAGGATACCTAAAAAGCCCATTCTGATGGGAGGGTTACTATAAAGAGCATTAAGAGAATTTGGAGAGGCAGTTTTGACCTGGAATGTAAAGAGTATTGGTAAAATGACAAAAGAGTTGAGCCATTTTCCAAAATATCTGGAAATAGTATCTGAAATAGTACTGGAAGCTGCTGAAGGCTCATGTCCCAAGAGGTCTTAGTAAATTTACTGGGTTCTTAGTAAATGCCAGACACCATGCTAAAGCACTACATATGTTAGCTCATTTAACACAAACATCTGGAGAGGTAATTATTATTATCCCTATTTTACAGAGTCAGAAGGGGGGGTCACAATTTTCTCAGTTACATAGCTAGAAATAGTATGCTGAGACTGGGGCATGCCATTGTTTTTTAGCAACATGGCATCATAAAAGTCACGTATTAAGATTTAGGGTTTTTAAAGATTGAGATATAACTCACATACCATAGAATTCATCATTCTGAAGCATTCTGTGGGTTCAGTATATTCAAAAAGTTGTGCCATTATTGCCACTATCAAATTCCAGAACAATTTCATCACTCCTGAAATAATTCCAGTACCCATTAGGAGTCAGTCCTCATTCATCGCTCCTCTACCTAATTGACCTTCTCTCTCTAGGGATTTGCCTATTCTGGATATTTCAGATATATTAAATCATGAAAAATTTGGCTTTTTGTTTCTGATTTCTTTCACTGAGCATAATGTTTCCAAAGTTCATCTATGTCTTAGTGTGTATCAGTACTTCCTTTTTATGTCTGATATCCCACTGTATAGATGTACCACACTCTTATCTATTCATGATAAATATTTGGGTTATTTCTACATTTTGGGTATTATAAATAGTGCTACTATGAACATTCATTTACAAGTCTTTTTCTATTGTGGTAAAATATGTGTAACATAAAATTTACTAATTTAACCATATTTGAAATGTATAACGGTGGCATTAAGCACATTCACGCTGTTGTGCAACCATCACAACCATCTCCAGAACTTTTTCATTTTCTGAAACCAAACTCCATACCCATTAAACAACTCCCCATTCTCCCCTCTCCCAAGCCCCTGGCAAACACAATTCTACTTTTGGTCTCTATGAATTTGACATTCGAGGTAGCTCATACAGAATCCTATTCGTTCTTTTGTGACTGGTTTATTTCACCTAGCATAATGTCTTCAAGATTCACCCATGTTGTACCATGTGTCAGAATTTCCTTCCTTTTTAAGGAAGGAGAGTGTTCCATTATATGTATATACCACATTTTGGTTTTCCATTTATCTGTTGATAGACATGGGTTGCTTCCACCTTAAGGCTACTGTGAATAATGCTGCTTTGAACATGTGTGTTCATTGTTTATAAGTTTTTATATGGACATATGTTTTCAATTCTCTTGGGAGGAAAATTCCTAGGAGTAGAATTGCAAGGTCATATGATAATTCTATGTTTAACCTTTTGAAGACTGCCAAACTGTTTTTACAAAGTCTCTGTGCCATTTTACATTCCCATCAGCAACTGTGTGAGAGTTCCAATTTTTCCACACACTCATGAACACTTGTTATTGTCTCTTTTTTTAAAGCCATCCTAGTGGGTGTGATGTAGTAGAAGATTTAGGGGTTCTAAATCATTACATATAAGATATTGGCTTGGAACGTCCCTGGTGGTCCAGCGGTAAAGAATCCACCTTACAGGAGACTGGTTCAAGATGGTGGAGTAGAAGGATGTGCGCTCACTTCCTCTTGAGAGAACACTGGAATCACAACTAACTGCTGAACAATCATCGAAAGAAAGACACTGGAACTCACTAAAACAGATACCCCACACCCAAAGACAAAGGAGAAGCCACAAAGAGATGGTAGGGGGGTACAATCACAATAAAATCAAATCCCATAACCACTGGGTGGGTGAATCACAAACTGGAGAACACTTATACCACAGAAGTCCACCCACTGGAATGAAAGTTCTGAGCCCCACGTCAGGCTTCCCAACCTGGGGGTCCAGCAACAGGGAGGAATTCCCAGAGAATCAGACTTTGAAACCTAGCGGGATTTGATTGCAGGACTTCGGCAGGACTGGGGGAAACAGAGACTCCACTCCTGGAGGGCACACACAATGTAGTGTGTGCATCAGGACACAGGGGGAAGGAGCAGTGACCCCATGAGACTGAAAAAGGCCTACCTGCCAGTGTTAGAGGGTCTCCTGCACAGGCGGGGGCTGGCTGTGGCTCATCGTGGGGACAAGGACACTGGCAGCAGAAGTTCTGGGAAGTACTCCTTGGCATGAGCCCTCCCAGAGTTGCCATTAGCCCCACCAAACAGCCCAGCTAGGCTCCAGTGTTGGGTTGCCTCAGGCCAAACAACCAGCAGGGAGGGAACCCAGCCCCACCCATCAGCAGACGAGCAGATTAAAGTTTTACGGAGCTCTGCCCAATAGAGCAACACCCAGCTCTACCCACCACCACTCCTCCCAACAAGAAGCTTGCACAAGTGTCTTAAAGATAGCCTCATCCACCAGAGAGCAGACAGCAGAAGCAAGAAGACAGACAATCCTGCAGCCTGTGGGATGAAAACCACATTCACAGAAGGATAAACAAAATGAAAAGACAGAGGACTATGTATCAGATGAAGGAACAAGATAAAACCCCAGAGAATCAATTACATTAAGTGGAGACAGGCAACCTTTCAGACAAAGAATTCAGAATAATGAGAGAGAAGATGATCCAGGACCTTGGAAGAAGAATGGGGGCAAAGACTGAGAAGATGCAAGAAATGTTTAAGAAAGACCTAGAAGAATTAAAGAACAAACACCTAGAAGAATTAAAGAACAAACAAACAGAGATGAACAATTCAATAACTGAAATGAAAAATACACTAGAAGGAATCAATAGCAGAATAACTGAGGCAGAAGAACAGATAAGTAACCTGGAAGACAGAATGGTGGAATTCACTGCTGCAGAACAGAATGAAGAAAAAAGAATGAAAAGAAATGAAGACAGCCTAAGAGACCTCTGGGACAACATTAAACGCACTAACATTTGCATTATAGGGGTCCCAGAAGGAGAAGAGGGAGACAAAGGACCCAAGAAAATATCTGAAGAGATTATAGTAGAAAACTTCCTCCACATGGGAAAGGAAATAGCTACCCAAGTCCAGGAAGCACAGAGAGTCCCAGGAAGGATAAACCAAAGGACAAACATGCCAAGGCACATAGTAATCAAACTGACAAAAATTAAAGACAAAGAAAAATTATTGAAAGCAACAAGGGAAAAATGACAAATAACATACAAGGGAACTCCCATAAGGTTAACAGCTGATTTCTCAGCAGAAACTCTACAAGCCACAAGGGAGTGGCATGACATATTTAAAGTGATGAAAGGTAAGAACCTACAACCAACATTACTCTACTCAGCAAGGATCTCATTCAGATTCAACAAAAAAACAAAAGCTTTACAGACAAACAAAAGCTAAGAGAATTCAGCACCACCAAACCAGCTTTACAACAAATGCTAAAGGAACTTCTCTAAGTGAGAAACACAAGAGAAGAAAAGGACCTACAAAAACAAACCCAAAACAATTAAGAAAATGGCAATAGGAATATACATATAAATGATAACCTTAAATGTGAATGGATTAAACACTCCAACCAAAAGACACAGACTGCCTGAACTGACACAAAAAGAAGACTCATATATATGCTGTCTACAAGAGACCCACTTCAGACCTAGGGACACAAACAGAGTGAAAGTGAGGGGATGGAAAAAGATATTCCATGCAAATGGAAATCAAAAGAAAGCTGGAGTAGCAATACTCATATCAGATAAAACAGACTTTAAAATAAAGAATGTTACAAGAGACAAGGAAGGACACTACATAATGATCAAGGGATTAATCCAAAAAGAAGATATAACAATTATAAATATATATGTGCCCAACATAGGAGCACCTCAATACATAAGGCAACTGCTAACAGCTATAAAAGAGGAAATCGACAGTAACACAATAATAGTGAGGGGATTAACACTTCACTTACACCAACAGACAGATCATCCACATAGGAAATTAATAAGGAAACATGAGCTTTAAATGACACAACAGACCAGACAGATTTAATTGATACCTATAGGACATTCCATCCATAAACAGCAGATTACACTTTCTACTCAAGTGCACATGGAACATTCTCCAGGATAGATCACATCTTGGGTCACAAATCAAGGCTCAGTAAATTTAAGAACACTGAAATCATATCAAGCATCTTTTCCGACCATAATGCTATGAGATTAGAAATAAATTACAGGGAAAAAAACATAAAAAACACAAACACATGGAGGCTAAATAATACATTACTAAATAACCAAGAGATCAATGAAGAAATCAAAGAGAAAATAAAAAAAATACCTAGAGACAAATGACAATGAAAACACGAAGATCCAAAACCTATAGGATGCAGCAAAAGCAGTTCTAAGAGGGAAGTTTATAGCAGTACAATCCTACCTCAAGAAAGACGAAAAATCTCAAATAAACAATCTAACCTTAAACCTAAAGGAACTAGAGAAAGAAGAACAAAACCCAAAGTTAGGAGAGGGAAAGAAATCATAAAGATCAGAGCTGAAATAAATGAAATAGAAACAAAGAAAACAATAGCAAAGATCAATAAAATTAAAAGCTGGTTCATTGAGAAGACAAAATTGATAAACCTTTAGCCAGACTCATCAAGAAAAAGAGCAAGAGGACTCAAATCAATAAAATTAGAAATGAAAAAGGAGAAGTTACAACAGACACCACAGAAATACAAAGCATCATAAGAGACTACTACAAGCAACTCTATGCCAATAAAATGGACAACCTGGAAGAAATGGACAAATTCTTAGAAAGGTATAACCTTGCAAGACTGAATCAGGAAGAAATAAATTGAAACTGTGATTAAAAATCTTCCAACAAACAAAAGTCCATGGACCAGATGGCTTCACAGGTGAATTCTATCAAACATTTAGAGAAGAGCTAACACCCATGCTTCTCAAACTCTTCCAAAAAATTGCAGAGGAAGGGACACTCCCAAACTCATTCCATGAGGCCACCATCACCCTGATACCAAAACCAGACAAATATACTACAAAAAAAGAAAATTACAGACCAATATCACTGATGAATATAGATGCAAAAATCCTCAACAAAATACTAGCAAACAGAATCCAACAACACATTAAAGGATCATACACCATGATCAAGTGGGATTTATCCCAGGGATGCAAGGATTCTTCAGTATATGCAAATCAATCAATGTGATACACCATATTAACAAACTGAAGAAAAAAAACAATGTGATCATCTCAATAGATGCAGCAAAGGCTTTAGACAAAATTCAACACCCACTTATGATAAAAACTCTGCAGAAAGTGGGCATAGAGGGAACCTACCTCAACATAATAAAGGCCTTATATGACAAACCTACAGCAAACATCATTCTCAATGGTGAAAAACTGAAACCATTTCCTCTAAAATCAGGAACAAGACAAGGATGTCCACTCTCACCACTATTATTCAACATAATTTTGGAAGTCCTAGGCACGGCAATCAGAGAAGAAAAAGAAATAAAAGGAATACAAATTGGAAAAGAAGAAGTAAAACTGTCACTGTTTGCAGATGACGTGACACTATACGTAGAAAATCCTAAAGATGCTACCAGAAAACTACTAGAGCTCGTCAATGAATTTGGTAAAGTAGCAGGATACAAAATTAATGCACAGAAATCTCTTCCATTCCTATACATTAACAATGAAAGATAAGAAAGAGAAATTAAGGAAACAATCCCGTTCACCACTGCAACAAAAAGAATAAAATACCTAGGAGTAAATCTACCTAAGGAGGTAAAACACTTGTACTCAGAAAACTGTAAGACACTGATGAAAGAAATCAAAGATGACATAAACAAATGGAGAGATATACCATGTTCTTGGAGTGGAAGAATCAATACTATGAAAATGACTATATTACCCAAGGCAATCTACAGATTCAATGCAATCCCTATCAAACTACCAATGGCATTTTTTACAGAACTAGAATTAAAAATCTTAAAATTTGTATGGAGACACAAAAGACCCCAAATAGCCAAAGCAATCTTGAGGGAAAAAAAACAGAGCTGGAGGAACCAGACTCCCTGACTTCAGACTATACTACAAAGCTACAGTAATCAAGACAGTGTAGTACTGGTACAAAAACAGAAATATATATCAATGGAACTGGATAGAAAGCCCAGAGATAAACCCACACACCTATGGTCAACTAATCTATGACAAAGGAGGCAAGGATATACAATGGAGAAAAGACAGTCTTTTCAATAAGTGGTGCCGGGACAACTGGACAGCTACATGTAAAAGAATGAAATTAGAACAGTCCCTAACACCATACACAAAAATAAACTCAAAATGGATGAAAGACCTAAATGTAAGGCCAAACACTATAAAACCCTTAGAGGAAAACATAGGAAGAACACTCTTTGACATAAATCACAGCAAGATATTTTTTGACCCACCTCCTAGAGTAATGGAAATAAAAATAAAAATAAACAAATGGGACCTAATGAAACTTAAAAGCTTTTGCACAGTAAAGGAAAACTATAAACAAGATGAAAAGACAGCCCTCAGAATGGGAGAAAATATTTGCAAGCGAATCAATGGACAAAGGATCAATCTCCAAAATATACAAACAGCTCAGGCAATTCAATATCATAAAAACAAACAACCCAATCAAAAAATGGGCAGAAGACCTAAATAGACATTTCTCCAAAGAAGACATACAGATGGCCAAGAGGCACATGAAAAGCTGCTCAACATCACTAATTATTAGAGAAATGTAAATCAAAACTACAATGAGGTATCACCTCACACCAGTTAGAATGGGCATCCTCAGAAAATCTACAAACAACAAATGCTGGAGCGGGTGTGGAGAAAAGGGAACCCTCTTGCACTGCTGGTGGGAATGTAAATTGATACAGCCACTGTGGAGAACAGTATGGAGGTTCCTTAAAAAACTAAAAATAGAATTACCATATGACCCAGCAATCCCACTACTGGGCATATACCCAGAGAAAACCAGAGTGTAAAAAGACACATGCAGCCCAGCGTTCACTGCAGCACTATTTACAATAGCCAGGTCATGGAAGCAACCTAAATGCCTATCAACAGACGAATGGATAAAGAAGATGTGGTACGTGTATACAACGGAATATTACTCAGTAATAAAAAGGAACGAAATTGGGTCATTTGTAGAAATGTGGATGGACCTAGAGACTGTCAGAGTGAAGTAAGAAAGAGAAAAACAAATATTGTATATTAACGCATATGTGTGGAATCTAGAAAAATGGTACAGGTGAACGGTTTGCATGGCATAAATAGAGACACAGGTGTAGAGAACAAACGTATGGACACCAAGGGGGGAAAGCTGGTGGTGGGGGCTGCGTGTGTCGTGGTGGGATGAATTGGGAGATTGGGATTGACATATATAGACTAATATGTATAAAATCGGTAACTAATAAGAACCTCCTGTATAAAAAAAAATTAAAAGAGAAGATCTAAAAACTTAAAAAAAAAAAAAAAAAGGAGAAGAATCTGCCTTACAATGCAACGGACGTGGGTTCGATCTCTGGTCAGGGATCTAAGATCCCATGTGCTAGGGGGTAACTAAGCCCACACCCCACAACCACTGAGCTTGAGCGCTTCAACTAGAGCCCGCATGTTGTGAAGTACAGAGCCCATGCGCCACAACTAGAGAAAACCCACACACAGAACTAGAGAGAAGCCCATGCGCTGCAACAAATGATCCTGCATGCCTCAATGAAGATCCCGTGTGCAGCAACCAAGCCCTGATGCAGTCCCCAAAAATTAAATAAATAAATAATAAATCTTAAAAAAAAAAAGGGATTGGCTTGCCACAGTTCAGATGTTAAGTGATAAGTCTGAACAAGATGCTGGCAGAGGAAATGAAATAAAATGATCAAGCAAAGAAATATTACTGATTGAGAAATGGGTGGATATTAGTAACACTCTAGATGTAGGGAGAAAAAGAAAGACTCAATTATAGTAATAAAGCTTTGAGCTTGGTTGCCTGGAAGAACGATGGTATTAATCAGAGAAAATTCTATAAAGGAATTTGAAATGACAAAATAAATTTTTGACATCATGTATTTGAGGAATCTATGTATTCCAAATAAATAATTATCAGACAGGTAAAGATCAGGAGGTTAGGGCTGGAGACAAAAAAACCCCTCACAAGATATTTCATTAACATCTTTATTGGAGTATAATTGCTTTTACCTTGTGATTTTAAAAAAGGTCAAAGAAGCATTGGTAAAACTAGAAGAGGGTCATTGTATATCCTTAGATTCCTAAGGCTGGGTTTAGCAACTTATGTACCAAACACTGAGGAAGGAAGGAAGCACTTTACTTCCTGTTTTCTGTTTAAAATAGTAATATAAAACCTAAGTGGTTAATGTATTCTTTACACTCAGAGTTTTATCAGAACTTGGTTGGTATGGGATTTTTATCTATACTGTGGGGCATTCAGGACAGCAGTGCCCTTGGCTCAGACTGGTGTGAGCAGGCTTAGTGCAACTGCCCTCTAAAGAAAGACACAAGATGGGGAGTCCTAGAGAAATGCGTGTCACTGCAAGCAGTTATCTGATTGACTGGGAACCAAGCTGGCAAATTATCAAGGAGAACATGAAGTTCCAGTTTTCTATGCCCCAAAGAGCCCCCTTATAGAAAGAAGCCATCCCAACAAATAGAATGTACACCTGTAAGAGACCACAAGACTCTTGTTAGAACACAGTTCTTCAACGGTCAGTGATCTTGGCTTTGTTCAGTTTTGGAAAGTCTCCAACATGATAACATTCAGGAATCACTACAGTGATGACTCATATGCTTGGGTAGCTCTTTTGAAAGAGAACGTTAATAATACTATTTAGGATGCTATGGTAAGTAGTCTCAAAGAAAATGTAAAACATTATCAGTCTGCTGATACACTGAGTTTTCCCTCTGACCTGATATACTGAGATTATAAAGGAAAAAACAAATCATTTAGAAGGCAAAACAGAATAAACATAAAGGGTAACTGCTGCCAAAGACAGAAGTTAAGGTAAGAGCCAGAAAAACAAAGAAAAAAAAGCAAAAACAAAAAAAGAGAGACATTTAAGAATGAAAGCCTATGAACACATTGAAAAGTTTTCACTCCCACACACATATCTACATTTTTAACTGAACGAAATAAACCTCACGGTTAATATCACCATCTTTCTGAGGATAATGTGGTTCGAAGACAGATTTTTCTTTTGTTTCCCTAAATTGAAGCTTATTCTGGTATTTTATCTTCATCAGCTATTCACTGTTTTAAAAGGATAATATCTTTCTTCAATATTTTCCAGAATGTAGATGAAAAAATAACAGTGATAATAAAAATAGCTAAGATTTATTGAATGCATTCTTAGTCATTTAATCTTCAAAATACTTTCAGTCATGTTCCTTAGCACACACTTTGTAGGTGGCAGGCCTTCAGAGCCTGTGCTCTTAACTGCCATGCTTCATGGCCTCCAACAGCTTGTAGGAGATTCAATGAAGAATACATTTCATTTTGGTGATAGGTAAATTATTCTGTATTTCAAATCCTAGTAGCTGACACTTTCCTTCAAAAATGGAACAAAACTTTTCTTTACAAACCAGTCACTCTACCTATAAACATGTATACATCAATGCATGCTATGTATCATGTATAGAAATCTTTTTTGGGGGTCTTAAATACATTCTCCTTTCAATAAACGGATATTTCCCTGATCAAGACATTAAATAAATACTTCCATCGTGAACAGGGCACTATGTTTATCCTGCTGGATCTAGGCTGTCTTTTCCCCTTGATGCTAATCATCCACCATCATTGCACGTCTCTTCAAAGCTTCCCAGCAATAGGTGTTTCCTTGTTGTTGTCATGCCCCCTCAGCTGCTCCCCTGCTTGATGTGATCCTCCTCCAGGTCTAAATGGGGTCAGACTGGAAGTTCACTGAACAGCAGGTTACTGGCCTCAGCAGGATATACCCACAACTCAGTTCTCCTCCCTCTTTCCTCTCCCCACCCCACCATGCCCCAACAAGCGTGCACTCATGCTTACTCTCTCTCTCTGCAAGTAAATGATCCCAACTGTAAGGTGCCCAAAGGGAAATGCTGTTTCAGAATGTCAGCTACTTGGCAGCAATGGCTGTTCTATTAATGCTTAAAAAAAACCCCAAAAAACAGGGACTTCCTTGGTGGCACAGTGGTTAAGAATCCACCTGCCAATGCAGGGGACACTGGTTCGAGCCCTGGTCTGGGGAGATCCCACATGCCGTGGAGCAACTAAGCCCATGGGCCACAACTACCGAGCCCGTGTGCCAAAACTACTGAAGCCCACGTGCCTAGAACCTGTGCTCTGCAACAAGAGAAGCCACTGCAATGAGAAACCCGCGCACTGCAATGAAGTGTAGCCCCCGCTCGCCACAACTAGAGAAAGCCCGCACACAGCAAAGAAGACCCAACACAGCCAAAAATAAAATAAATAAAATAAATTAATTAAAAAGAAAAAAGCAAAACAAAAAAAGAAAACCAAAAACACTACAGGAGTTAAAGTTCTAAGAAGAAAACTAAAGCAAATCCTCATGCATATTTATTCCCTGCTCTTCCTAACATAAAGTGGTGACTCCAAGGAAAAATTCAGTGAGCGTTTACAGAACAAATTCCACTAAGATAAAAATATATACACCAAACAAGATTGTTTCTAATGAAGTCTTTATAGAACTAAAATTGCCGAACAAAGCTGAAATATTAGACAGTTATAAACTGTTTGACATAGTATTTCTATTGCACAAAGAAATTAAGAACCAAACAGAAATGCAGAGGTACAGGTATAAATTCACTTGGCATTGTGTATAGATTATCAACTTATATACCTTCCAGAAACAAACAAGCAACCAAAGTTATGAGGGAATAGATATTTTGAAAAAATGTGATGGAAATTCCACATTAAAAGAAAATATTGAGTAAAAATCAAGCAGAACAAGCATATATAATTTCTTGCATCTGAAATGCAAACATTTCTATGACACTCTGACACTTGCTAATACTTGGTCAGAAACTGTCAGAAACTGGGCTATAATTAACCAATGGAGGTGTGCCCAATGTCTTAACTCTGAAAAGCCAATAGAGGATATAGTTTATCTTTTATCCACTAAAATAGGAAACATAATTCTTTATAACAGAACTGCCATTCCCAATGTTTAAGCATTTTAGGGATCCCTTCTAGAAATTCTGTGTAGTGGAGGAAAGAAAAGGGGCAGAGAAGAAGAGGTGAAGAAAAATGTGTACACTGATTCTATGGTTCATCTGTTCCTTTTTCTCCACACAAGGAACTTTAGGTTTTGGCGATGGAATTTCTATAGTTGACTGCAGGACAATATTTCTATTAGGAGATAGGCTTTGAGCTGAATCTCAGAAGAAACTTCTCACCCATCACTCTCATAAACCCACAAGCAAACTAAGGAAGTCAGAAGGTAGAAGAGATAACCAATGTACAAATCCATCTCAGGTTCTCATTCTGCCACTAATCCTCCATAACTCATGATCTTGAGCCAACCAATCACTTAAGGAAACTGAGGTTTGAGAAGTCTGTAAAACGTTGAATTGTATTATCTCTGTTTCAAACCAGCTTTAAGGTGTTATGATTCTATGACTTAGATCTATCATCTAGTTTGATACAGACAGAACAAATACATGTATAAAAAAAGGTATTACACAATGAATAAGGTATAAAAACATGAGCAAAATTACATTGGTAGGATTATCCCAATTTAAATACCCTCATATAGTACTAAAACTTTATAATGGGGACTTCCCTGCTGGCGCAGTGGTTAAGACTCCAAGTTCCCAATGCAGAGAGCCCGGGTTCGATCCCTGGTCAGGGAACTAGATCCCACATGCATGCCACAACTAAGGAGCCCGAGAGCCACAACTAAGGAGCCTGCCTGCCACAATTCAGACCCAGCACAACCAAATAAATAAATTTAAAAAAAATCAACTTTATAATGAATAATCCTCAAATTGTAATAGACAACTATAAACTCATAATCACAATGCTTACTGATTCCCCCCCAAATTATTTTACAATGTATATTCTATTCCTTTAGATTTGGTAATTTCATATTATAAACTGATGTAACAGACTTTTCAGAGTAATGAGGCTACTACCATGGTTGATTTAGACTGAATTGCTAACTATATCCATTTATAATAGCCATAGGTTGAGTATCGATAACCTTAGGTAGACTGTGAAAGCTTCATTTAAAAAAAAAAAAAAAACTGCTTCAAATCAATAACATTAACCCAGATATTTTAAAAATGAGTTCATTTTCTTTACATTTTAGGAAAATTATTAGGTATATATTAACCCCACCTTCCCATTTCTTTAAGACAGATGGGAAGTAAAAGAACGAATTTTTAATCATTATTATATAAATTATTCATAGCCCAAAGAATATCTTCATGCACGGATGCTATTAGTCATATGAGCTAAGGCTTAATGCCATTATGTTAATAACATTAATACAAATACCAAAGGATCAGTGAGAAAATTTCTAATGCTTGATGAGACAGCAAACTGTATAAAATGAAATTTTATACTATATTATAAAACTGCCAACATTTGCTATATCACTATTTTTAAAAAGCAACACTACTTCACTTAAAATACTGTCTACATTTTTCATCCTAAAAATGTTAACAAGGAAATTTCATTAAACCTTATTTCCAATAAAAAGGCAAAGGAAAATGACTAGAAAACTCCACAAATTTCCCAAAGTTTTTAATTTTATTGTTTTCCTTAAAATAGAAAAATATATGAAAAAGATTTCAGAATACGTAGGAAAACTCCAGTTCTATTTACCTAGGTTGTTAAAAGCAAGTTATGCATTTTACAAAATTGGAAGTGTCATTAACATGACATAAAATACTTCTATCTAAGGTACTCTTAAAAACAATTTAGTAAACATCGTTAAGACAAATAAATGATGATTCTCTGGCTATACACATGAATGATAATCAAAATATTTAACAGCTGGCATGTCAAAGCATGGGTAATAGTGCTGGAGGAGGGTCTAAGAGGCCACCTATTTTAGCTGCAGGACTGTGGGGAGGTTCAGGGAGTCATGGCAAGGGAGCCAGAGAGTCGCAGGGCAGCAGAATTCCCCCGCTAACTTGGAAATATTTCAGTAAACTTCAGCAGAGCCACACTCATGTATACCTCCTGTGTATAAGCTCTGGTTATTTGCATGATTCTTAAATAAGGGATTATTTTTTTTAAGCTTTTAAGCAATTGTTAAAAGTCTGCAAATCACAACAGTGTAAATCAACTATACTTCAACAAAATAAATTTTTTTAAAAATCTTTGCAAATCTTCTACTTGCTACTGAAGAAAATGTAACTATTAACTTTGGTAGTAGCTAGAAAGAAACATCATGGGGGAAATTTGATGGAAGAAATGAAAAATGAAAGACGAAAGGGTCTTTTTTTAATTTTCAAAACTTTATGTGAAAATTATATAAAATATTTTTGTGACATTGAAGTTATTTAAAAATTAAAGTATGAGGTTAAACTTTCAAGTAATGACCACGATGACAATGTAAATACATTTCTCCCCTAAATAAATAAAACATTTAGTATAAACAGCTGTATATCCAATCACACTTAAGACTGGAGAGTCATAAATAAATGAGAAAGCCAAATAGATATTTTAATAACAAAATTTTGATATAATATTTTCATAAAATTATCATTTTCAAATTAAACTGGATTTTCAAATATTTCCTGGAGATAGCAAACACCTATTGCTGCTTATAAGTTAATTTCTTAAGAACAAGCATATCATAATGTTGAAGAAATGGCTGCATTATTAAAAAATATTTGATGCCATATTCCAGAGATGTAAAAGGTGGTCTAGTCTACATAGAACTGCATATTAAAAAAAAAATGTTTTAAATCATTTTTTATTTGCTAGATCTTCTAGATGGAATATACAAATCTAAAGAGAACAGGAATTTATTGTTGTCGTTGACTGTCCTCTTGTCGAAGGGATTAAAGTTACCAAGCAACCCCTGTGTTGCAGAAACCAAAATAAAAAAGGAGTCAGTTGTCAACTACCAGTTCTTCTAAAACAGAAGATTGCAAGCAGGTAAGCATTATTTTGCTATAATGTTTGGTCATACATTTTTAATCATATGACAAAGTAGAAATCATCAAAAAACTCCCAAGGAAAAAAACTCCTTTAAAAGCGTATTAATTGTGACTAAATTGAGAGTTTATAAAATCACCATTTTAAAATCATCATTGAGCAAAGTGGAGTTTGGAAAAAAAGGAGCCACTGACCCTGCCTTTAGAGAAGAATGTTTGAGAAAAGCCCTTGGTGCCAAGTTGACTCAGCTTCACAGGCCATGGAAATCAACACTGAATGTCTTGATTCTTCATTGGCTCTGAGTGGATGAAAAGCTAAATGAAAACTGGAGCATTAACTTCTTATACTTGGAGACGTGAAAGTGTCATTTCTAAGAAAGCTCAATTGTCAGCTGACCAGAAAGGCATAACTACTCCAACCTCCAAGAATGAGTCAGTAAACGAAGAGAAGGGAAACAAACAAATGAGCACCATTAGTATATGCATATTATTTCAGCTCAGTAGCCATTACAAGCCAGATACTCTACATGCTAGAAAAACCTCTTTCCTTTTGAGAAAGATGAGTAATACTGAAGAAACTAATAGTGGGATAAACTTAACCAGGCCTCACTAGGAATGCAGCTGCTTTACAGAACCTCACTGTAGACAGACTTATAGTGGGAGGTCAATCCTCTCTCCAACAACTGTCACTAAAATGACTTAACACTCCAGGTTTATGCCAGGTCAGTGTACACAGGTCATCTCCAGAGCCATGAATGAAGTCATGCGTTATCAGAAAGCAGGTCAGAGGTGACATAAATCACCTAACTGTAACAGCTGACTAAAAATAACTTTCTATTATAAGCACTCGTTTCCTAAATGAGAGGATAGATATCCTTCATTTTCTGAGGAGTGATGAGGGGGAAAATCCTCACATAAAACCAAACAAGGCTTTTTCATCTTCAGTACTCACAGAAAAGGCATGGAGTCTGTAGGTACCTGAATTTGGCTTGTAGCCTTTGATCTATCATGGGCACTGAATGAAGGCAAATGAATCTCGCCCACTGATGGTCTTCTGAACAACTACGATCCCCTCCCTCACCTTTTTTATGAAGGACTGGTGCTACCTGTTCATTGCAAATAAGGTTGTGATCCAATTAAGAAGGAGATTAGGTTATTTTCTCAACCTCAGGTTGGAAAACTCAGTGTCAACAGAGGACTTGAATAGAAACATTGTAGGTACCCGTAAGAAAAACAAAAAATATTTTTACTGCCTAGTTTATTTTCTTTTTATAAATTTAAGGTTTGTTTTTTTTTTTTAGGCTGCTTTTCATTTTTAAAATTAAACTTTTTTTTTTAGAGCAGATTTTGGCTCACTCTAAAATTTAGCAGAAAGAACAGTGAGTTGTCATATACTTCTGTCCACACACATGTATAACTTCTCCCACTATGAACATCCCTTTCTCGGGTGGTGCATTTGTTACAGCTGATGCACCTATACTGACTGACACATCATTATCACCAAGTCCACAGCTGACATTAGCGTTCACTCTTGATGTTGTACATTCTATGAGTTTTGGCAGATGTACTACAATGATATGTATCCACCATTGTAGTATATTAGAGAATAGTTTCACTACCCTAAAAACCAAACCCTCTGTATTCTGCCTATTCATCCTTCCTATCCCCTAATCCCTGGAAAAACTAATCTTTTTACTGTCTGCATAGTTTCACCTTTTCCAGAATGTCATACAATTGGAATCAAAGAGTACAGACCCTTACAGGATAGATTATTTCTCTTAGCAATACGCATTTAAGGTTCCTTTATATCTTTTCATGGCTTGATACCTTATTTCTTTTTAGTGTTAAATAATATTCCATTGCATGCTACAGTATATTTACCCATTTACCTACTGAAGGGCATCTTGGTTGCTACCAAGTTTTGGCAATTATGAAGAAAGCTACTATAAACATTGTGTGCAGGTTTTTGTGTGGACATAAGTTTTCAACTCCTTTGGGTAAATACCCAAGAGTGCAATCACTGGATTGTATGGTAAGAGTACATTTAGTTTTGTAACTGCCAAACTATCTTCCAAAGTGGCTGTACCTTTTTGCATTCCACCATCAATGAATGAAGAATTTCTTTTGCTCTACAACCTCACCAGCATTTGATGTTGTCAGCATTCGAGATTTTGGCCATTCTAATAGGTGTGGAGGGTAATCTCATTAATTAATTTGCAAT
Source organism: Phocoena sinus (assembly GCF_008692025.1). NCBI lineage: Eukaryota > Metazoa > Chordata > Mammalia > Artiodactyla > Phocoenidae > Phocoena > Phocoena sinus. The sequence goes on from NC_045767.1 coordinate 34,716,006, forward strand.
TCCCTAATGACATATCATTTTGAACATCTTTTCATATGCTACTCACCCTCTGTGTATCTTCTTTGATGATGTGTCAGTTCAGGCCTTTTGCCCAATTTTTAAACAGGTTGTTCATTTCTTTTATTGTTTTTAACAGTTTGAAGAGTTCTTTGTACATTTTGGATAATAGTCCTTTATCAATGTGTCCTTTGCAAATATTTTCTCCCAGTCTGTGACTTGTATTCTCATTCTCTTGACATAGCCTTCAGCAGAACAGAAGTTTTCAATTTTTTATTTTATTTTATTTTTTTGTTCATGCTGCTCAGCTTGTGGAATCTTAGCTCCCCAACCAGGGATCGAACCCAGGCCTGCGGCAGTGAAATCGCAGAGTCCTAACCACCAGACTGTCAGGGAATTCTCAGGAATTTTTAATTTTAATGAAGTACAGCTTAAAAATTATTTCTTTCATGAATCATGTCTTTGGTATTACATCTAAAGAGTCATCATAAATAAAAAAATAAATAAAATAAATAAATAGTCACCACCATACCCAATGTCACCTAGGTTTTCTTCTATGTTATCTTCCAGGAGTTTTACAGTTTTGCATTTTACATTTAGGTCTATGATCCATTTTCAGTTAATTTTTGTAAAGAGTGTAAGGTCTATGTCTAGATCTGTTTTGTTGCATATAGATGTCCAGTTGTTTCAGCACCATTTGTTGAAAAGATTGTCTTTGCTCCATTGTACTGCCTTTAGCCTTTGTCAATTGACTATATTTGTATGGGTCTATTTCTGAGCCCTCTATTCTGTTCTATTCATCTGTCTAACCTTTCAATAATCCCACATTGTTGTAGCCTTACAGTAAGATTTGAAGTCAGGTATGTCAATCCTCCAACTCTGTTCTTCTCCAAATATTGTGTTTGAATATTGGGTCTTCTGTCTCTCCATATAAATTTTAGAATCCATTTGTTGATATTCACAAAATCACTTGCTCAGATTTTGACTTTGTGTTGGATCTATAGATCGAATTGGGAAGAACTGACTTGACAATACTGAGTCCTCCTATCCATGATCATGAGCTATCTCTCCATTTACTTAAGTTATATTTTGATGTCCTTCATCAGAGTTTTATAGTTTTCCTCATATATCTTTTAAATACTTACATAGTTTGTAAACTTTTTTTGTATACTGTATGTATTTTATTAGATTTATACCCAAGTATCTCATTTTGAGGGGTACTAATGTAAATGGTGATGTTTTCAATTTCAGATTCCACTTGTTAATTGCTGTTATATAGGAAAGTGACTGACTTTTTTTCTACCACTTTTATTGAGATATAACTGACATACAGTACTGTGTAAGTTTAAGGTGTACAGCATGATTTGACTTACATATATCATGAAGTGGTAATCACAATAAATTTAGTGAACATCCATCATCTCATATAGATACAAAATTAAAGAAATAGAAAAAATAATTAGCATTACTCAACATTACTAATTATTAGAGAAATGCAAATCAAAACCACAATGAGGTATCACCTCACACTGGTCAAAACGGCTATCATCTAAAAGTCTACAAAAATAAAAAACGTCTACAAATAATAAATGCTGGTGTGAGTGTGGGGAAAAGGGGACCCTCCTACACTCTTGGTAGGAATGTAAATTGGTGCAGCCACTATGGAAAACAGTATTGAGTTTCCTTACAAAACTAAAAATAGAGCTACCATATGATCCAGCAACCCCACTCTTTTTCTCTCCCATTGCGGAGCACAGGCTCCGGATGCGCAGGCTCAGCGGCCATGGCTCACGGGCCCAGCCGTTCCGCGGCATGTGGGATCTTCCCATACCAGGGCACGAACCCGTGTCCCCTGCATCGGCAGGCGGACTCTCAACCACTGTGCCACCAGGAAAGCCCTGGCAACCCTACTCTTGAGCATATATCCTGAAAACATGAGAACTCAAATTCGAAGATACATGTACCCTAATGTTCACAGCAGTACTATTTACAATAGCCAAGACATAGAAACTACCCAAGTGCCCATCAACAGACGTTTGGTTTAATAAGATGTGGTGTGTGTGTGTGTGTGTGTGTGTGTGTGTGTGTATTCCACACATAATGGAATATTACTCTGCCATTAAGGGGAAAGAAAGGAATAAATTAGTAGTATGGGATCAACAGATACAAACTACTATACATAAAATAGATAAGCAACAAGGATTTGCTATATAGCACAGAGAACAATACTCAATATCTTATAATAACCTACAATGGAAAATAATCTAATATATATATATATATTATATATATATATATATATATATATATATATATATATATATGGCTTCCCTGGTGGTGTGGTGGTTGGGAATCTGCCTGCCAATGCAGGGGACACAGGTTCCAGCCCTGGTCTGGGAAGATCCCACATGTCACAGAGCAACTAAGCCCGTGTACCACAACTACTGAGCCTGCGTGCCACAACTACTGAAGCCTGTGCGCCTAGAGCCCATGCTCCGTGAATAGAGAAGCCACTGCAACAAGAAGCCCACACACTGCAATGAAGAGTAGCCCCCACTCACCACAACAAAGAGTAGTGCCTGTTCACAACTAGAGAAAGCCCATGCGCAGCAACGAAGACCCAATACAGTCAAAAATAAATAAATAAAATAAATATAAAAAAAGAAAGAATGTTAAAAATATACAGAGAGATATATAGATAGATAGATAGATGAATCACTTAGCTATATACCTGAAACTAACACATTATTGCAAATCAACTACATTTCAATTTAAAAATATTTTTCTTGTGATGAGAATCCTTAGGATTTGCTCTCCTAACAACTTTCATATATATCATATGGCAGTGTTAATTACATTTACCACATTGTACACTACATCCCTAGTACTTATTTATTTTATAACTGGAAGTTTGTACCTTTTGACTGCTTCATCCAACTTCCCTCCCCCCATCTCCCAGCACTGGTAACCACAAATCTGATTTTTTTCTGTGAGTTTGTTTGTTTTTGAAGTATAACTGACCTACAACACTACGTTAGTTCCTATTCCATAACACAGTGATTTGATATTTCTGTGCCTTTCAAACTGATCACCACAATAAGTCTAGTTACAATAGATCACCATACAATGACTATATTCCCCACACTGTACATTTCATACCCATGATTCATTTTGCAACTGAAGTTTGTACCTCTTAATCTCCCTCATATATTTCAGAAAGTGATTGACCTTTGTACATTAACCTTGTACCCTGCAACCTTGCTACAACTGCTTATAAGTTGCAGGAGTTTTTTGTTTTTTTTTTTTTTGGTCAATTATTTCAGATTTTCTGAAGAAGATCATGGAATTTCATGCCTTCTGAGAACAAAGTTTTATTTCTTCTTTTTCAATCAGGATACCTTTCATTTCCTTTCTTATTGCATTAGCTAGAACTTCCAGTACTATGTTGTAAAGCAGTAGAGATGACATCCTTGCCTTATTCCTGATCTGAGTGAGAAAACTTTGTGTCTCTCACCATTACGTGTTGATATTAGCTGTAAGGTTTTTTTTACATGTTCTCTAGCAAGTTTAATAAGTTCCCCTCCATTCCTATTTTGCTAAATTTTTATCACAAATAGATGTTGGATGTTGTCAAATGCTTTTCTGCATCTATTGATATGATGATGTGGTGTTTCTTCTTTAGCCTGTTAATGTGGTCAATTACATTAATTGATTTTTGAATGCTGAACCAGCCTCGCATACCTGGCATAAATCCTATTTGGTTGTGATAATTCTTTTTAGACATTGTGGGATATGATTTGCTAATATTTTGTTGAGGATTTCTGGATCAATATTCATGAGAGATCCTGGTCTATGGTTTTCATTTCTTGTTATATATTTGTCTAGTTTTGGTACTAGAGTAATGCTGACCTCAAAGAATGAGTTGGAAAGTATTCTCTCTGCTTCTGTTCTCTGACAGAGATTATAAAGAATTGATATAATTTCTTCCTTAAATGTTTGGTAGAATTCATCAGTGAACCCATAAGAAAGGCCTGGTGTTTTCTGTTTTGGGAAATTATTAATTATTGATTTAATTTATTTAATGAATTAGGCCTATTCCGATTATTTAATACTTCTTGTGTGAATTTTGGCAGATTGTGTCTTTCAAGGAATTGGTTGTTTTCATCTAGGTTACCAAATTTGTGGGCACAGAATTGTTTACAGTATTCTTTTGTTATCTTTTTAATGTCCATGACATCTGTAGTGCTGTCTCCTCTCTTGATTTCCTGTTTTCAATTTCATTGATTTCTCCTCTAATTTTTATTTATTTTCTTCTTACTTTGGATTTAATTTGCTCTTCACTTCCTAGTTTTCTGAGATGAAAGCTCAGCTTATTGATTTTAGATTTTTCATTTCCAATTTATGTATTCAATGCTATAAAGTTCCCTCTAAGCATTGTATTCACTGATTTTCCACACATTTTTATAAGTTGTATTTTCATTTACTTCAAAATATTTTTATATTTCCCTTGGGATTCCTTCCTTGACCTATGTGTCATTTAGAAGTATGTTAAATCTCCAAGTGTTTGGGGTATTTTTCAATGGTCTTTCTGTTATTGATTTCTAGTTTAATTCCCTTGTGTTCTGAGAGCAGATATTATATGATTTCTACTATTTTAAACTTGCTAAGGTATTTTTTATGGTCCAGAATATGGTCTATCTTGGTGAATGTTCCATGAGAGCTTGAAAAGAACATGTAATCTGCTATTGTGTAATGAAATAGTCTATAGATGTCAACTATATCCAGTTGATTGATGGTGCTGTTGAGTTCAACTATGTTCTTACTGATTTTCTGCTTGCTGGAGCTGTCCATTTTTGATAGAGGATTGTGAAATTCTCCAACTATAATAGGAGATTCATCTTTTCTTTTTGCAGTTCTACTAGTCTTTGCCTCACTTATTTTGACACTGTTGTTAGATGCATGCACATTAAAGATTATATATTCTCTTGGAGTGTTGACCTCTTTACCATTATGCAATGCCCTTTTTAAGTCTGATAGATTTCTTTGCTCTGCAGTCAGCTCTGTTTGAAATTATTATAGTTACTCCAACTTTTCTTTTTCTTTTTTTAACAAGTATATTTTATTTTTTATTTATTTTTATTTTTTTTTATTTTTGGCTGCATCAGGTCTTAGTTGCGGCACGTGGGATCTTTGTTGCAGCACGTGGGATCTTTGTTCCAGCAGGCAGGATCTTTCGTTGCGGTGTGTGAGCTCTTCATTGCAGTGCGTGGGCTCTTCACTGCAGTGCGCAACCTCTCTCTAGTTGTGGCGCATGGGCCCCAGGGCGCATGGACTCTGTAGTTTGTGGCATGTGGGCTCTCCAGTTGAGGCATGTGGGCTCAGTAGTTGTGGCGTGTGGGCATAGTCACCCCGCAGCATGTGGGATCTTAGTTCACCAACCAGGGACCAAACCCGCGTCCCCTCCATTGGAAGGTGGACTCTTAACCACTGGACAACTAGGGAAGTCCCTCCAGCTTTTCTTTTGATTAGTGTTAGAATGACAAATCTTTTTCTATCCCTTTACTTTTAATCACTATGAGTCTTTATATATATTTAAAGTGGGTATCTTGTAGACAATATAGAGTTGGATCTTGTTTTTCAATCCACTCTGATGATCTCTGTTTTTTAATTGGTGAATTTAGACCATTGGTATTTAAGGTGATTATTGATACAGTTGAATTGATATCTGCCATATTTATTATTGTTTTCTAATTGTAGACTTTGCTTTTTCTTCCTATTTTTGTCTTCCACACTTTTTCTTTCTTTTGTGGTTTTCATTGAGCTTTTTATGTTTCCTTTTTCTCTCCTTTCTTAACATATGAGTTACACTTCTTTTTAAACATTTTTTAGTGGTTGCCCTAGAGTTTGCAATATACAACTAATTCAATAAATTTCACTTTCAAATAAAACTATACTGCTTCATGGGTAATGCAAGTACCTTATAATAAAATATTCCTAATTTCACTCTCCTGTCCCTGTATCATTGCTGTCACTTATTTCACTTATACATGAGACTATACATTGTATACTTATATATTTAATTACAACATATATACATTATATATATGCACATATTATGTATATCCATATATACGTGTATATATATATATATATAATCTTGCTATTATTTTGAACGAACTGTTATATGTTAGACCAACTAAGAATAATAAAAATAAAAGCTTTTATTTTATCTTCAATTATTTATTCTCCAATGCTCTTCCTTTCTTTATGTAGATCCTGGTTTCTTATCTATGTCATTTTCCTTCTCTGTGAAGAACTTCTTTTAGCATTTCTTATATGGAAGACTACTTGCAACAAATTCCTTCAATTTTTGTTCGTCTGAGAAAGGCTTTATTTCTCCTTCACTTTTGCAGGATAATTTCACAGGGTACAGAATTCTAGGTTGGTGGGTTTTTTCTCTCAATATTTAAAATATCTCCCTCCACTTTATTCTTGCTTGCATGGTGTCTCAGGAGAAGTTGCATGTAATTTTTATCTTTGCTTCTCAATAGGAAACATATTTTTTTCTTCTGGTTTCTTTCAAGAGTTTTTCTTTTTCTTTGATTTTCTGAAGTTTGAATATGATATGTCTATGAGTAGTTTTTTGTTTTTGTTTTGTTTGTTTTTTGGCATTTATCCTGCTTGGTGTCTCTGAACTTCCTGGATATGAGGTTTGGTGTCTGACAGTAACTTGGGGAAATTCTCAGTCACTGCTGCTTCAAATACTGCTTTTGTTTCTCTCTCTCTCTTCCTCCAAGTATTTCCATTTTGCCTACATTACATCATTTATAATTGTTCCACAGTTCTTGGATATTCTGTGTTTTTGTTGTTGTTTTTTTTGTTTGTTTTATTCTCCTGTGTTTTCTTCTCTTTACTTTTCCATTTTGGAAATTTCAATTGTCATATTCTCAAGTTCTGAGATTTTTTCTTCAGTCATATATAGCCTACTCAGGAGTCTCTCAAAGGTACTCTTCATTTCTGTTAGTGTTTTTGACCTGTAGCATTTATTTTTCTTTCTAAAAATTTCCATCTAGGACTTCCCTGTGGCACAGTGGTTAGGAGTCCACCTGCCAATGCAGGGGACATGGGTTCGAGCCCTGGTCCGGAAAGATCCCACATGCCACAGAGCAACTAAGCTTGTGTGCCACAACTACTGAAGCCCGTGCGCCTAGAGCCCGTGCTCTGCAACAAGAGAAGGTACCACAATGAGAAGCCCGCGGACCGCAACAAAGAGTAGCCCCGCTCGCTGTTAAATTATATCCTGTCCATACATGAGTGTGTTAAGAGTTCTCCTAAGGATATGAGCCTGATTTCAAAGATGTTTTAATTTACCATGTAATTAATATCTCAATAAATGGACTTTTGTATTCACTAAGTAGAGAAAATAAATTAGCAAATTTCTTTGAATTTCCTAGACTCATCAACTTTGCATTCTTGCAGCCAATCTGTCATTTTCAAAACTAGACTTTATTTTCTTTACTAACTAAAATGCCTCACTGCTATCTCAAGTCTTTCAATAAGCTTGAAATTTTCTTAAAAGTGTAATCCAGGAACTTATCACTTTATTAAATTGTACACAGTAAATAGCCATTTTATGAACATTTTCCTTCAGGGATTAAAGATAGGTAAACTTTTTATCCTTTGTATTGGTGTGCAGAAGTGAACTTCATCTTAAGAACAAAATCTACATTCTTAAGAGGTCTGAAAAGCAGAATTTTTTTTTACAACATCTATTCCCTCAAAGAATATTTAAAGTTTGGTTTATGGAATTAAGACAAAAGTAACTTTGCTCTCTGCTGTTTCACTTTATGATAAACATTTCAGCAAGTAGAAAAACAATCTGTAAGAAACCCTGAATTCAACCTTCAGAGTTCTGAAATGTTTCTCATAAACATACAGGCATCTGAATGCAATACTATTGTTTTTTCCTTGAAAGGAAATAACAAGGTTGCTTACAAAATGCAATGAAACAAATCTTTAATATCTGTGATACGCTGCAAGTAGTCTCACACACACACACAAAGTTCAGTGAAATTTCAGAAAATGTTATCTTGTCCAAGGTTTTCATGTTACAGATAAGGAAACAGTAATAAACTTCCTGCCCAGCATCACAGGAAAAGCTGAAGAACTCATTTAAAGTCAATAATGCATTTCTGCAATACCAAATATGTACTAATCCTGTTTGGCCTGTCTGAGAAACGCATGCTATGAACATATGAAGAAGATGATAAGCCTTGGAAGAAGATTAGAAAATAGACTTCCAAAACAGGTAAAGATATGCATATGAAAATGAATAATGCAATCCAGAAGAAAGCAGCTAACCAACTTCTGTAGGTCATTGTAAATGGGCAAATGTAACATTGGCAGCAAGGACTAGCATCCTTTATCAAGAAACAGCTGTAGCTCAAGAGTTGTACCTTGGTGGCACCAGTATAGAATTTAAGGATTTCAGAAGATGCCTCAGTAAGTTACACTGCGAGGGATTACTGGTTTCTGTTACCTGGCTATATGGTCACATATCATTATGTCAAAAAAAGATATTAAGTCTTAAATCAACTCTTCTCTGATTTCAGAAAGTTCTCTATTTGGAAGAAAAGTAAAGAAAGAACTACTCTATCAATTTGTATCTCATTTCACTAGCATCAAGTAGAATATTAATCATTATGGGATTTTATGCTACTAAATCTTTGGAATTAGAATTCTCTACAAGTATTGGTCTACATTCAACAAATAGCTATTGTGGGCTTACAGTGTTCCAGGTACTGTGCTAGACAATGGCAGTAACCCTTTAAACAAAACAGAAATAGAACTCCCACCATGAAACTTACAAATCACACTCAAATTCTACTGGATTTTGAGCCTTTAGTAATAAAAACAATAATGAAAGAAAAATGCACTCAAAACACTATGGATTTACATAAGTTTCCCACCCCCTTTAATGAAAAAAGAAGGTATTACAAAACCTTTGGAAAACTTGAGTTGGAGAATCATCGATCTATAGCTATTTTCCACTATGAAATAAATGTCAAGGACACTTGAACTCAGAAGTAATATTCTGAAGGATATTATCTCATCATGACAGTAGAAGTTAAGAGATATTGAAAACCGTGCCATTTCTCCTAGCTAGAAGGAAGTTGGTAACCACACAACTGAGAGAAAGGAAGCAAAAAGAAGAACATAAGCATTGCTCATCTTTTAGGAGGTTTGAGCTCCAAAAATCTATTTATAAATTAGTTGCTTAAAACTTAAGGTAGCTTTTCAACTCATGTTTATAATTTAAAGTAGCCTTTTAAACACCTAGTGTAACTTAAATACTACCCAATTATAATAACATCAGAAAAGAGTACAGTTGCTGATATGCATGATATTTTAGCTCCAAATGTTTCCTTGGTCCTAGAAACTCCTGGGAGATTGTCTCAGCTATGCTGTGTGGATACAAAAGCCTAATTTCACCTATGTGTGCTAAATATATACTTTTATCTGTCTTTAATTTCTGACGGGGAGAAAAACACAACACTGGTAGCCTTAAAGGGAAAAGTAGTAAAATATAAAATTATATCATGGCCCCCCCCTTTATTTTCACCATTTCATTCACTCATACATTCACCAAATATTTATTCAATGCCTACCATGTGCCAGCCACTGTTCTAGGTGCTGAGGTTATATGTGACCCAAACAATGCCTTTGTTCTCAGAACTCACATCTACTGGAGTGAACAGAAAATAATTTTTTTTGGGGGGGCCATGCCTCACAGTATGTGGGACCTTAGTTCCTGGACCAGGGATGGAACCTGTGCCCCCTGCAGTGGAAGCTCAGAGTCCTAACCACTGGACCACCAGGGAATTCCCACAAATTGTTTTTTTAAAAAAAGCAGCAACAAATACTCTAGCAAGTGATGATAAACCTAATCAAAGAAAATGAGGCAAGGTAAAGTGTGGAAGTTCTGTTAAATGGCTATGGATTTTATTTCTGAAAAACTAACACTCAAAGAGAGATTAGAAGGAAGGGAAGAAGCAACACATGGATATCTAAACAAAGGCTTTTCCCGGAAGAGAAAACAGCAAGTGCAAAAACCTGGAGGAAAGAGGACGCTCACTTTGTTGTCTGGACAGCAAGAAAGCCATGGAGATTGGAGTGAGGGAAGAGAACTGGCAAGAAATGGAATCAGAAATGTAAATATTGGCCTGAGACCTTGTAGGCCACAAAAAGAACTTTGCCTTTTATTATTGAGTTAAATGGGGATTCATCGATGGCTTTAAGCAGAGGAGAGGCATGATCTGACTTAATTTTTAAATGACTTAATTTTTAAATGATCACTTGAATTTCTGGGTTTGGGTAGAAGACCTCGGTGAGGTAAGGAAGGGAGGGCAAAGGCAGAAGCAGGGAGACCCATTAGGATGACACTGCAATGTTCAAAGTTAGACATGATAGTGGCTTGGAAGAGTGTGGAGATGGTGAAATGATGGGAAATGGTCAGATTCTGGATATATATCAAAGCTAGAGTCAACAGACTTTGTTGAGGGATTGAATATTTTTACCTGTCTCTTCTTTCGCTAAAGTTAGGGAAGTGGGGCTCTTAGGAAAAGATTATGCCCTTATGGATATTGCACTTATTTTAAAAGATTACTAAACAGTGCAAAATAGTGAAATTTGTTTCACCTCCTTTTCTTACTTACCTGTTACTGAGCAGCAAAATAGGAAAAAGATTTGAAGATGAGCAAAGTATCTTCAAGGGCCCAGAAATTACTCAGTCACACCTTAGATCTGCACTGGATGAATCTCTACTGCTAGGAATAATAAGCACAATCACTCACTATGCCTGGGGATTATAATACTGAAGCAAGAGGGGGATACTGAGGGCTTACTACGAAACCACACACACCAAGTTTTGAAAATTAGTCAGTAATGGACTCTAGCACTACTATTATTTTTAAAAGGAGTATAAATAAAGTACCAGTAAAACTATAAATATATGTATATATTATCTATGTACATATAATATATAGTGTATACACATACATTTTTAAAAGTTGGTTGCACTGTTTCATAGAGATAGAATAGAATGTAATTCTTTATTTCTGTAATTTTTGTACAAAATTTAACTCATTCCATAGAATTTGAGCCACAAAGAGACTGCCATTAAAAAGAATCAATCAGAGGGTATAAGACCTTTTGGAAATTAAAATTCAATTAACATTAAAAAACTCAAAAGAGTTGGGAAAATAAAATATACAGAGAAAACAGGTAGAAAATATGAAAAGAAATACAATAAACAAGAAAAATAAATTGAGGAGGTCCAATGTACAATTTGTGTGAGTTCCATAAAGATAGAGAAGAAAGAAAGAGAGGGGAAGAAATAATCAGAGGTATAATAGAAGAAAAGTTCCTAAAGCTAAACAAAGGGAGTTTTTTCCCAGATTGTACAGGATCATTTAGTGCTGAAAAGGATAAATTTTAAAAGAGTCATTCCTAGATATATTAGGATTTAGATATTCCTGTGACCCTTTACTTTTCTGGTGGGATTTCAGAGCTGAAAAGATAAAGATCAAAATAGGCACTTAAATTTTTTAAAAAGTTATCTAAGAAAGAAGGATCACATTTATTTCAGATATCTTATAACCAACAGTGGATGAAAGACAGCAATGCACCAATGTCTCCCAAGTTCTGAGGAAAAATTACTTTGAACCTGGAATCTTATCTTTATTTTATCAATTAGCTCTGAGGAAAAATTCAAGGCATTTTGGACATGCAAGGACTCAGTTTTCCTCCTACACACCATTTCTGGGAAAAAAATTGGGGGATGTACATCAGTGAAAAGAAAAGAAAAAAAAAAGAATCAAATACCGAGAAAGACATGGGACTAAGGCAATAGAGGACCTAACCAGGAGAACAATGAACAGAAACTAAATCAGAATAGAATAATCAGACAGCATAGAGAAGAATGACTTTAAGAAGAAGGTATATTTCATTCACTAAGTGGTATAATTAAGGAATTTGAAAAATCATTGTGATATATATTGTGAGATAAGAATTTTTGCTTTTCCCATTTTACAGATTGGGAAGCTGATTCAGAGAGGCTAAAGCTGCTGTTTTGAGTAAGAACATACACAGTTTATAAGAAGGCAAGTCAGGATTCAAAACTAGATCTTCCTAACTCCAAAAACCAGATTGTTTGATGGCGTCCAGCTGTTTAGAGTTGATTGATTCATTAGAAATAATGAGGCAATGTAGATTCCAGGGAAAACAATATGGGAAAAGCAGAAAAAGCTGGAAGAGGGTGGGAGAGAAAGCTCATACAGGCAAGAACACCAAGGAGGAAGAAATTAGTCACAAGGGAACAGAGTGAAAAAAAAAAATAGGGTGAGGGAAACAGAAATGGAAAGGGGCAAGACAAATGGCCATAGTAAAAAATTCTATAGGGTTTAGTGATAAATTTGCAAATGGGGAGATGTATAGGGACTTCCCTGGTGGTCAAGTGGTTAACAATCTGCCTTCCAATCTGCCTTCCAATGCAGGGGATGCCAGTTCGATCCTGGAGGGAACTAAGATCCCACATGCTGCAGGGCAACTATGCCTGCACCACAACTACTAAACCCAAGCACCACAACTAGAGAGCCCACAAGCCACAGCCAGAGAGCCCACGCTGCAACGAAAGATCCCACATGCCACAACTAAGACCAGAATCAGCCAAAAATAAATATTAAAAAAAAGAACAGTGTAGCTAAGGACACATTTAAAAAACTAATTCAAAATGTATAGGGAAATTATTTAATCCTATGTCCTGGTTTCTTCCTTAGTAAAATGGGGATAATAACAGCGCCAACAAACATAGAGGTGATGGGGCTATTTCCCTGGTGGTCCAGTGGGTCAGATTCTGAGCTCCCAATGCAGGGAGCCTGGGTTCAATCCCTGGTCGGGGAACTAGATCCCGCGTGCATGCCGCAACTAAGAGTTCAAATGACGCAACCAAGAAGTGTGTGTTCTGCAACGGAAGATCTCGCATGCCGCAACTGGGACCCGCCGCAGCCAAAATAAATAAATAAATAAATATTTTAAAAATTAGAGGTGATGTGAGAATTGAATAAGATAATCTCTAGAAATGCCTAGTATGGTGCTAGACACAATGTGAATAATTAGTCAATATTGGCTATTATTAGAATGATAAATATCCTGTTACTCAATTTGAGGCAACTGACTTTACCTTCCCATGCCTCCATTTTTTTATTTGTTAATGCAACAGAGAGTCTCTAAAGTTTTTGTTTTTTGCCAATAACAGTCTATGATTCTGTTTGAAAATGAACTACATTTTTGCAAATCTGACAAATGCTTTATTGAAATGAGGAAGCAAAGGTGGTGGAAATCCAGGTGGCAATATCTTACAAGTAGCTGGAGATGTCTCTAGTTTACACAGCTAGATCTAAAATATAAAAACATATTCAAAAACACACATACATGCACACAGAATCTCTAACCCACAGTCCAGAAAAATCTGTTAAAAGTTCAAAGAGAGATGGATTTTAAAAAGTCCTGGATAATTCGTTACAAGTAGGAAAGAGTTTGAAACAAATCTTATAAATGTTCATAGTTTGTAATAGAGCACTTATTCACTGAAAACTCTATATTCTCTTTATTTATAACATGTTTTCCCCTCACCCTTTTAGGCACTTTTCCATGTTTAAATACACTAGCTTGGTATTTAGTTGTATGGATACCACCACCTTACCATTATTACATATTTTCCAAAATTACCGCTCACATTTCCCCCCCCTTTATTATGATTCTACCAGATAAGAAGGGGGTTTTCCCCTGTATTGTTGTAGATATAAAGCTCTTAAACAAAGTCATTCTATATAAACATATTCAGTGATTTTGAAAAGCATTTTTATATGTGGTAGGATTGGCATATTTTCACAAATAAAACAGAAATAATGGGTGAGAAACAATTTTAAAACCAGAGAAAATGGCAGCTCTAGCTCCAATTGTCTGTTCCCATGCAGGTATGTAGTAATAGTATTAGAGCTGGTTGAGTTGCCATAAAAGCTTCCAAAAGAGTCTGAATCAGCTTGGTTACCAAAGAGAGTGACACTCTTAAGAGCTCTGTCACCTCCAGTCCTTAGTTTACTAAAGCACTTACTCATTTGTCCGAGTTAAAAGCTACTATTTAAGCTGAAAGTAGAAAACTCCCTTTGGGTGGTAATGATAGTTTAAAATAAACAATTTGGGGGCTGGAGGCAAAGCCTGCTTTAAGTATCTACTCTATTTCCCCTCCAGGCAAGTTTTACTACAATCAGGGCTTTCTTATTCTCTATCAGTATTCATGACCTAGGTCATCAAACAGTTTGTAAGATACAGACCACCCCTACCCCGCCACTGTTACATCACTGGTGTTCAGAATTCTGGAACTGTGTGTGTAAACATTAAAGCCATGTGTGCTTGACCACATGGGAAGGCGTCAGGATGACCTAGGACTCCTATGCAAGAGGGGACACCCTGACGCCAATCTTAACATCACCAAGCCAGCTGTTTGTTAGCTGTTTGTTTTTATGTGTGAGCCCTATGCGACTCAACAGTCTTCTAAAGGGACCATATAAAAACAGTTTACATAAAAGACCCTGGGGATTTTGTGCACCTTCATGATATTTGGAAAAATGCATGGCATCAGTATTTTTAAATTTTATATTCATAGACAGAGGGTTGTATTATGGTTTGTTTAATTAACCATTTCCAGCAATGAGGACTTAACTCATATATCAAAAGTCCAAAACTTTTTGAGTGAGGGCACACACACATGCTCTCAATAGTAGCTGGAAAGAAAAAACAACCTAAACCCCCCACATTGCATCTTGATACATATCTTTCACATTCAATCTACCATTTTGGTATTTTACAATACAGAGACAATTATCAGTCAGTCTCATCTTTATGAAAGAAGCCCATCTTTTGAACAAATCAATGTTTATTGAATGCTTGCCACTTCAGGTGAAACAAAAATACAGGCAAATAAAGTTATACTTAATCCCTTTCTTAGCAAAAATGCATTAATTTACAGTTTTATCAAATTCTGAGCACTTTCAGCTTATAACCATATATAATTTACTGTCCAATAAAGGCATAAGAAGAGGGGAAAATATTAATGTTCTAATACAGGGTAAGATCAGCCTTGTGAAAGCTCAAGAGTGTTCAGACATGGTACTGCTCTTAGTAAGAAAGTATATTCATAAGTAATTTCACACAAACTTTCACTGTTTGGGCCAAGGGTAATTAAGATAAATACACCATCTTCAGGCCAAAACAATGAAAAGCATGCAAATAAAACAATTTTTAATGCCTATAATCTAAATTCACCGCATCTTAATTCAACGTATTAGAAAAGTACAATAACTTATAATGTATTTAGTGGTTATAGGTTATATCTTTTCAAATCCAGAAGGAACCTGTACTCAGTAAGGAAAGATGAAAAATGTCTATCCTCAGATTTCATTGTGTTGGTTAAATGAGTCACTCTTTTGATAATTTCTTCTAAAAGTGAGCAGATACAGATGTTAAACATCTGAAACTTAAATTTCTAAATCTCCTATGTAAATAATAGATTTGGAGAGATAACCTCTAAATTATACCAGATCTAAACTTCTCTTATGCCAAACATTACTTGGTACTTCGTTTATCTCTTGGAGAAAAAAAAAAATCCTTTATTTTTAAAAGTTAAGCAAATTCCTTCCTTTTACAGTACCACATTTCAAAGATTCTGATCTTTCCTCTTTTTAGAAAGATAGTGTAATTAGAAAAAAATATATTCTATGAAAGGAGAGTTCAAAGAGCCCAACTTTTAAAGTAACTACAAGTTCATTTTTTGATTTAATTTCAATTCTCTGTTAGGCTAGAAGGTTTCTATTTTTGGATAATCAATGATGACATCCATCTAAAATGATCCTAAGATGCAATACAAAAAGAACTCAAAATTTACTCATATTTTAAATATTCCAACCAGTCAATTTGCAATTTACAATGAAAAAAAACATCAGGAAACATATACCAGATACATAGGAGTAGACATAAATTCTTGGTGCTTTAATTTATTAACTTGAGACTTTTTTAAAAATTGATAAATACATATGAAAAATTCTTAAAATCAATATGGAAAAGGAAGAACAATTCCCTAAGTATAGAAATCTAATTTGTTTTTTAAACACCATGTCTTGATATGTAATTTAAAATGGAGAAGGGCTGAGGGAGGTGTGGTGATGAGGCGTTGAAAAGGGAGCTGAGAAGGGATGGGGATGGGTAATGCGGGACTGGATATGGAGGATGATCAAACAATCATTTTCTTGAGTATTCCGTGGTCAGAGTGTCTAGTTGGGCAAGTCAGTTTATGAATTCTCTTGCATCTGAAGGTGCTTACACATGAGAAAATAAACTTAAAAAAAAAAGCATTTGTGAGACTGGGTGGCAGGCATGTGCACTTCAGTCACAAGTGGCACTGTAAATTACAACGAAAACCAAGGCACAATTTGCCCACATTTTGCAAAAATCAGAAAAAAAGTTTGTCATAACTGGTTCTGTTTGTTGCAGGAGGAAAAAAAAAAGAGTAATTCTATATTAAGGCACAGCCTTTGAGGCTTTGGTAGGAAAACTGCATATTGGGTGGATCCTGACCTAGACACCTTGATCCTTGATTCATGACCCCATCAGAGCCAGACAAGGGCTCTCTGACTATGAATTAAACAGTTTGATTCCTCTGCGCCCAGGGACACACAAAGCCTGTACTCTCAGCTGTTACATAAGAGGCTCTGGAATCCCTGGATGGTGTTTGTAAATAGCGCTGCCATGCGCATGGAACCCACGTGTCAAATGTTGACGTGACTGTGTGAAGTGTCAACAAGTTCCGAAGAGAAACCTCCTATTTCTTTTGCCCTAAAAAAAGAGCATGTGGGTGTCAAGGAATTATTTCCAGGGGAGATTTTTTTCTCTCCCTCCATCTCCCACAAAAAAAAAAAGTGGGAAGAAGAACTGGAGTTAATGACCAATCTCCATCACTTTTCTTCTTATGTAACTCCTGACATGAGGACATGATCAAAATTAACTGCCTGTCTAATTAAATTTAGGGTAAGTTTTGTAATCTCAACAATGCATTCTGAATGCACTTTCTACCTCCTCTCATCAGACTTCTTGTTTTTCTTATTATGAGAGATAGTATTACAACCACTAGAAGGACACTAACCAGGCAAATAGTTTGCAAAGTAACAAATCTCCATCCAAATAAAATTACAATATGACCCTTTCAGAGGAAAGTATCCAATAGCTTTGTTTGGGTGAACAGAAACACAATTTAGTACCTTTTATCATGGGTCTGTGAACAGAAAACAAACTCCATTCCTTAAGGAGGCTAAATTCTTACCAATATTAGAGAAAACTGACAATGTCAACAACTAAGTTTTTTATCCCTAAATATGAAAAGGTGCCCATAATCTTCAGGATTACTTAAAGCACAAGTTATAACAATGTAAAAAAACTGATGCAAACTGTCAGTAGTAAATTAAACTGTTTTTAAAAATACACTGCCTTCAAAAAAAAATCTCAAGCATTTTTTTAGTCATTTTAAAATGCCATGTTCTGTATCTTTTATATACTTGATACAAAATGTTTTTAAATTACATATTAAATATAAGCTGCTGTCTATAAAATGTCCTACTTGAAAAGTATCACATTTAAGAGTAAACAGGTTAAGTTTCAAAATAGGTTAAGTTTCAAAATATTGAAAATTTAGTTCCCAAAGTTAACCAAATGTCCTTTCTAATTTTGATTTCCAGTAGACACACATAATTCATAGTCATTTAAAAAGGTAAGTTATTAGCAAAATGTCTACTCGCTTCATTTTCTGCCAATGTTTTTCTCCAAGCTATTATGTGGTAGACAATTCCAAAATTAAAAACCATTTAGGTGATTGGATTGGAATAAGGATAGATGAAATCTAGAATGAAAAGTTTAAAATATGTGCTTTCTTGCTGAAATGTATCTGCTTCTCTTTTTACAAAAACAAATAATGTATGTGTTGAGTATTTTTAGATTGGAAGATTTGTTCTTCCCTCATTTAAAAAATATTTTTCCAGTTTTATTGAGAAATAATTGACATACATCACTGTATGTTCTTCCTTCATGTTTGAAAAGTATCCATTTATGGTAATTTTTCCTCTTATCAATTATGTTTGATACATGAAAATATGAATATAAAGTGAATTAATGTTTTAATAACTGAATTTACTTTTTGAGATGCTCACTCCAATTTTATGAACTATCAGACACTTTATTTGCACAAATGATTTCTTGTTCTGTTACGATGTATGCAGTAAGACAAACAAAAAGCTAATAATCATCCAAACTAATTAGTGGGTGTCCAAAAGTACTCCTTTTAATGCAAAAATCATGAAAGGTTATAAAAGAGCTGACAGAACTTTAGAGCCAATGGCAAATGTGAAAATTCTGTAACTTCAAACAAAAATGGAAAAAGTACTGAAAGAACAAACAGATTAAAAAATAAATTAACAGGAACAAGACAGTAGGTTACAGATGGAATCTGGGTATAGTATCATTGTATTATTTTTAGATTCTGATACTTTACTTTAGAATCAGCACAACTAATAATTAAGGTATTTTTTAATGGGTGTCCTTGTTTCTCAATGCAGGCAGGAAAGAAAAACAGGAGAAATAACTCAGAAGATAGACCGTGCTATATCCTCTGGGCTTCACTATCATTATTTAAGCCTTTTTTCCTTTTACACTGCAAGACAAAAAAAAAAAAAAATCAACTTGAGGAGAAATATATAATAAAAACCCACCTTGAGAGTTGGGTGAATAGTTTCCATTGAAGTATAATCTGAACATAGAAACCAGATTTAATACTCTATCAAGAAAAAGACATGACTTGGTAAGGCAGGTTTTAGTAATGGCTAATAAAGCATGACAATAGTAATTAAAATTATCATTACTTTGTGACATCCACAAAATTGTGACAAATCTCAAAATAGCAAAAGTAGCAAATGAAAAACATCAATACTATGTATGGCATATGTTCATGGGAGACCTACTGTCTATGCTTGACATGGGCAAGTCTGCTCTCTCTGAAGAGAGAAGTCCATCAGCAAAAATCCACAGCCTACTGTTTTGAATACAGTGTATCTTTCAATAATAATTATTTATTAAAAGGTAAGCTAAAAATATTTTTTAAAAAATCAAAATATCCCTAATTTGAAAAGGTTTACAATTTTTGGAACCACATTAAATAAAGCAAAGATGGAGTACTACACTCAAATTCAGTGAGCAGCTTTCTGAATATTATAGAGATACTAGTACGAAAATCTACTATCAGCTGAGTTGGTTCAAAAAGTGTTGCAAGAAACAAGAGATGGCAAAAGCAAATAAACTACTCATTTCTCCCATAAGGAAGACCAGACCTATATTCTACCTTATTGCTTTCCATAATAATCACTACATCAACTTCCTGATGGGTCAAAGGTTCTAACATGAGCGTCTAACTTGGGCCTGTCACAAATACACAACAAACATACAAGTAAGTGCTATAATCATACTCTTAAAAGGTATATCTGGGTCATTTCTACAGCTGTTCCTTGAAAAAGTAATGATTACAGCAATTACATAAAGCCAAGACATGTCCCCATTGAGTACAATAACATGTGTACATTATTAAAGCTAAATGCTTCAAGATCATTGGCTTTCCCCCACACTGTTATCAGTCATGGCACCAAGCTATGGGATCCAATGGGCAGCATTCTAATCAGAATAAAAGGGAAAGGAGTATTGCTTAACAAGAAGAATGTTTGGTATCTAGAATTACATAAAGTTAGAAATTCAAATAACACCAACCCCAAGTAATTCACTGTGTGTGTTCAAAATTATGTCCTAATTTCATAGGGTCTAGACCTAAAAATCTGCACTCATTTTACCATTAACAGTCTGTAAAATTCTGTTGGTGTTAGTAAAGACTGTGGCTATTTACCATTAACAGTCTGTAAAATTTTGTTGGTGTTTGTAAAGACTGTGGCTATATGTGGCGAAACATAGAGAGCCATCAACATTCTGATCCTAACTCTTTCCCACTTTGTCTTGGCATCACAAAGAGGCTGCAGACCAGTTTCTTTTCTTAACCCTATTTTACGTGTATATTGTTAATAATGCTGCTATGTATATTCAGGTACAAGTTTTTGTGTAGACAGGTGCATGCACTTTAAGTCTCCTTTTATGACTTTCCCTATATAGCCCACATTATAGCTACATTTTCATCATTAGTGGCAATGAGGCGGTAGAGCATAATGGTCAAAAGACTGGCTCTAGAGACTGACTGGCTAAATTCATAGCCTAGCTAAGCCACGTACTGGCTGTAGGAACTTAGGCAAGTTATTTAATCTCACTGTGTATTAGTTTCTTCTCCAGAGATAGGGATAACACCACCACCTACCTCTAGAGTTGGGATGAGAATTAAATGATATAACTTGCAGTGTCATAAAACATTAAAACAACTTAAAATATTTTTAATGCAAAAGTATTTTAAGCAAAAAAAACACCTTTTGAGTAAACAAAAATCTATATTCTGATGCACATTTTGATAAGACATGGTAGTACAATCACATGATTGATGAAACAGAACTGTGTTAAACTTTTTTGTTTTGGGGGAAAAAAAGGTTTAAAATTATCTGATCATGTGATAAAATGGTACAGAACTAAATATATACATACACAAGTATACAAGTCAAATGGGAAATCTGAGTAAGATTGGTAGACTGTATCAATGTCAGTCTCCTGACTGTGATATTATACTATAGTCTTGCAAAATGTTACCACTGGGGAAAATTGGGCAGAATGTTCATGTTCAATTATTATTATTTCATACAACTGCATATGAATCTACAATTAGCTCAATAAAAATTTCAATCAAAGGTATGTGATCCCGGGCTTCCCTGGTGGCGCAGTGGTTGAGAGTCCGCCTGCTGATGCAGGGGACACGGGTTCGTGCCCCGGTCCGGGAAGATCCCACATGCCGCGGAGCGGCTAGGCTCGTGAGCCATGGCCGCTGAGCCTGCGCGCCCGGAGCCTGTGCTCCGCAACGGGAGAGGCCACAACAGTGAGAGGC
This sequence comes from Phocoena sinus, assembly GCF_008692025.1. NCBI lineage: Eukaryota > Metazoa > Chordata > Mammalia > Artiodactyla > Phocoenidae > Phocoena > Phocoena sinus. The sequence goes on from NC_045767.1 coordinate 34,737,184, forward strand.
CCGCGTACCGGGAAAAAAAAAAAAAAGATGTGATCCCTTGGACTTCCCTGGTGGCGCAGTGGTTAAGAATCCGCCTGCCAATGCAGGGGACACGGGTTGGAGCCCTGGTCTGGGAAGATCCCACGTGCCGTGAAGCAACTAAGCCCATGTGCCACAACTACTGAGCCTGCACTCTAGAGCCTGTGAGCCACACTACTGAAGCCCGCGCGCCTAGAGCCCGTGCTCCACAACAAGAGAAGCCACGGCAATGAGAAGCCTGAGCACTGCAACGAAGAGCAGACCCCGCTCGCCGCAACCAGAGAAAGCCCACACACAGCAACGAAGACCCAACACAGCCAAAAATAAATAAATAAATAAATTATTTTTTTAAAAAATAAAAATATGTGATCCCAGTATAAATTTACTAAACATCAATCAACTGTATGCTTATAATGACTGGCTTTTATAGGACAACTGCCATAACCTGTAGAAGTTACATTTAAGGAGAAAGCACCATCTTTACTACCATCATCAGCAACACCAACGCCTTTTACATTATTTTTCTTATGCACTTAGAATAGATTACACATTTTCTAATTAAATGACATTTTTTTGCTACTTCTACATCATTTATTAAACCTTTTTTCCCCTCAGCTTTTATTGAGAGTAACTGACATATAACATCATGTAAATTTAAAGTATACAATGCAATGATTTGTAATAGGTATATATTGGGAAATGATTACCACAATAAGGTTACTTAGCACACCCATGACTTCATATCGTTATGATTTTTTGTGTGTGTGATGAAAACTTTTAAGATATACTCTCTTAGCAACTTTCAGGTATACAATACAGTAATGCTAACTACAGTCACCATACTATGCGTTACAACCCAGAACTTATTCATTTTATAACTGGAAATTGGTACCCTTTGACCTCCTTCACCCCCTACCCTCGACCCCCAACTCATTAAATCTTGATTTAGTAGTATACCACTGGATTCTACTACAGAATAAAAAGACATAGAAATCAGTGCCTCCCTTCCAACAGACATAAATCTAACTTCAAAAAAAAATTTACAGTATTTTTAGTGAAGCAACCAGTTAATTTTATGTCCTAAATTGTCCTCCAAAAATGCTTCGTTCCAATTCATTCATCTTTTTATGTAATCCTCAGATTATGTGGAGCTTGATTTCAAGTCAGTTTGAGGAACAGCCCTTAGTGAGTATAAGATATCGATCTCAAAATTCTTAAAACTGCAGGTAGGTTGACATTATCACTGAATTTAATTTTACACAAAATATTAAAAATCCACCTACCATCAATTTATACTTCTTGAAGCCTGGCACATTTAACTGCATTTCATGACAAGTGGAGAAAGCATAAATGGAAGCTGATAGAATTTACTATTTTGGAATGGGCAACCAAAATCCATTTTATTGAGAAAAGATTTTATATCTATCTTAGGTATTTTCTGCAATGTACAACCTAGAATAAGAATAATGCTGGAAATAAGCAGATACATACAATCCTTTTTGGCTTGCAGTCACAATGATTCAAGGTGTCTTGCTTTGCACTCTTCCCTCCAGGAACTCTTCTCTCCCACTATACACCAAACCAACAGATGAACTATATAACCTCCTTAAATAATGGCACAGTATTTACAAAGTTTTGGCAGTGAGTCAAAATAGAAATTGGAGATCTAGACCAAGTAAATACTGTATATTTGGCAAAATCATTTGTGGTTGTGTTCTTCAGCACAGTTTCCAAGATAACCACCAACTCTACTTGGCAACCTGACTCTCCCACAGTTAAGTCTCCAACTGTAAAGCTGGCTTGAGAGATATTTTCCTGCTACTGGATTTGGTGCCATTACTACTCTTAAGAACTACTGTGCAATGATGGCATAATAGTTGAGAAAATGTTATTTTGATGAACCAAAACTGACAGCTAGCTGGTCCAAAGTTCTAACCTGCAGGAAACAATTAGAGTAAAACAGTCTACATCGTTGTTTACAAAACAAAGAACACTCCCTCTAATAATTGAAGATTGCTAAGACTATTAAAGTCTATTAAGCAATGATAACATCAACAACAAAGACAACAATTAAACTTGTAGAGGCAATTAGGGCATTAAAAAAAGCAGATTTAACATTTTCTAAGTATTAAACATTCTAAAATGTCAAACATCCATAGCTTTTGAGAACATTTTATTTCAAACTAATTTCTTAAGAATTCATATGAATTTACTAACTTGGATTTGGTGCAGTATGAAAAATAAAGTTTCTGCCAGGTGTGCCTGTGAATCATAAGAAGAACTTCTTAATGAGATAAACAAGGAAAGATTGGGCTGGCCAAAAAATTCGTTCAGGTTTTTCAGTAACATCTTAAAAAACCCAAACGAACTTTTTGGCCAACCCAATACATTTCAGTAGTGCCATTTGGCTTACAACACTGTGTATGGGTGGAGTCTTGGAGAAGTTGATAGAGAAATTCTAACTGCAACAAGCAAAACCAAAACATTAACTCCACTCTTTGTTACCTAATACAAGTCTAGTGCCCAAACAGAACTTTGGAAGTCTGTCATAACAACTCCCAGGCAGGTGCATTTCACTTGTTCTGGAAGTGATGTTGACCTGCCAATATCTAGGTCCATGCACCACTGAATCAGAATCCTATTAATCCCTCTGGCTCCTGGCATGGACCAACACAATACCAGATCTAATTAGAGCCATAAGAAGAGTTTGGTAAATGTGTGAATTTAAACAAGGCAAGAGACTTCCCTCATTCCAAGTTAATTTCTCATTAACCATTAGTTCAATTTAAAAAATAAGCAGGGGACTTCCCTGGTGGCGCAGTGATTAAGATTCCGTCTGCCAGCACAGGGGACACGGGTTTGAGCCCTGGTTTGGGAAGATCCCACAAGCCGTGGAGCAACTAAGCTCGTGCGCCACAGCTACTGAGCCTGTGCTCTACAGCCCACGAACCACAACTACTGAGCCTGCATGCCACAGCTACTGAAGCCCGCGCGCCTAGAGCCCGTGTTCCACAACAAGGGAAGCCACCGCAATGAGAAGCCTGCGCACCACAATGAAGAGTAGCCCCCACTCACCACAACTAGAGAAGAGCCTGCGTTTAGCAACAAAGACCCAACGCAGCCAAAAATAAATAAATAAATGAATAAATTTATAAAAAATAAGGAGGGCTTCCCTGGTGGCACAGTGGTTAAGAATTCGCCTGCCAATGCAGTGGACACGGTTTTGAGCCCTGGTCCAGGAAGATCCCATATGCCGCGGAGCAACTAAGCCCATGCGCCACAACTACTGAGCCTGCACTCTAGAGCCCGCGAGCCACAACTACTGAAGCCCGAGTGCCACAACTACTGAAGCCTGTGCGCCTAGAGCCTGTGCTCTGCAACAAGAGAAACCACTGCACTGAGAAGCGTGCACACCACAAGGAAGAGTAGCCCCCACTTGCTGCAACTAGAGAAAGCCCGCGTGCAGCAACCAAGACCTATTGCAGACATACATACATACATACATACATACATGAATGAATGAAATTTTTGGAGAATCCAGGTAGTATTGACTCTCACAAATATGGTAAATGAAAAGTTGAGGTTATGTCTTTCATTGTAAAGTATCCCATGCTAATTAAAATAATTTTTCTAGGGCTTCCCTGGTGGCGCAGTGGTTAAGAGTCCGCCTGCCGATGCAGGGGACACAGATTCGTGCCCTGGTCCGGGAAGATCCCCCCACATGCCGCGGAGCGGCTGCGCCCGTGAGCCATGGCCGCTGAGCCTGCGCGTCCGGAGTCTGTGCTCCGTAATGGGAGAGGCCGCAACAGTGAGAGTCCCGCGTATCGCAAAAAAAAAGAAAAAAAAAAATTTCTACTGAAGAAAAAAGTAATATTTTCTTGTTTTGGTGAATAATATGCACATCTCCTCCTTATAATCATTGAAGCCCCTCATACAATATTAATTAGCAGCTATTTTCAGAAAAGAGTCTAAATTGGATGCTGGGAAAGAACAAGCTTTCATAGTCACAGTGAAAATTATTAATCAATGTAGATATCCTTATTTATCAATGTGATATATCTATTATTAGTTGAATAGCCTTAAGACAGTATATACAACATCTGAAAAGTCCCCCAAAAGTAGTTATATACCACTGTTAGCAAAAGAAATTATTTATTTTAAATTCTGAATTGCTGGAATAGTTAACCACAGTTTTCTCAACAAACAGTAAGCATTTGTGCTAAATTCCTAAGTGTTTTCTTTATTATTTAGGACAAATAAGAACTAACCAAATGAGCTGTTTCTATTCCACAGAGATGAGTAATATGTCTCCCTTGTAATCATGCCTCCGATATCAATGATTAAAGTAAATTTAACTGCTTTTCCAGAGATCAAAATACAAGGAGTTACAAAGTGAACTATTGAGGACAAATAGTTTTGGAAATCCAATTTATGGAGTAATGTCCATTACTGTGCTTTTTCCCTCTGTCCATCTTTTAATCATGTCCATGCCCTCTAAACTTGTTTGACTTTCCAGTCTTTCACTAACACTTCTCTGCTTGATAACATTTAAAATATCAGTATTTATTGTGTTGAAATTTATATTTTACTTCAAACCTATTACAAAACACACATGCAAACATGGAAAAGAATATAACTCCCCTCCAGTATTTCAACTTTTCATTAAAATGCAAATATAATGATTTTCATTAGCCAGGCAACAATACCCACAGTCTTAAATCAAACCCAACCCAACCCAATCCAACCAATTATCTTTTCTATGTACATTCCAACTACTCCTAAGATATATTCTTCCTCTTATGTTGGATCATTTGTTGATGAATACTTTTAGATTTGTATTTGCAATTATTCTCCCTGATTGGAGAGGGAAAAGCACAGTGTGTGACTCGAGATTTTAAATTTTGGATATATCCTACTCCCTAAACAGACAAATATAAAAATACTTCACTAAATTTTCAACAACTGGAAAATGATCCTTTTTCAATTCCTAAACACTACAAGAAGGAAGAAAACTCACTCAATGCAATTAAAAGTATATCATGAGGGTAACAGCCAGTAAATTTCACTTATATTTCACATTCGACCTTCTCAGCAGTCTATCCAGCCCACGCTTTATTTGCCATAGGTAGAAAAGTCTCCATAGAAACTTAGCTTAATATCGCTAGACGAGCAGCCCCAATGAAAGAGATTCAGCAAGATTCATGTGTGTAAAAAGGAGGAAGAGGAGAAAGAGGAGAAAAGGAAGAGGACGAAGGGGAAGAAAGGGGAAGAGGAAGAAGTAGAAGAGGAAAGAGGATGAGGAGAAAAGAGACACAGAGAAAAGCAGAGAGAGAAAAGACCAAAGAAAAGAGAGCAGCCAAGAAGGAAAGATAAATTTGGATGGGACTGTTAGAAATCTGCTCTCTACGTCTCTGTTTCTTTACTGGGATTGGGTTTCATTTCTTTCGGCGCCCCTGACCTTGCAGTCTTCCAACTCTCCACACTCCCCCCCCCCCCCCCCCCCCCGCCTCCTGCCCGCCCGCCCCCTCCCCCGGCCTGCGCCTGCCTTTGTGTCTGCCTGTCACTTACCGGGGAACCCGACGAAGCTGATTCGGGAGAAGCACAAAGCCAGGACACAGATTTGCCCACAAATTCTCTCACACACATTCCCCAGGCTGGAACGTACAGCCCATCGCAGAGCTGATGTACCTCGAGAAAAGTGGGTTCGGGTCTTATTGAGGGAACCAGAGAAACTATTCTTTCCTCTCTCGCTCGGCACCGCTAACAAAACGCGCGGACTTCAGGAAAAAACAAAACCCCACTGAGTGGACTCCTGTTCCACTCGCCTGACACTCGCTGAGCGCAGCCCCCGAAAAGGGGGACACGGGGCAGAAAGGGGCGGACGCAAACGCACACCCAGACCCAGAGCCCCAGCGGAGAAAAGGGTCGAAGACCACTCCGTCTGTGTTCTCCCCAGGGCGGGCGAGGATAAACCCGAGGTTCGTCTGCCTTCCACGAAGGGAGGGGGTGGGGAAGCTTCAAGGGGAAGGTCGTGCCCCCCACAGCTGAACTATTTTAGAAAGGAAAGCAAAGAAAAATCACTTTCCGGAGGATAAAAGGCCGGGAAAGCAGCCGGCCGGACTCACAAAGGTAAGTTTTCTGGGCGAGGAGGACACGAGCACTAGCAGGAGAGAAAGGAGGACACAGAACTACAGGTTTAAAGGGGGGTGGGGGGGAATTAAAACTATATTTGTCAGCCATGTTGAAGAGGCTCCAGTAATTTGTGAAGCTTCCCTCTTCCCTCTTGGTATTTGTGGGTGACACTGCAGGCTTTGCTCCCCAGTCCCCACAAGCCCGAGAGAAAGCGCAGGGGAGAGGAAAGGGAGAGTTTCGCGGCACAAGAGAAGCGCTCTGACCTCGTTCTCGTCCCTCAGCCTTGCAGCAATCCAGCAGTGGCAGTCGGGTCTCCTTTCTAACAAATCCTAAAGGGCAGCCATCTTGCTTCCTTCTGCTTCTCTACGAAAGCAGCCTAGCCTCCGCATCAATATTCATAAGGCAGTTTGACGTCTGTTCTCATCACTCGGCGGGGCCGGCGTCTCGGGGCGGCCGCGGCGAGGGGGCGGACGTGACTCGCATGCGAGCCGGGCCTGGGCGCGCGGCGCTCGCGAGGAGGCGGCGGGGCCGCCCGAGCTCTCGCCGCAGCCGCCGCTCTCCTCCTCCTCCTCCGCCTTCTCCGCCCCGCTTCCTCCTCCTCCTCCTCCGCCTCCTCCCCCTTCACCCGGCCGCCGCCTCCTCCGTCCCGGTCTCCGCCGCCGCCCCGGGACCCTCGGCCCCGGCTCCCCGGGAATCGGCTCCCCGCCCCGGGGCTCCCCGCACAAAAGCCGGCGGCCCCTGGGGCCGAACGAGGGGGCGCGCGGTCGAGGCCGGGGCTGGGGAGCCAGCGTGGGGAGCCGTGGGCCCGGAGGAGCGCGGGGCGGGGGCACGCGGGGGAAGGTCCGGCCCCCGGGACCCTCTGATGGGTTTCCACTCCGGTGAAGGCGCGGGGCGGGCGCGAAGGGGGAAGTGGCGTGCGTCCCTGGCAGGAGGCTGCGAGACCCCAGTTTAACCTTTTAAACTTTTTGCTGGTACTGCACCCCACCGCCTCCTTAGAGTAGGTGGGCGCCGCCCCCGCCCCGACTCCCACCTCCTGGCAGGTATCCCCGCACACGCCCCCTCGCGCACCCACCCCCTGGTAGGTCCACCCGCCCCGCCTCGTCCCCGCTTTGGCATCCTCTCCACACAGTCGCTTTCATCTCGCTCAGCAGAAGCACTCCCCAGTTTCGCGGAGGGCATGCCCTTAGTGCTTTAGGGGCCTGTAGTTTTAAAGACTCGACAAATTAGGAATTTGACCCAGGCCCGCTTCTCCCCGCCCCGGCCCACCTTCTGTTTACTTTGGCCACGTGGGCTGGGAAGAAGGATTCACGCAGATCCGAGAGGGCTTTCGCACCAGTGACTCTCCACTTCGCGCTGGATTCGGTTGTAAGAAATAAATCTGCACTTTCAAATGCTTAAATTTACCCCCATAAGAGCCTCTATTTTGAAAAAATGTCCAGCCTTATAATTAAGTAATGACATCGACCCATAAAGAACTAAACGCCGAATGACGGACGCTCGATTTTCCCTGAAGTTCGGAATTCTATATAACCACTCGCATCCACTGACAGATTTTCTTTTCCATTGCCGAGTAGTTTTACTTCTCTTTTTAATGCTTTTTTTCCCCCTAATCATACACTTTTTATGTGAAGATGAGATCAAGAACAAAGCCCACGTGAATTGGTATATCAGATGGTTTTTTGAGATTTGCCCTCTATTAGAAGTTCTCACGTTACTGGCATTCAAATTTTAGATAGACGTTTTGGACACATCTTTTACGGGATCACTACATTGTGATCACGATACTCTTAAGTAAACACAAGTTATTTTGTGTAGCTCACGGTTTTTTGTCCGCAAATTTCTTTGGAAGTCTTTACCTAATTTTATGAAATCGGAATATTTTCTCTTTGAAAAGGGTTAAAAAAGGAACTCTTTGTATGTGTCACGTTGTTACTAAGAAGAGCGTTTGAAGTGAAACGCTGTTTATTCCACTTTGAGACAAAGTTGACTTCGATTTCTGGTTTTGCACTAGACTAAGTAAAATCGTTCGTTTCCCTAAGCATTCACGTAAAATGAATTTCCATCTTTTCTAATGGTACACTAATGTGTCACTGAAGTCTTGGCAATTGCTAATGGACTTTAAGCTGTTTGAAAGGTGCCTTGTAATTTGTTTCTCAAGTCCCAAAAGTAAAGTTTTCCAAAGGCTGTGACGTACGGTTGTGCATCGCACAGAACAGCAGAATTGTGGGAAGCGTGAGCTTTGGAGTCCACAGAGGCAGATGAATCTTGACTCCACGCTTACTAAATGTGTGACCTTGAGCATGGTACTTAACCCTTTGTGTATGTCAGTTTCCTCACCTGTCAAACACCATCTAAAACAGTGCGGCTGTGAGGATTAACTATGACACTAAGTGCCCAGGTGGTTATTACTACTGGTTATTACTATTACCAGTCATAAGCCATCTTTCAAGAGGTTTTCTTGTTTAACTAGAAGTATAGAAGTAATTATATGTCTTCCTACATTGAATAACATGGCAAATATTGTATTGGCATGTGTCTGATATAAACACCCGTATATGCCCTTATTTATATGATAATTGAGGGACTGGTCTGTAGGGTCACCTCCCTCTCATCTTTTAAACCTCTCTCTTTGTTGTAGCAGGTGGTTCTCGTCTACCTGGAGTCATACTTGGCTTGCAGTTGGTTTTGCAACAGGCCCTGAACCTTTTCTTGCCAACTTCTTCCTTTGCACCTCCACCCCACCCCACCCTTAACCACCATGACATTTGTTAATTGAAAAGAAAATACCTTACTCCTCTTGGCTGTTATGACTTTTCAACAGCAAAAGGAAGTAAAATTCTAAAGGTCTCCAGGTGTAAAATATCTTAGTGAAATTTTGTATTGTTGATTTTTTAAACACCTCTTTCTTACTTGCTATTTCTGGGAAAGATAAGCTATAGTGAACGTTGTTGACTGGATATTAGTGGGTAATTCGGAGCAAGCTTTTATTGTGTGCATTCTTAAGATTTCTCCTCTTACAGATGTGGATAATCTTTATAAAAGATAATTTGCTGTTTTAACAGCAGTCAATTGCTATCAAACTCCTTACCATTTTCTTTTTTTTTTTTCTCCAACTAGAAAGACCAGCACTATTTCCACACAGAAAAATCCTTGCTTCCTTACCAGAGGAAAAAAAACTAATAGAACAAGTCCCACAACATGCTATTCTGTGTTAGGAAATTGACTTGATTGGGCTGGGTACCTGCTGTCTAACTCACTTGCTCGGTCTCTAAGCCTCATAGGGTGGAGGCAGCTTCCTGTCTGCTTTGTCCTTTAAAGAGCTGACAACAGGGCTTTCCTGGTTGCGCAGTGGTTAAGAATCCGCCTGCCAATGCTGGGGACACGGGTTCGAGTCCTTGTCCAGGAAGATCCCACATGCTGCGGAGCAACTAAGCCCATGTGCCACAACTACTGAGCCTGCGCTCTAGAGCCCGCGAGCCACAACTACTGAAACCCGTGCTCTGCGACAAGAGAAGCCACCATAATGAGAAGCCTGCGCACCACAAAGAAGAGTAGCCCCCACTCTCCGCAACTAGAGAAACCCTGCGCGCAGCAACGAAGACCCAACGCAGCCAAAAATAAATAAATAAATAAATTTCTATTAAAAAGAAAAAGAGCTGACAATAGCAGCTTGCTTTACAATGCAAATTTCTTGTACTAACAAAAAAATAATAGGTGATTCTTAATTTCCTCCCCACCTGCAGAATAGGAAATTTTCTTTAAGGACTTGATTTTCTCTTCAACTGAGAGAGAGTTGTGGTGCATACACCTTTGAAAGAATTATAGTGGTTTAACAAAAGCATTAAATCATGGCCTGTGGTTTCCCATCTCTAAAAACATATTTCTGAAGTATGACATGATAAAGATTCTCTGCATGCTTAAAAGACAATTGACCTTCAAACAGCACAGCAGTCATTGCTGGGAAGGGACTTTCTTGTTTCTTTTGTCTAGTGACATTACTGCACACCATACAAAGGTACATATTTAATATAAGTAGAATGCCAAGTTAAAAAAATCCCCAAGAGATGAAACATTTAGACAGAACACTTCAAATTATTGATATACATTATTATTAATACAAACCATTATTGTCTAAAGCCGAGGATCATAATATTATGAGATTCTTGATAGAGTCTCTTTTGTTAATATGATTTCTACTTTTTCCCTGACCTTGTTTCATATGGTTAATTTCTCTTTCTATCATTTGGAAATTTTAAAGAAATAGACACAAATGATATAATCCTAACACTCAAATCAGGAGCTTTCCAATGTGTGTACTGATTTAATGGGGGTTAAAATGAAATGTTAGATGAAACTCAAAAGTTTAATCCTGTTAAAATATTTGTCAAAGACGTTATAAGAAGAATATCAGGGGGACTTCCCTGGTGGACCAGTGGTTAAGACTCTGAGCTTCCACTGCAGGGAGCATGGATTCAATCCCTGGTCAGGGAACTAAGATCCCACATGCCACGAGGTGTGGACAAAGAATATTAGGCTCATTAGTGAGACAAATCTCATGGAAGTGCCTCCAGAAGTATTGCAAATGTGTTGCTAATATCAATCTCTTTTCTTCTCATAAATTCTGAATTCACAATCCAATAACTACTCTTCTTATTCTCATCCAACTTTGGTAACGCATTTAATATCCCACTTTCTTCTTTTTTTAAAATTAATTTATCTATATTTTATGTTTGGCTGCGTTGGGTCTTTGTTGCTGCACGTGGGCTTTCTCTAGTTGCGGTGAGCAGGGGCTACTCTTTGTTGTGGTGTGCGGGCTTCTCATGGCGGTGGCTTCTCTTGTTGTGGAGCACGGGCTCTAGGCGCGCAGGCTTCAGTACTTGTGGCACGTGGCTCAGTAGTTGTGGCTCGCAGACTCTAGAGCGCAGGCTCAGTAGTTGTGGCGCACGGGCTTAGTTGTTCTGTGGCATGTGGGATCTTCCTGGACCAGGGCTCGAACCCATGTCCCCTGCATTGGCAGCTGGGTTTTTAACCACTGTGCCACCAGGGAAGTCCCCCACTTTCTTCCCATAGAGTAATTTTTCAGTTTCAGTGATAAACTTCAATAATGAAGTTTATTATATAGGATTTTATCGTTTTAAAAGCATTTTTGTACACTAATATTTTTGTGGTAAGGTGTATACTAACAGTTTAATATTCAAAATCATATGCCACATTAAAATGGCATATAATTCCTGTCTTATAAAAATGAAAATTGAGGCTAAGTGACTTTTCCTGCAATAGAGGATCACCTCTCAAACCCAAGTTTAGTGAATCCAAGATCAGGCCTTTTTCATTATACCCAAATTATCCTCATATCTTTTCCTGCTCATCTCCGTCTAAATTTTTCTCACCATTATTAGTACTAACTAGTATAAGAATCTTCCCTTCAAAACTCAAAATTATTTTCCATTATTCTGTTACTTAAAAAAAACAACTCAACACCTGCATTTACATATACTACATTTACTTGTTAAATACTGGCTATGTACCAAGCATTGTAATAATTCTTGTACATTTATTATCTTTTAATTTAATGCTTAGCATAACCAAATAAGGTAAGTAAAAGCTTATTGAGAATTAACAGTTGAGTGATTTGGTTGAGATTAAAGAGCTGGAACCAAGGTCTAAATCTAAAGTTAGGTTTGTCTGATTCTAAAGCTCATGTCCTTGCAAGCTACACTGTTCTGTCTCCACAGTTTAGCAGATACAGATATCTATGTTTAATGCCATGATAAGTTTTTCACACAGTTAGGGTGTGTGTGTGGGGGGGGTTGTGTTTTTGTTTTTTTTACAATAACATTAGTGTTCCCTATCTCTTCCTCATAAAACAAAAGCAGAAACAAAAACTCTTGTCTAAACTTTTACTTGGTTTTTGTTTGTTTGTTTTTTAATCATTTGCTTTCTACGCTGTTTCTTTTATTTCCAATTGTATGCTAGAAGTTGGCATGCTTGAACTTTTTGGAATAATGATTATATTTGTGTAATAAACAAATGTGGTATCACACTCCTGCCCACTCCCCCCATCCCTATAACATATGTCTTAACCCCACTAACAGATTGTTTACAGATAAGTTCTGCTACCTGTTTTCAGTATTAGTGTGGTGAAAGGATGTTGCATCCTTGATCTGCTCCTGATTTCCTTGAATGACTTAGGGTTCATTCCCGCCAAACAGGGAAGCTGACAGGTGGAAAGAGTGCCACCTACTGAAATTGTTCACAGGACATGGATCTTTGGGGATAAAATACTTAGAATGGGATGGCACCAAATCTTTCCATTGGGAAAATGAATGAGACTCACCTCTGGAGCTTTTGAAAAATACAAATAACTAGCACTTCTCTACCCCCAGCAGTGTCTTGGTTTAATTAACGAGGTCTGGGATGAGGCTAGAGTAACAATATTTTTCAAAAGATTCATGGATAATCAGATGTACAGCTCTGCTGAAAAATCGCGGGTATAGCTTAATGTGTAAAAATACGATGAAAACAATTAATGCTTCCACATAATATTAATAGTTAGTGGGCACAAAATGTTGTCATTCATGGAGCATCCCATGACAAAAAGCAAACAGTGGGTATCTCACTACAGTCTGGTGAAGCCCTCACACCTTTGCAAAGATGGAGCAAATTTGCCTGTGACTCCCTTTCTGTATTTCAGGTTGGTTAAATCCTTCTAAGTTCTCTTGTGTCAGGTTAAAAACAAACAAACAAACAACTCTCCTTTGAGGAAGAGATAAATAATTAGCAGCCAAAGAATGACCCAGATTATTACTAGTGAAAAGGAAAGAGCAGGGGAAAATGCAAGTGATAGGACTGATAGCCTGATGCAGTGGGGAGAAAGAAGTGTTGAAAGTTGCCTGAGTTCAACTTGAGAAGAATACTTAGGGATTTTTGTTCTAACAAAAAAAAATTCTATTGGTTGAGTTTCATCACATTTTTCTAAAAACATTTAAACCATTCTTTAATCCAGGCAGATAGACAAATTGATTCTGATTTCTTTCTTTTTCCAAAATAATGGTCATGCAACAGTTTATGAATGTATTACAAAGCAGCTAACTATTAGTGCAGTTCTTCCTGGAAGAAAGAGCTTTACAGATTAAACTAATTTTAGGTCCCCATGAGTTAAATTCTTCCCTTTCTTATGATATCCTCTATGGAAAAGAAGGAAAAATAAAAAAGGAGGTAGGGTAGTTACTATTTGACATCCAATTTTCTTCAAATATTCTAAAGTGTGTTTTCATACTTTCTAGAGATGTGTGAGAAAAATCTAATGAGATTTGAATCAGTGCCAACTCAGAGCCTGTGGGAAGGCAGGGTAGTTTCCTGTAAAGATCTACACCACCAACCTCTGTTTAATTTGTTTTCTTATTTTATATCTTAGAGTACAATACTATTACTATTTGGCAGAAAATCTCCTTGATCTGTCAGTAATTAGGCACACCTCTAAGTTGAACATGGGTTGATTGCCAAGCAATTGTTCTGCATTTCACAATGACTTTAAGCCCCAAGAGAATAAAGTACATTTAAGTAGTGACCACAAAATAGGGATTCCTGAAAGAAAAGTTGGAGTAGAAGGTGAAAAGAAACACACACACACACACACACACACACACACACACATTAAATCAGAACATCAAAAACACATGCTAAAGAAGCATTTCTTTGAGGGTCCCTAACATTTATTTCTCTGAAATCTTATGATCACTGACCCTAGTTAGACTGGGTAGAGAGAGATAAGGAAGTGAGAACTATTGAAGAATGGTGTGCTTAGCACAGGGTTGGGAGATGTCAGGTGGGTGTGATCCTAGTGGTAATACTGATATACTTTAATAAAGGAGACTTTCCTGATTCTCCTTAAATCTTAAAACATTAATAGCTATTGTCTACTAGTGAACAAGAACCAAGAGTCTCTCTCTAAATTTAAAATCCAAAAAAGGCTAAAGTCATAATTTTGGTGGGTGAGGGCCACTGTTAAAGGTAAAAGTAGTATCAACTCACAAAATAGATACTCAAAAAAACTTAGACAGAGAAACTAGTAAAAGCATACTTATTGGAATGTTAAACTCAGTCTGATATGAGTAAATGACATGGTTTAGGATTGTAGTCTAGACCCTGCTACTAAAAAACCTACCCCAAATTTTTAACATGCATTATCTCATTTAGTATTTACAATAATCTTTAAAATAGGTGAGACAGTTATGAATCCCATTTTATTTTATCTTATTTTTTAACACTAGGGAACATGTATTTAACACATGAGGGGACATGTCAGAGAGATTAAGTAACTTGCCCAGGATTACACAGCAGGTGATACATTCTGAGACTTAAGTCTTCTTCAGTATTCTTTCCACAAACCAAAGGGAAACAAATAAACCAACTTTAATTCCTTCCTGGGGGCAGAAAAGAAGCTCTGATCAACCTGTGACATTGTATCTTAGGCTGATACATTTGTATTCCTTGCCTATGCTCACACAGGCAGAGCGGAATGCTACAGTAATGGAGACATTTAGGGAAAGTGTGTTTACTGTTTTTCGTTTATTTACTTGTTTATGTTTTAATGTAGGCCATCCACTGTGGTAGGAATTCTGTTCATTCCAAATGTGAGGGGAAAGTTAATCTATTCCCTAAAAAACATTTCTAAGGAGAAGAATAACAAGTCAAGACACTTTGTCAGAAATTTAAAAAAAAAAAAAACTTTAGAAATGAAGCCTTGTTAGTCTCATTTTCCATTGCAAAATGGTTCATCTGAAGTTTCTAAACTGTCATAGGTTATGGTGATGCTTGAGATACTGATGTGTCATTTGTGTTTCAATTTCACATTCTTGAGAAGCAGCTTAATCAGCACATGACCATAACCAGAGTCAAATGGCATCGTTACGAGGGTTTGCTCAGGAAATCCTCAAATCACAGAAGGATCAGAAACGGATGGAAATACCATCGCAAAAACATCCCTTAAAAGGTGTAATAATAACGACATATCTGGTCATTCTTGTTTCACATTAGTGGTAGCATTTCCCAGGCTCTGCTTTCTCCGCCTTTAAGAAAGGCTATATTTAAAATTAAATTTAAATTAATTCTATATTTAAAATTAAACTTACATGGTGATGGCTCATTGCATTATTCTCACTTCAATATACTTCTTATTTTTTCTCTCATTCAGTGATATAACAGTGAACAAGATGTGTTCCCTGCCCTCCAAGAACTTATAGTCAAGTGGGAAAACAGACATGTAAACGGGCTGTGATAAAACACTCTGTGTTGTGTGCTGGGGTACAGTCAGAAGGGTGCTTACCTCATGTTTGAAAGCTCAGAGCAAACCTCCCATGAAAGTAATATTTAAGCTAAGATCTTAAGGATGAATAGGAATTATTCAGGCCAAGTAGAAAGTCAGAGAAGAGTGCTCGGTGGAGATAAAAGAGTAAAAAGAGTATATGAAGAACCGGGGGCAGGAGAGAGCACGACATGTTTGAGGGGGAAAAAAAACTCACGTTCCAAATGACTTGTATAGGAAATGAAGAGGGAGAGGGTGACTACTCAGGCTGTGGCCATGTGCAGGGACCAGATCATGGGGGTTAGTGGCAGTCATGGTAAGGGGTTTGGGTTGTGGCCTAAGTGCAGTAGAAAGTCAATCATGGGTTTTAAGAGAGAAGAAAATGATCAGATTTGGATGTTGGAAATATCTCTCTAGTAGCACTAGGGAGAGTGGATTGAGAGAACACAGTAGCAGGGGCTAGAACACCAGTGGGGAGACAGGGGTAGTAACTTAGGGAAAATTAGAGTGGTCTTGAATTAGAGATTAGTCAATAGGAAGGAGAGAAATGGACAGGTACATGGACGTCACAGAGGTAGAAGAAATGGAGCCTAGTAACTGCTTGGAAGCACAGAGAAGCAGAGGCGGGGCTCCAGAATGTCACCCAGGTTTCTGACCTGGCTGGGGCAGTTGGTGGTGACTTTCACTGGAGATAGAAATGACAGGAAGATAAGAGGACCTGGAAGTGGGACTTTGAGAGCGGAGTAAAAAAGAAATCAGTGATCAAAACATTAAGTTTGAGGCACCTGAGGGACATCCATGGGGAGATGTGCAGTAAGCAGTTGGATGGCTGAGCCTGAAACCTAGGAAAAAGATTCAGACTGGAGTTTGAAATTTGTGAATCATCTGCAGACAGACGGTGGTTGAGGGAGATACCCCTACACTCTGAGTGAGAAGAAAAGTGGAGTTCTAGGACAGGACCCTCAGAGGGACACCCCCTGTGAAAGAAGAGGAGCCCCCAAAGGAGGAAACCCGAGGTGTGTGCTGTTGTGGGAACCAAGTTAAGGACTAGCCTCATGAACGAGGTCTGACCTGGTGAGCAGGGCCACATACTAAGGAGCCGTCACCTGAGATGAGTAACGACGAGAAGTGCCTTGGGTATAACAGTGGGGCATTCCTTGCAATCCTTGGCCAAGTGAGCTTCAGGAGAAGAGTCCTGGTGACAGAAGCCAGATTGCCTGAGGTTGAAGGATAAACAGGAAGTGAGGATGTGGAGATAGGGAGAGCCGATGTTTAAAGAAGGTTGGCTACAGAGAGAAGGAAGCAGATAGCAAAGAAGCGCCAGGGCGTTGTCGGATGGAGGAAAGAATGTCTTAAGATGGGAAAGACTCCAGCATGTTACTGATGGGAGAGAGCAGATTGAGGTGGGTGGTTAAAGATACAGGAAAGAAAAGAAAACTTACTGAACAAGGCCCCTGAAAAGTAGGGTCTTTTTTTTTTTTTTTTTTTTTTTTTTTGCGGTGCGCGGGGCTCTCCCGTTGCGGAGCACAGGCTCCGGACGCGCAGGCTCAGCGGCCATGGCTCACGGGCC
The DNA here is from genome assembly GCF_008692025.1 of Phocoena sinus. NCBI lineage: Eukaryota > Metazoa > Chordata > Mammalia > Artiodactyla > Phocoenidae > Phocoena > Phocoena sinus. The sequence continues at coordinate 34,754,211 of NC_045767.1, forward strand.
CAGCCGCTCCGTGGCATGTGGGATCTTCCCGGACAAAGCACGAACCCGTATCCCCTGCATCAGCAGGGGGACTCTCAACCACTGCGCCACCAGGGAAGCTCCAAGGTAGTGTCTTTTAAAAAAGTATTCTGCTGACAAGCTGAGGAGGCGCATAGGCCTTACAAAGGAGGGGAGGACAATTGGTTTAGTGAGTTCATTATATCGTGCCCTCCCTCCATCTCTCTCCCTCCCTAGTGGGCTTTGTAGATTTTCTTCACAAGTTTCATGGCTTTGGAGAGAAAGAGGAATGGGGTCTATGAAATGTATTATGACTTAAATGCTGGTGGTTGGACAAGGCTGAGGTGGTATCTATAATATAACATAAATTTCTAGAAATCGGAGCTTCTTTCAAAACACAAGGGTGTATTATAAAACACTGCAGCTAATAAATACGTACTAAAGGGATCCTACAGTGGAGGGACAATCTCCATCTAGGTGATGTGCAGTGATGGCTAAGGTTTCTAATCCGTGCTTTGTACTATAATGACAGCTCTGTGATCCAAGAATAATCATAAGAATATATACCAAATATTGATTGTCTACTGAGTGCTGAGCACAAAGTACATATTATTTTTATACTACAAGGATCCTGCAAGGTAGATATTTATTTTCAGTTTACAGGTAAGTAAAGGCTCAGAGAGAATAAATAAGTTTCTACAAAGAGCTGGTTAATGGCTCAACTAGCACCAGAACGAAGTTTGTCTATTTCAGATTGTGAGCACTTTGCACTAAGTAACATGATGTACCTTTCAGAAATATCTTATTAAAAATTATTTTTGCTCCCGATTTCCCTCATAGTTATGTATTATTATGCAACTAAAATATCTTCTCTTTTAGATAATTGTGACCAACCAACCTAGGAAAAAATTGGTATTGGTGTGCAAGGGAGAGGGAGTTGGGGAAAATCTAGATCCAGACATATAGAGATTAATGAGAGAAAAATAATTATATCCAGCATCACATATTCCTTCAGCTTGCCTATTTCCTGCATGCTGCAACTAAAGATCCCGCATGCCGCAACGAAGATCCCACGGGCGGCAACTAAGACCCAGTGCAGCTAAATAAATAAATAAATATTTTAAAGGTACAGAGATATTTTGTCTGCCCAGACCTGAAAGTAATTACACAACTAAACACTTAAATTGCGATTATGACAGGCACTACAAAGAAAAGGTTCGGAGGCTGTGGGGGAAGATACAAGGAAGGATGCAACCCAGTTTAGAAGTCAACTTGAGCTTTCCTTGAGGAAGTGATAATTGGGCTGACTTTTGAAAAATAACTAGAAATGAACCAATCAAATGGGGTGTGGGGAGAGGAGTCTTGTTTCGGGCAGAGGGAATTGCACATGGGAAAGGCCCAAAGCAGAAATGGATGTGTCATAAGGCCAGTGTGGCTGCAGCCCAATGAGTAACTAGGAGAATACAATCAATGAGGCCGAAGATAGGCAGGGACCAGGACATACAAGGCCTTGTAGGTCACATTGAATCTGTTTGGGTCATTATATATTGATTTAAACTTCTCAGGATCCATCCTTACTTTTGTCAGAGAATGATACTATGATTTATCCTTGGGAAACTATAAGCAGATAGGGTAGGGGAAAGAAAGAACCAGTCATGGCTTTCTTGACAGTAGAGAGGCCATCTTCGGCCTAATCCATTTTGTGAGCTAAGCCTGGCCACAATGCTTGCCCTTGAATAGGTCTCAGTAGTAATTATCTTAAGAGAGCACAAGGACAAACTTCTCAGGCAAAAGAAATAACCATAGCAAAGAGAATATATCAGTTGTAAAGACCCCCAGTTCTATTTCAATAGTAAAGATTAGCCTGAAGCTCTCAACCACCAGATCACCCTGAACCTAAGGGATGATGATGTTGGCCTTTTCAGACCCTCATGACTTCAATCAGCTAAAGCTTGGACTCTGTCAACTGCCCAAGTCTCTGTCAACTGCTCTGTCAACTGCCAATGGTACATGAATATGCATGTACCATTAGCTTAAAACTTCCCCAGTTTTGCTGTCTGGGGAGACACTGCTTTGGAAAGATCCCTGGTGTTCTCCTTACTTGCTGCAAGAGATAATAAATCCTTCCTTCTCCCAGTCTTTGGCTTGGTTGTGTCTTTTGGCTCAACATCCATCAAGAGGCGAACTCAGCTTTTTGGGTAAAGAGCCAGTCTTCAAACATGAGGTTTAGGCAGAGCCAGTCTACCTTCAGCTTCAAATGTGGGCCTGTGTTGAAGTAGCCATGGCTAATCAGAGAATAACTTCCTGCTCTCCCCACAGGAGTTGTTAAGAGAGGGAAACATACAACCCAAGCCAGGCCAATCAGAACCAATAGGGCCAACTCTGGGCCTTTTGCTGGTGGTGTTGGCTATTGCAACCAGAGGGAAAAGCTCAGTTCTCTCAAAGGAAATGTCTCTCTGTAGCCAACACAGAGGAGAGTAGTGCTGAGAGATTATGTCCAGTTAACATCGCTGAATAGATCTACTCCATAACTTTTCGGGTTTGTGAACCGGTAAATTCCTCTTACCAGGCAAGCCTGTTTGAGCTATATTTTAGTAACTTAGAACTGGAGGTGTCTTGATCTATTATTTTTTTTTTAAGTGGTACAAGAATCAAAGTGTGGTGACAGCTAAATTGTGGAATTAGCCGGGTGTAGGTAAGAAAGAGGCAACGAGGACCTCTTTCTGTTACCTGAAAACTGGGTTCACCTTGTTATTGAACCAAACTTGGGTCCCCTCACCCATGCACAATAAAACCAATCTACTGACACTGGATTGTGGTGAAGGAAAGTGCAGCTTTATTGTAAAGGCACCAATACAAGGAGGATGGGTGGCTTGTGCTCTAAAACCCCAAACTCCTTGGTGGTTTTCAGGGAGAAGTTTTTATAGGGAAAATTTGGGGTGAGGGCTGCAGGGTGTGTGGCTTTCTTCTGATTGGTTGGTACAGGGCTGTGTTCTAGGAGTCTTGTACTCAGCCTGAAATTACCATCCTCCACCTGAGTGGGGGCCTTAGTTCCTGCAGAAGATATTGTTATATATACTCCTTGAGGAGGAACCGGGACCCTGCCCAAAGGCTGCACTATTGTTTCTTGACTGCTCCTCCCTTGTCTCTGCATCCCCTCCCTTCTGTGATTAGTAACTGTTTGACTCTACACTTTGGAACTCAGGGGAAGGTGAAGGAGGCCGAATGAAGCCTATTTCCTACAAATAAGAAATGGGAGACACGGAAAGGACTTGTACCTGGGAGGACCCCACAGGGTCCTGCTCCATTTCAGCCTCTTGGTGGATGTCAAGCCAAAAGCCACAACCAAGCAAAAGATCAGGAGAAGGAAAGATTTATTACTTGCAGCCAGTAAGGAGAACACTGGTCCAAAGCAGTCTCTCTCCAAACAGCAAAATTGGGACAGACTCCAACTTCAGTTGATCAAAGTAGTGAGGGTCAGAAAAGGTCAACATCATCACTCCTTAGGTTCCAATTGATCTGGCCGTTGAGCACCTGAGTTGAGGGGGTGGGGGTGGGAGTGGGGTGTGGATTTAAATTCTGTAAAACAGCTCAAGACAGTGCTTGATGCTAGTCTTTACTATCAAAATAGAACCTGGCATCTTTACAACTGATTTGTTATCTTTGTTATTGTTATTTCTCTTGCCTGATAAGTTTGTCCTTCTGTTCTCTTAAGATCCTTATTACTGAGACCCATTCAAGGGCAAGCATTGTGGCCAGGCTTAGATCAAACAAAAAGTCATAGGCCAAAATGGGCTTCTCTTCTGTCAAGAAAGCCATGCCTGGTTCTCTTTCTCCAAGGATCCCTACCCTATCTGCTTACATTTCTTTAGCTGAGAAGTGAAACACAACAGTTGATTAACTTGTTATCTGTGTATCTTGGGACTCAGAGTATGGGCCTACTGAGACTGGAGATTAGAAGATGTGTTCTTTTTTTTTCTTTAGATAGTAATGTACTGGTTCTTTATTTTTAAACTTTTTATTTTATATTGGAGTATAGCCAGTTAACAATGTTGTAACAATTTCAGATGCACAGCAAAGGGGTTCTGCCACACATATGCCTGTATCCATTCTCCACCAAACTCCTCTCCCATCCAGGCTGCCACATAACATTGAGCAGAGTTCCCTGTGCTATACAGTAGGTCCTTGTTGGTTATCCATCTTAAATATAGCAGTGTTGTACTGGTTCTTTTTTTGTGAGGTTTAGTGAGGTCATTTAAGAAAGGGACAAGCTGCAGTTAAAGCTGGTTTGTCCGGGAGCAGTGAAAACACTAAGAGCAGCCCTTTAGCCCTTGTCCTGAAATCCCAAACAACTAGGAGTCAGAAACTTTATAACTGTTTGGAGTTTGAAAAGTAAAGTCCTCTGTTCCAGTCTAAATTTAGTGCTAGCAAAAGTGGGGAGAGTAGAATGAAATCAGAAGATAAGATTGAAATCAGGAGCTGCACCCACCTCTGTTGACAAAACATCAAGGTTAATTGTTAGAAGACAGAAACCACCCCTTTAGGATCTAGAATCAAGGATTAGGCCTCAGTACCAATGCTGGCTTTCGTTGCTAACTCCCTGAATTTATAGGAAACAAATAGATTGTAGAGTATACTAAACTTTTAAGGAACTTGGGTTTCCAGAGAACTCAACACCCATAAACTCAGGGCTGTGATTGCTCAACCCCCAAGGCAGTACTCAGGATCCTAAACCCACACTAACAGAAATAGCACCAGTAGTAGAGTGTGATGACCAGAAAGTAAAAACTCCCCAGTGCCTTTCTCACCGATGGCCATAGAGGACATATTACACGGGAGGTCATCCCCGAAGACAGATTCCAGAGTAGACAAAAGGGGTCCTCAAGAAATTTACTCCAAAGCCAAGGCAAGGGATCGCTCTACTCCTGTCCTGCAAATAGTCCATTGCGTGCCACCCCTCCTCCCGTTTCCCCTTTTTCAAATAGAAGTTTTTATGGTAGTTATTTTGTTTCCTCCTCACAAATATACATTGTTTGTTGGAGATGATTACATGTATCATTTTACAATAGGTTTCTGAACCAGGAGGAATGCACATAAACAAGAGAGTCTAGACTCAGTCTGGTTGCAGTAACTGGGTAACACTTGAATGGTGCTGGTACATATGCTTTTGATTCCATATGATATTATTGCTTAATGTAGGCTTGGGGAATTTTGAATTGTTAGGTATAAGAAAAAGATGTGTGGATGTTGTGCAGCCAGGAGGTGAACTATAGTAAACATCTGTGTTTTGACCTATCAGGAATCCATTTCTTCTAGGTCCACCCCCTAATTTTCCCAGAGGAACTACTCTTAACTTTCATTACATGTGACCAGGTGAATCTGACTTTACTTTCAGCTTCAGACATGGCCAATCCAAACATTGTAAACCTCTGACTTTAGTGATTGGTTCTGGACATCCTAACCACATGTTGGTATCTAGGCCAGTTAAATCAAAAGCAACAAAACAGTTCTGGGGCTGGGGAAGAGGCTCTTTTCTTTCTATTGGGATTGTTGTTAATATAGAATATAGGCCTGAGTTTTTTATCACCTATTGTAAATGAAGAACCTGCCTGACAATAAAGCTAAAATAGACCAAATAAGAACATTTGACCCATGTGAGTCACCTCAACTAGCTGAACTTCAAAATAATCTATCCTTGAATTTTTCTTTATATGAGTCAATCCCCCCCACCCCCCTTCCCACTTTCTTGTGGGTAATCTAGTTTATGCTGGGTTTATTTCCTTACTAATTGAATGAACCTTTAATCCAAGAGCAATGGGAAGTCATGACTGGATTTAATCAGGGATGTGATCATATTTGAGATTTTTGAAGAGTAAGTTTTGTTTGAGTAACTCTTCTTGAAGGAACACCAATAAAATGTTTCCCATTTCATTCCCAAAAAGTAATAAGGGGAAAGAATCAGTCGGCTAACTGTTGTACCTATATTAGTACCCAGTGTGTGTAGCGAGACCAAATCTAACTGTGGTTAGGCGTCACTGAGGACAAGGTAGATGAGTATTGTACACACATTGTTACATTACTCTTCTTTAGTGTCTATTATTTGATCTCCCTTCATTTGGCATAGAATTGTATCCATGTATATTTTTGTACATTCACCAAGCCAGTTAGCATTTCATAGATGAAATGACTAAGGTTCTGGCTCATTCTCTGTTTGTGAACTGAAAATTTGAAAAGATAGTTGGTAAGACTCCTATTTCTTTTCCAAGATAGAAATATAGTAAGCATTTGTCATGAAAACATGGAAGAGAATAGGCCCACCAATTGCTATAATTACCTATAGCAAGATGAAGAATGATTTATTAGCATTAATTATATCACATGTACATATATTAATTAAGACTAAGAAGAAATGCTGGAACTTTTCTAATGAAGTTAGAAGTGTTCTGGCTGTCTTCCATCACTTAAACTATTTTTTTTATTCTTTTAATCTTAGCCAATGGGTAAAAGTAAAGTATACAACTTGTAGATCACATTTTAAATGTTACTGCTCTCCACTTCAACTCCTTTCCCTACTGTAGGCTGGATTGTGGACATGATGGTAAGAGCCAGTGTTGACCATGGGCCATGCAGATGAGGACAACCCTCTAGAAGAGGCAGAGCAACAAGGCAGAAGTAACCTGGACCCCTTAATGACCACCTGGATTGGAGCCACCTCCCTACCCAAGACCCCCATGAGAAATAAATAAATTCTGTTGTATCTAAAGCATTGTATTTTGGTGGCTTTTTATTACATCAATTTAGCATGTACACCCATAAAATACAATGGATTATTTCCAAATAATGAGTGTGTGTATGTGTATGTTTGTGTATGTATGTGTGTGTTTGTAGCAGATTAGGTGACCAAAAACTAAACAAAAATCCAACTTTTCCTTTATTCTCATGATTTAGAGGGAGTGTCCTCTATGGCAATGGTTGTCAAACTTTAGAATGAATAAAGATTTCCTGGGAAGCTTCTTTAAAAAGATGATTCTGGATTCTATTCCCAGAGATTCTCATCTACTAGGGCTGGAGTATGGTCCAGGAGTCTGCATTTTTAAACAAGCATCCCAGATAACTTTGACACAAGTGGTCTGAGAACTTTATGTGTAGAAGATCTGTCAACACTATCCATGATAAACTGTGTGTGCTTTATGAAAAGTAGGGATATGTAACAGAATAACAAGTGTATTTCTAAATTCATAATTTGGGGGGCACAAAAATTTAATTTGATTAATCAGTTTATGTAAAAGTAATGATCTTAGAAACTGTTACTCTTTTAAAATTAGTTTGAATTTAATACTATCTAAGATATAAACAGAACTTGAAACATTTAATTCTGCATGTTCTAAAAATGGACTTGAACTATGCTAAAATTATAAATAATGATTCAATTATAGGAAGTGACTGAAAATCTGAAATTTATATCAGAAAGATATAAAGCAAGAGATAGACTTTTTGCTGCAATATTCAGTTCTGTAGGGATGAAATAGAAGTTCTAAACCTTCACTTAAACAAATTTAAGGATAGAATGACAAGCTTAGTATTCAATTCTTAGATGTTTCTATAACTTTCTGAAGCAGAAAGATATAAGAAAACAGGTGAGAAAAATGAAAGGAAATGCTAAACTAGGCCCCTCTCACTTCAAATCCTCAAGTCTAAAAAAAGGTTTAAGAAAAAATTTTAATCTAATTATGCCTTGGTGGAAAACAAGAGCCAGCTGGGGGGGATGGGGGTAGGGTGGGGGAAGCCCCTAGACTCTACACTGGTAAACTCTTTCCTTCATTTTTGTTGAATTATGTATCTTTTACCTCTAATATATATTTGTTGTGAAGAAAAGAGGGCCTATTTTTCAGCTGAGGACTTATACCACTTCCTCAGAATGCAAGAAAGATACAAAAAGAGGAAAATTATGACCTAATGCAAAATTTCCTTCAAGGCATCTATGTTCATTTCATGGTGGGAAGGAGCTGACACAAGGAGACCTGAGCTGCAGGAGAGAAACATATTTCTTTTCCAGCCACGTGGCTTTAAATGTCTCTCCTCAAAGGAGGAACCAGTTGGATCTTCCTTACATCTGTGCAACTTAAAGAGGTGAAACTTCTCACACATTCAGTGTTTTCAGTGGCTTTTTCTAATGATTAAGTAGTTTGCCTTTAACGAACATTTTAACATTGTTAACTGTTTTCATTCCAGAGGAAAGAATGTACTTTACACTCTGATATTAACATTATTCCTGACTATACACCCTTCTTCCCAAGAGATTCAAGCATTACTTTGTATAAACAGATTTCTAGAACATAAAGTCTTATTTAGTATAAAAATAAATTTAAAAAGTAATTACTAATCAATATGGAATTTCTTGACAACCTGTTGTGTATCTGAATTTGGGAAAAATACTATTATCTACTTTTTATTGCAAAATAAAAAATTTAAATTAGATATTTACACAAAGATACTCAGGGTGTCACACCACTATGAAGAATAATTGTGTAACATCGTGCCAGTAATATGCTCCTTAGTGAAGACTTTTAGGAAAGACAATTTTGAGAAAAGTGAGTCAGCTTTTTAAAATGGCTTTCTGTATGATTTTAAATTCTATTGGTATATTTTTCAAAGTTTAACAGTAAGTAGCATTTTTCCCCATTTAATGTTACCACCACCTTACCATCTTCTAGTTGTGAAATCTCGTGATTCATTATCATTAGAAAAGTTTAGAAAGTTCTGATGGTATAATGCCTGAATTGGCTTCTCATTGTAATATTCCAGTGGCAAGATACCAACCTATACATATATTTTACACAATGCTTCCGAGACACAAGATTTCCTTCTTTATAACAGTGTTCTTTTCCCTCTATAATTCTCAACATATTTTACTGAGGAAGAGTGACCTAAAAATCCAGATCACTGAATTTTGTTGGTGAATTTTGCTTAGCGATTGGCTAAGAGATATTTGCATTGATAAGTTTAAGAGTATTGGGGTAATTCACTGGGCCCATTCCCAGAAAAGAAAATACTCTTTTTAAGACTTTTATTCAACAAGTTAACCTGTTAACATTCTAAACTAATGTTTCCTTTTGAACAGAAGCACAAGATGGTAAGCATGAAGTCTAATTTACTGTTTGACAGAGTTTGTTATTCAAAACTAGGCTTCTGTGGCCAACTCTAAGTGGTGGAGGTTTGGAGTAAACCCTCTTGTGGTTTTACAAGTGATTGTCCTTAAAATCTGAGTTTCTTCAGATGAATCCACTTATGCATCAGTGAAGCCCACAGCTTAAGAGTAACCTTCTCACTCTCCATTCTATTTTAACCAAGAGCTAAGAGTAGGTTTAGCCACACGAAAATTGGCTGCACCCATAATGTCATGGTGTTAGGGACATCTGCCAACTATTTCAAAACCTCGAGGGCATTGGCTGGCATCAGTGAAACAAATGGAATTTAGCTTTGAAAACTGATTTTGTAAGTGCTTCTGTTTCTCCTATGCCTCCTGAATCTCATTCAAATACGTTTTGCAATAAGGTAGTTACTGCCTTATTGATCTCTGAAAAAAGACAAGCACTTTACCTTTTAGAGGAGAAAATGTTCTCATCATATTAGGTTAAGGTCAATTTATGAACCCCAGGTACTTTTCATTTCAGCATAGATTTTTTTCCATCTGTCCCTCGAGCAAGTTCTTTGGCTAAGAAGCACATCTACAAAAGCAGATATTTTGTCTGGGTTTCCCTAGAGAATAATAAATAATTGAAATTTCTGTGTTTCAAAAATATTTGAAATTATGATCATAGTTTGTGATAAAAGAGACATGAATTTCCATAGGTCCAAAAGTGTTTAGAAAGTATTCTCAAACAGCTTACATGAGGGATTACACTAGTACTCAATTGGATAGACTTCTTTTCTTCCATGAAGGGTCACAGAGTAAGTTTTCTTATCAAAAACACGTGTCAAAGATTTTTTTTCTACAATCTATATATTATTTACCACTTAGGAAGATATTTATGTATAATTTCCTTCTTAGAACTGGTTAACAGTCCTTGTCAATCAAGATAAATCTTAGGATTCAATAATATAAAGCTAATAAAATCAAAATCTGTGTTAAAGTGGATTTTTTATTTCATTTGTTTCTCACATTCTTTTTGAAAGAGGATATTTTGATCCATAAAATGTAAGACTTGTCAGGACTTCCAGAATTTTTATTCTTGCTAGAATACTGTGTAACAGAAGTCCTGGAACATGGGGAAATACTGACATTTATAGTTGCTAGATTGTTTCAACTTTTACAAACCCAGCAACTTATCTATGATGCTAATTTTTTATTGAAAAATAGTTATTGAATCTAGAAGGCATGTTCCTGTTAGGCACCTTTATAATTACATTAACCAAATTTTAGTTTATCAGTTTCCAATGAATTCTACTTATTAGTGTACTTTTTAGGTACACCACCCTATCATTTGACAGGTACATACTTATAATTGATCATTCCTAAAATAATACTTTCAGGGACATAACGCTTAAACCTTTTAGAAAAATGCCAGTAAGATCTGAGTCATAAAGGGTCCCAGCAGGAAAAAGAGTGCATACTCAAACAAGAATACTTTGAGAAGGGTTTAATAAAGAGATGTTACAGGTGTTTGGAGAAGGTTTATGAAAAACACAAAGAAGAACACTGCTATCATCTCTAAGCCTGGAGGGGCAAGTTGAAGAAATGGTTACCAGAACCTGGAAGAGAAGCTATGTGTGGAGTAAGCCAACTTGAGAGGAGCTATGAAGGACAAAACCAGTCTGAGGTGACCCCACAGGGAAGGAGTCAGGGAAGAAATATCTCAAATTTACTCTTTACCACTCTGTGATACATTACCATGTCTTCCATGGGCTAAACTGCACTGCTTAATATGGTAGCCTAGTCACTGATGGCTGCTGAGTAAGTGAAATGTTGTAAGTGTAAAACATACACCAAATTTTGAAAACATAGTACAAAAAGAGAATGTAAAATACATTACTAATTTTACGTTAATCAAAAATAGGAAGGATAATATTTTGGACATGTCACTCCTGGGCATATATCTGGAGAAAACCATAATTCGAAAAGATACATGCACCCCAGTGTTCATTGCAGCACTATGTACAATAGCCAAGACATGGAAGCAACCTATCTGTCCATTGACAGAGGAAAGGATAAAGAAGATGTGCTACATATATACATTGGAATATTACTTAGCCATAAAAAAGAATGAAATAATGCCATTTGCAGCCATATGGATGGACCTAGAGATTATCATACTAAATGAAGTAAGTCAGACAGAGAAAGACAAATATATATGACATCACTCATATGTGGAATCTAATTTTTAAAAAATGATATAAATGAACTTATTTATAAAACAGAAACAGATGGATTTCAGAAACAAACTTACAGTTATCAAAGGGGAAACATAGCGGGGGGAGGGATAAATCACGAGCTTGGGATGAACATACACACACTACTATGTATAAGATAGATAACCAACAAGGACCTACTGTATAGCACAGGGAACTCTACTCAATATTCTGTGATAACCTATATGAGAAGAAAATCTGAAAAAGAATGAATATATGTATGTGTATAACGGAATCACTTTGCTGTACATCTGAAACTAACACAATATTGTAAATCAACTATACTCCAATAAAATTAAAAAAAAAAGTGAGAGACTAAAATATCACATTACTAATTTTACATTAATCAAAAATAAGAAGGATCATATATGTATCAAGTACGTATCAAGTACGTATTATCAAGGATCAAGTACGTATTATTAAATATTAACATATTAACATTATTAAATATTAACATATATTATTAAATACATATTATTAACATATATTATTAAATACATATTTATCAATATATGTAATGTTTAATATAAGTAATATATAGGATATATTGTTAAAACTGATTTCACCTGTTTCTTGCTATTTTTTAAAATGTGCTACTAGAAAATTTTAAATGTTTGGAAAATTATTAAATTTAAAATATATTTATATATCATATCATATATCATATCATTTCTCTTGGAGAGCGCCAGGATAAACCCACCAGCAGTTAGAGAATGTGGGAGTCTGCTGGTTCAGTTAGTGACAGGACAGCCTTCTATAGTAGAAAGTAGGATGGAGAAGGATGGAGAGTGGACCTCCATCCTGGCTGAGGCTGTAAATAAAGAAAATTAACATCAAAAGATGTACCAGAAGTAAGAGGCTGTATGTGTGTGTTGTGTGTGTGCACGTGCATGAGATTTCTATTGTTGACCAGTGGAATAATTTGTTAGCAAACTTGTTAGGACATTTCACATCATTGAAGACTAGCATTTTTTTTTTTTTTAAACAGCGTTGGGAATGGGCCAAATAATAGCTGTGCCGTTTAGAATTGTTTTGAACTTATGTACGTTCCATCTTGCTAAAGTGTAAATACAAACTGAAATTCATATTATGGAAATACCTTTAGCACCTGACAAGTGAAAGACATAATTTAAAATGGTTTTCAGGTATGGTGTTTTGATAAAAATATTTGATGAAAAATTGGATTAAAAGTTTTTGATAAAATGATTTGTTTAAAAAAAAATCTTCCGTTGAAAAACTTTTGCTTAATGTGAGACAATTATCTACTTTTTCAACAGATATTAAGTTGGAGCACCTTCTCTAGTCACCCATTGAGCTTTTCAGTCTAATATGAGGAGATATTTAGCAAGTAAGCAAGCAAACAAATAAATAATATTAATTTCCTAGAGTTTTCTGTATCAAGAAGGAAGAAACACAGGCTAATGTATAATGACTGAAGATTCCTTTTTTAGATTAGGGTGGTGCATTTGTCTTCTACTGCTGTTTAACAGATTAGTATAAGCATAGCAGTTTAAACATGATCGTATGGCTAGGTAGGTCAGAAGTCTGGCCCAGTGTGACTGGGTTCTCTGCTCAGGATCTCCCAGGCTAAATCAAGGTGCTGCCTGGGATTCATTCTCATCTGGAGGCTCTGTGAGAAAATATGCTTCCAAACTCATTGCTGTTACTGGCAGAATTCAGTTCCTTGCAGTTGTGGGACTGAGACACTTGTTTCCTTGCAGACTGTCCTCCAGGGGCTACTCTTCCCTCCCATAGTTTGCCCACATTCTTTGACTTCCTTCATCTTCAAGTCAGCAATAGCATGGGAAATCCTTCTCAGGCTTTGAATCTCTGACTTCTACTAATGGCCAGAGAAAATTACCTATTTTTTAAAAGGCTCATATGATGAAGTCAGATCCACCCTGTTAAGCTCCCTATTTTAAGGTCAACAGATTTGGGACCTTGATTCCCTCTCCAAAATCTCTTCACAGTGAGAGCTAGAGTTTGATTTAATAACTGAGAGAAGGCATGTGTGTACACCAGGGCTGGGAATCTTGAGGGGCCATCTTTGCATTCTGCCTACCACAGACGGTTAGGGGAAAAAAGCCTCTCTGATGAGTTTCCATTTGAATTAAGGCCTGGATGATGAGACAGAACCAGTCATAGGAAGATCTAGGGGGAAAGCATTAGAGCCAGAGAGAATAGCAAAAATCAAGACTCTGAGGCAAGGCAGAGATTTACTTACTCAAGGAACAGAAAAAAGCCACCAGGATGAGACTGTGGTGTGGGAAAGTGAAAAGAGATGAGGTCAGAAACACAGACTTCAGGGCTTCCCTGGTGGCCCAGTGGTTAAGAATCCGCCTGCCAATGCAGGGGACATGGGTTCAAGCCCTGGTCTGGGAAGAACCCACATGCCGTGGAGTAACTAAGCCCATGCACCACAACTACTGAGCCTGTGTTCTAGAGCCCACGAGCCACAACTACTGAGCTCACGTGCCACAACTACTGAAGCCTGTGTGCCTAGAGCCTGTGCTCCACAACAAGAGAAGCCATGACAATGAGAAGCCCGACGAAGAGTAGACCCCACTTACCACAACTAGAGAAAGCCCGCACGCAGCAATAAAGGCCGAACACAGCCAAAAAAAAAAAAAAAAAAAAAAAAACCACAAACAAACAAACAAATAAATAAATAAATAAAAAGGAAAGCAGACTTCAGGTCAAGGGAAGGAATTTCGAATTTACCCCAATCGCAATGGTTTAACCTATTGAAGGGTTTGAGTGAGGGATGTTTTCAAATGACTAAAGAAGATCTCTTTTCTGGAGTACCCTCACCAAAATGCACACTTGGTAAAAAAAGAATGAAATAATGCCATTTGCAGCAACATGGATGGACCTAGAGATTATCACACTAAGTGAAATAAGTCAGACAGAAAAAGACAAATACCATATGATATCATTTATATGTGGAATTTAAAAGAAACAATACAGGGACTTCCCTGGCGGTCCAGTGGTTAAGACTCTGCCCTTCCACTGCAGGGGGTGAGGCTTTGATCCCTGGTTGGAAAACTAAGATCCTGATCAAAAAATGATACAAATGAACTTATTTACAAAATAGAAACAGACTCATAGATTTCGAAAACAAACTTACAGTTACCAAAGGGGAAACGTGAGGAGGAGGGATAAATTAAGAGGCTGGGATTAGCATATATACACTACTATATATAAAATAGTTGACAAGGACCTACTGTATAGCACAGGGAACTCTACTCAGTACTGTAATAACCTATATGGGAAAAGAATCTGAAAAAGAATAGGTATATGTATGTGTATAACTAAATCACTTTGCTGTACACCTGAAACTAACACAACATTGTAAACTAACTATACTCCAGTATAAAATAAAAAAAATTTAAATGCACACTTGGCCAAATTCTGGTGTACAGATTCTTTCCTCATGTTCCATACTTCTTCTGGTGATTTATCATACAAATATCAGATTCTTGTGTTCTTGTCTTAATGAATACAAGACTTACATTTGAAATCCATTTCACTGAATTGGTTTTTATAGTTTTGAGTGCTATGATATACTACTGATTATAGTTTTATAAAGTGGATACTAATAAACAAATATTGTAGAGAGAACTTTAAAAATTAAAGCCCTTAATTTCCTCTTTGTGACCACCTAGAGGGGTGGGATGGGAGGGTGGGAGGGAGGGAGACGCAAGAGGGAAGAGATATGGGAACATATGTATATGTATAACTGATTCACTTTGTTATAAAGCAGAAACTAGCACATCATTGTAAAGCAATTATACTCCAATAAAGATGTTTAAAAAAAGTCTTTAATTTCCTGATTGCATAGTCTTTGACTAAAATGCAGTTCAGTCCAATTAATACTAGAAAGATTATTCTTTAACATCTTATAAGTTTGAGGGAACAATTGAGATTTTCTTTTGCATGAGAAATGCATACGCTTCATCTAGATTTTGAAATCTTTTGATGCGAGAGGCTGCTTTTTTTACTTTTGCCACTTGGGTAATTTTGTCTTTTCTGTACCCAACGTGCTGGATCATCCGCATAATATACCAACAGCCCAGATTTTGAGATGATGTACATTTAAAATTGGGGATTCCTCAAAAAATTATAAAGGGAATATCGTTTTAAAAACTCTGAAAGCCTCTGTAAGCATACAGACCATCAAATTCTAGGAGTCAATAAGGGCTGTATACATATATCTATTGTGCAAATGCTGATTTTAAGTATTAGCATTTACCAGAGAAGGACAGACAGTGAACAACCTCTTTAGGGTGTTACATTTTCTATACTTCCCAAAATTTCTATTCTCTTCCTCTTTTTCTAGGCTCCAACCTCTTGTTTATATTCCTCAAGTATCTTCTTGTTCCATCTTCTTCTTCCTTTATTGTCACACAGTCTAGTCCTAATCACCATATTATGCCTTTACATTACCTTTTAAGTGATCCCAATTATCTACAAAAATCCTATCTTTCCTTTAAGTTCTTGTTGACTTTTTAGCACCTCTACTCTTCCAAGTATCCACAGATATCAGGCCTTCTCTTCCTTTTCCAACATTAAAGCTCAGGTTCAACTAGATCATATTGGAAAACTCTCATATATTTATTGAAGTTTAAACAATTGGTGAGTAGTTTCATGTGTGCAAGGAGTGTCTGTATTTTACCATGGGATAATTGGTTAATTCAAAGCACTGAAGATTTAATCATGAAATGTTTAGAACAATCAGATTAGGTGCCAGTCATCCCCAATGCCCCTATGAACTGCCCTGCTCAGGAAAGCAGCACCAGGCTCTATGTGCCAAGTCAGAACTAATTTGACCCCAGTAGGCCCCTGGCCAACTAAGCCCTCAACATAAAAATGCCAATAACCTATAAGAATGACTGGTACAAAAAGTTCTGTCCAATAAGGGTGAGGTAATTCACTAAGCCAATCATTCTATCTCCTTTGGAGTTTTGTATGAAGATTTAAGGAAGAATTTCCCAGTAAGCATAAAAGAGCAGAATGAACAGGGAAGTCAGGAAAAACAGAGATGAAAACAGGAGAAAAATCATATGGTAATAAAGGAGAAAATAATTGACCCCCAAGTGTTTTGGTTATCTATTGCTGTATAACAAATTACCCCCAAACTTAGTGCTTTCAACAAGAGTTTTGTTTGCTCATCTTTCTTTCCCTTCCTCCCTCCCTTCCTCCCGTCTTTCCTTGCTGCGTTGGGTCTTCATTGCTGTATGCAGGCTTTCTCTAGTTGCAGCGAGCGGGAGCTACTCTTTGTTGTGGTGCGTGGGCTTCTCATTGTGGTGGCTTCTCTTGTTGCGGAGCACAGGTTCTAGGCATGCGGGCTTCAGTAGTTGTAGCACGCAGGCTCCGTAGTTGTGGCTTGAGGGCTCTAGAGCACAGGCTCAGTAGTTGTGGTGCACGGGCTTAGTTGTTCCGCGGCATGTGGGATCTTCCTGGACCAGGGCTTGAACCCATGTTCCATGCATTGGCAGTTGGATTCTTAACCACTGTGCCACCAGGGAAGTCTTGCTCATGATTATTTGGGTCAGGAATTGAGGCAGAGATGGGTTGGGCAGTTTTTCTGCTCCACTTGGCATGTGCTGTCTCATTCACTCATTTGCACTCACCTGGTAGTTGAGCTGGACTGGAAGTTCCAAGCAAGCTTTACTCACATGTATTGCACTTCGGTGCTTCTCCACAGGGGTTCTCACCCTCCACAGGGTTAACTCCGGCTTCCTCACATGGTGGCCTCCGGCTAGTTGTACTTCTTACTTGGTGGCTGGTTTCTAAGGAGCATTTCAGGAGGGGCAAAAGAATACCCAGATCTTTGAAGACCAGCCTTGAAAGTTATACATCCACTTCTGCCACATTCTGTTTGTCAAAGTGTGTGATAGGGCTAGTTTAGATTCAAGGGGAATCACCTCTTGATGAGCGGTGTAAGAATTTGATGATATCTTTAAGTCACCATATCAGGGTTACTTTAGAGCTAGATGGTTTTCCAGTTCTGAGTCTTTGTACTATGCAAATGGAAGGTCCCAACAGACAGCTCATTTGGGGTGGTGGTGGTGAGAATGGGGTGTGTTCAGGGCCACTTGTCATAACTTGCTGATAATCACTACGCTTATTAGTAATGTTTTGTTTAAATCATGCCACATATACAATATCTCTCCAGTCTAGGGATATAAGTAAGAACTTTTAACTTTCTTGAATGCTCTGCAGGCAGTTATTTTCTTTGGGATCCCCTTTAAATGTACTAAAAAACTTTTATTAAGTTAATAGAACAATACAAATATAAAACCAAAAAATACAAAACAGATCTTTATGGAAGATTTCTTTTTCTTTTTTCTTCTCTTTTTTTTTTTGGCCACACTGCATGGCTTGAAAGAACCCAGGGCACTGCAGTGATAGCACGGAATCCTAACCACTAGGCCACCAGGGAACTCCCTGGAAGATTTCTTTTAAAATTTGTGCAGGTTTCCCTGGTGGCGCAGTGGTTGAGAGTCTGCCTGCAGATGCAGGGGACACGGGTTTGTGCCCCGGTCTGGGAGGATCCCACATGCCGTGGAGCGGCTGGGCCCGTGAGCCATGGCCGCTGGGCCTGCGCGTCCGGTGCCTGTGCTCTGCAACAGGAGAGGCCACAGCAGTGAGAGGCCCGCGTACCACAAAAAAAAAAAAAAAAAAAAAAAAAAAAAAAAAAAAATTTGTGCAGAGGAGCAAAAAAAGGCATCTGGCCTCAGAGTATGAGGTATAACAGGAGTAAATCTGTGTGGAAGAGGGGCTATTATAAGGATTAGACATTTATTTTAGTGTGTCCCATTAATCAAGTGAGTGTACATGTAACACATGTGAGTAAATTCCTTTCTGATCTATCTGAAATGACAAGGGCTTTTCAGAATAAATGCTGTTTTTACTGTTCATGGGATAGAAGTGTATTCAGAATGCATATAGCATGTGTCTTAGGCTCCTGGCAGAGTGGCAGAGGGGGCAGGAGGTGGGCAGGAGGCACATGCAGTGGCTAAACTAGAGTGACCTAGGGTGAAAGAGATACCCCTGTTAATTTCTGGTAAATAAAACCCAAGGCACTTGGGACAAGAGAAAAGTTACATTAGGGCTAGAAGACTTCTACTTTGGCCTTTTCTTTTTTTTACAAATAATTCTAAGAGAGGTTAAGAAACTTACCCGAAGTTTCATAATTCCTTGGATACAGCCATTTGACTTCACGTATCTACCACACCATAGCTTCAAGTAACATTTTCCACTTTCCAAAGATCACCTCTGGTCCTGTCACCGTTTATGAGATCTACTTCCCTTGTGTTTCCTTTTAAGGAAGGCCTTGATGTTGATTTTAGAACCATTGCACCTGTTTTAAATCAGATTTTCTCAACCTTTCATGTGAAGATGGTGATTCATTAGGTCTGAGATAGTGTAGGTTTCACAGGCTCCCAAGTGATGTTAACGATGCTTGTCTATGGGCCAAACTTTTAATCTCAAGGAGTTAGGTCATTAGGGCAACGAAACTTGTCCCTAAAATACCAGTGGAAATTACCAGGAAATTAATAGTAGGTATAAATGCCAAATGAATTCTACTTTCCTAGGCTAGTCAAAGATTTATTCATTTTCTCAAGAGATATCTATCAAGAGCTTATGCACTTTGGCCATAGATTATACATATATATGATACATACATATATACATATATTTTCCAGAAATAGACTCTCTTACTCTACCAGTATATTGTTCAAGTTCCTAGAATTTAGAAATACTTTTGAAGACTACTTTCAGTGAAATTTTGCTCCAAAATAAAATATTTTACCAATCAAATAAGCGGAAAAACATTTTCACTTTTAGTCCATAGAGGAAAGCCAGCTTATACTGTATGGTACTTGACCTTGTTAAATGTGCACAGAATGCTTTTTGTGATACTTATGCTACGATCGCTTGATTTACTTCTGCAGCTGCTCCATGTGGTCTTTTGTGACATAACCCAGGTCAGGTTGACCTGCCAAATAACTAACATTGCCAAGTGCCAACCAGAAAGAGTGAACTGAATTATTTGGTACTGCCTTCTCTCATCGCACGGGCAACAACCTCAGCATTTATTAATCCAATGAGATGCTCACTTTATAATTAACCTGGGAGCTCCATCAAATGTCTAATTGTACCTCTGACAGCAAGAGAGTGAGCTTTGCTGAGCCTTGAAACTCTTTCAACAGATCCTTAGGAGGTGCAGCTTTGTAGCTACAAGTTGGTGGCTGCAAGATTTAAAAAAAAAAAAAAATTGCAGTCATGCTATTGCAACAGTGATTGCCCCAGCCTCTCCTTTCAGTTAATGAGGTGTTGAAAGTTCAAGACCTAAGTTATTTGTGGAACTAACAAGAACCAAAAGAATACTACTTGCTGAAATGAAGACTTTAGGATTTAAAGCTTATTCACAATCATTCTATCAGGACTGTATTTTGGATGCATTTACTAGATCACTAAGATTTATTTATTTGTGCATATCTTTTGATCACATAAAGTGTAAGCTACTTATGAGCCAAAATAGTGCCACCTGTTTCTATACAGTCTCACTGTGTGTTTCAGTACAGTGCCACTGTGCTGATATACAGCCTTGTTCATTGTAAGTGCCCAGAACTGCTTGGTGAGTAATAACAGGATGCAATCTGTGTGCTTATCTTCTTCTATTATTTACATATTTTATTAGCATCAAATTTTCTGCTGATTCCAAAGAGAAATTCTTGGCCCACTTCTCGCCTTCTTGATTATGGCTGAATTAGACAATTAGAGCAGTCTCTCAAAGAACTTTGGATGAATTCCCATGATTCCATAATTGACTTTTCTAGAGAAACAAAGGGATGCAGATTATCTAAAATGTCTCAGTGTCTTCTGGGGGATTTCAACCCTGAATGTTGGTATTGTGAATACAGCAAGAGGCATTAGGGATGTGGCCTCTTCCAGCATTGGTTCCAGGAGGACCAAAATTTACTCTTCAGTTTCCCCTCAATCACATATATTCTGCAGGACTCAAGAATTAACATGTCTGGATATAACTTTGTAAAGTTTTTCCTGTAACATCTCCCACAACTCTATTATTATATTATTGAATATTATATCTTAGATGGTGACAGAATTAGGACATTAAAGATGTCTTCAAGGAATATTACCCATTAATATTCTGGCTATATTATAAATGAGTCCAAATACAGAACCAAGACCTATAATGTTAAAAGATGTTCCTTATTCTGACCACCCCTAGACCCAACAGCTTGTCGTGTAAAAGTGGCAGAGTAAAGAGAACAACAGCAATCCCTGATGCTCGCCTAGCATTGCTGTATGCCAGGCACTGTGCTAACAAGCTAATATGCAGCAACTCATTTAATCTTCATGATAACCCTATAAAGTAGGTACAATTTTTACCCACTTTACAGATGGGGAAACAAAGGTGCAGAAAGATATTAACAAATATTCCCAAGGATTTTCAACTAGTACACACAAAACAGATTCAAGCCCAGATTTACCTCACTCTAGAGCCCTTATTCTAACCTCTGGTATACTATGTGGCCCTTCTAAACTGAGCTTCCTCTAAACGACAAATAGAAATAGAAGTTTACCAGTACCAGAATCACATTGTAAAGTTGAAAACCTAAAATAAATGCTCTCATCAAACTGGCATATTAGTTTGTCTAACCTTGTAACTATTGTTTTCCTGTCTTGAGATGTTTCTATATCAGAATAGGCTGAGGAGTAATGGGGATTCAATATAATTTCATATGGATAGTCTGCAGCAGAAGTGGAGGGAGAATTTATATTTATTGATATCCCCAAAGTTATATTCAATTTAGTAGGCTTTGCTGCATGCGTGCCCTAAACTATTCAAACTATTCGGAGAGCAATTAAACTTAAGTCTACTCTCATAACAAGAGCAACAGGGTTTTGAAAGGATAAACCGTGCACTCATCCTGGTTATAAACCAACAGATCAGCGTCCCCTTGTGCTTCATGACTTTACATAGTTGAATCAAAATGTAGGTGCAATTGTTAATTCTATGTACCTGGCACTGCAAGCATTTTTCCTTCTTTCTGTATAGTCTTAGGATTTGCGAAATATTTTATGTACTTATTGTTGATGTGCATCATATCATAATTGTTGAGCATTTTCTTTCTTTTTCCTCTCTCTCTCTCTCTCTCTCTCTTTGTTAGTGTAAGTATTTGCAGTGACAATCTTGTTATACATAACTCACCTTTCCTTCCTTCCTCCCTTCTTTCTTTCTCTCTCTCCTTTCCTTCCTTCTTCCCTCACCTCCTTTTCCCATACTTCTCTCTCTCTTTCATTAAGATACATTGTGAAAAGTGATAACAGGAAAAGAATATTTTTGCAACTCTTGAAACCTCTTGCCAAATTATTTACTAAAAATACTGTACCAATTTATGCTGAAGTCAGCAATTTATGGGAGCACCATTCCTTCTTCTCTTTGCCAGAACTGTTCATTATAATTTTAAACTTAAAGTAGTGATAGAATGCTTCATCATTAGGAAAAAATTCCAACTTTTTGGAGGGTTCCCTTTAAAGTTTTTCACCTTTTATATTCTTGGAGAGGTTAATTTTTTGATAATTAAAAAATGCTCAATAAGGACTTCCTTGGTTATCCAGTGGTTAAGACTCCATGCTCCCAATGCAGGGGGCCCAGGTTCGAACCCTGTCCAGGGAACTACATCTCACATGCCACAACTAAAAGAGCCCATGTGCCACAGCTAAAGATCCAACGTGCCGCAACTAAGAGCCAGTGCAGCCAAATAAATAAAGTAAATATTTTTAAAAAATGCTCAATGAATAACCCAAATCTGTTTATTCTCCATCATCCATATCTTCACAAGAGATATGAACTATATGGCTCTATATGTCAAATTATCCCTCCTGGTTTGTCCACTCAAGACTTTACACCGCTACCTCAGTCCAGGAGAAGAAATTCCCCTAGCTAGCTTTATTCTCACCACAGGCTGAATTTGCATTTAGAGGTTCCCATTTTCTTTCTCTCGATGTTACCCAATAGATACCACAAAATAACTGGCAGTAGAGAACTCGTGGCTCTAATTACAAGGAGAGCACTAACCTCCAAAGAACCTGGTGTTCTGATGTGTGATCTAATCAGTAACTACTGATTCAGTTTCACACATTCCTCCTTTGATGAAGTTCTAGGGGAGGAGGGGGAGGGTGGACAAGGGTCAAACATGGCTGAAAACTCCTTTTATGGTAAGCAATATTACAACTTATTTATTCAAACGTTATCTGTAAATAATGACGTTTTAAAATTTTGAGAATCTTTTTTTATTTTGAAAAATGTCAAACCTACAGTCAAATTACAAGAATAATACAATGAACACTTGAAGACTCTTCACCTACATTCATGGATTGCCAACATTTTGCCACATTTATTCTGTCTTCTTTTTGTTATATAACATTTTCCCCCTGAACCAGTTGAGAGTAAGCAAGCTGCATCTTATCATTTTACTTACCCCTAAATACTTGAGGATATATCTCTTAATAATGAGACATTCTCCTACATAACCACAATCTTATCACCATTCAGCTAATTTATCACTGACACAATACTGTTGTCTAACATACAGTCTATACCCAAATTTCCCCTATTGTGCCAATTGCTTTATAACTTTAAAAAAATAGGATTTTATTAAGAATCATATATTTCTTTAGTCTCCTTTAATCTAGAACAGTTTCTCAGTCTTTTTTTTTTTTTAATCTTTCATGACATTGACATTTTTGACGATTCTAGGCCTCTCTCCACCCTATATTTTATGTTTTGGAATAAGGAAGCTGTCTTTCTGTCATATCAATATGCTTTTGACATCACTTCTCTGTTTTCTTTTTTTTGTTTGTTTCTGGCTGAGCCATGTAGCCTGTGGGATCTTAGTTCCCCAACCAGGGATTGAACTGAGCCCTAGGAATGAAAGCGCGGTGTCCTAACAACAGGACCTCCAGGGAATCCCCATCTGTGTGTCTTTCTTTCATGTCTTCCTCCTGACCACCACGTCTCTGTATTATACCTTTATTTATATAGAAAGTCCCTTTCTTCTCTTTCATCAGTTTTTTTTTTCTTAACCAACTTTCCCCCTTCCCTGTAGGCACTCATCTGTTTCCTTGAGATAATACTATTTTTAAAACTTTAATTGGTTTGGTATTATTTGTCTTCTTTCTGACTCTTTAGCACCTCCCTTCAAGATTATGTGCTCCCTGCAAAGACAACTCTTTGTTTTACAAATATTTTCTAAAAGTGTAATTTAAATTCTCCTTTAAGAGTTACACTTGCTTTCTTTTATCTCTCCAGCTGTCTTTCCTTTATGTAGCTCTTAACTGAAGTCCTTATTTTCCAAGTTGCCCTAAACTAGAAGTTTATGTTTATTAAAATTATGTTCATTTAGATAGAGTATAATATGCTATCCTGATTCTTTGGTAGAAAAATGCATTTTGTCGTATTTCTGGCTCGAAACTCACGAGATTCTATGTTAGTTAACACAAACCTTGATTTAAAGTTTAAAAGAAGGAAAATCAGCTTAACGTACCTAAGCAAACATACCTATCGATAAATGGCTGTTAAAAAATTGCATCCCGATTGTTTCAAGATAATCAAATACAGACTCATTTGTGAGACCTGGAGGGACCTTAGAGATTAAGAATTTACTCCCCTCAGTCTTCAGATAAGGAAATTGAGAGCCCAAATCTTTTAAGGTTATGATCAATTGGTGGCAGAGACAACCATCATAACCTGATTCTCAGTTCAGAATGATTTCTTTTGCTCTCATTGTGTTCAGTTTAATGTTTTCCTAGAACTAGGATTCAGATGTACAACAGAATCACTGTAAAACACTTGGAAATGGGTGACAGCGAAATGTTAAGAGGGCCAGTCCCAACCTCATTAGCTGTAGCCACTGATTGCTTTAAAAGTATAGTCTTTATTTTTCTTTGGTGGAAAGGAAAGTTTGCTTTATTTTGGGTGGTGGGTGGGGTGGGAGTGGGAGGAGGGCGGACGGACAATCAGGGGGCAAGAGTTTTTATAGACAGAGGGAGGGGGCTACACGCAGAAGCAGCACAGTCAGCTCTGATAGTCGTCTTGAAACTGGTCACGTGGTTGTCTGATCGAAGTCATCTTGATTGTTTTAAGTACAGTTAATCTTCAGTTCCAGGGTCAGTTTGTTCCCATTTCCTTGAGGTCAATTCTTGGAACTGTGGCAGCTTATGTCATGGCTACAGGCTGGTCATCATGTAGTTAACTTCTTCCACCTGGTGGGGATTTCAGTATCTACAAGACAGCTCCCAGGATATGGCTCAGAATATGATCTATAGCCCTTGAGACAGAACTAAAGGTCCTTAACTATGCTTAATGACTAAACTATTATTATTGAGTCTTGTTGGACTGTTTTCCTTTGTTTCTGTATTTCCTCACTTCTCTGATTAAACTTATTCTTTGGCTAAATTTTTTTTTTTCACAGACAAAAGGCAGGCAGAGGACATGAGGAGGAAGGACCATAGGGTCCTGCTCCATTTCATTTGTATATATCTTCTTAAAGGATAGCATATTTTCATATTATTTTATTTTAATTTTAAATATTTATTTATTTATTTGGCTGTGCCACGTGGCTTGCAGGATCTTGGTTCTCCAACCAGGGATCAAACCTGGGCCCTCGGCGGTGAGAGTGTGGAGTCCTAACCACTGGACCGCCAGGGAAATCCCTTCATATTATTTTATATGTTGCCTTCTAAATATGTCTTGGGAAGTGTCCCTTATTGGTACATCTAGAGCTTCCTCATCTTTTTGGATAGCTGTATACTATTTCATTATATAGATGTACCATATTTCTTTTTAAAAAAAATATTTATTTATTTAGGCTGTGCCAGGTCTTAGTTGCAGCATGCAGGATCTGTGTTGCTGCATGTTTAGTTGTAGCATGTGGATCTTTAGTTGCGGCATGCAGACTGATTGGTTTAAAAATATAGTCTTCCTTTCACGGCTATAGCTACAGACTTAACATTTATTGAATTATTGCTTTGTACCAGGCACTGGTCTAGGTATTTACACGCATTCATTCATTTAATCTTTAAATATCCATAAAAGTTGGCTTATTATTGTCCCCATTTTACAAATGCAAAAACTGAGGCACAGAGAGCTTGAGTATCTTGTCTAAGGTTATTTGTTGATTACGTAGAATGGGCTGCAAACTCATTCAGTATGTTTTTGGGGTTATGCACCTAACCATTATGATACCGCCTCTCTTAGTCTTAAGAGTTTCAAACACAAATGCCAGTTGTATTTTTCCACTGAAATGGAAACTGAGGCATACATATGTTTAAATGCTTTATTATTTTTATCCAGTCAATGAAATGCCAAACTACCTTTGCCTCAAACTGAGATTTCCCTGATATCACAAATGTGTCATATTCTTCATTCTAAGAAGATTGTGGGTGAAATCCTGGTAAAAAACAGGAATTTTATCTACAGCTCCATTGATTTGTTTTATTATTTCTTCTTGCCAATGTGAATTAGCAGGATTGCTGTCTGCAGTTTGTGTTCTATCATTCCTGATGATGGAATTGTTTTTTGTCCTTATGCAGAACCAAGTCACTTGAATCTGCTAGAGACCAGATATTTATAACTAATTAACACTCTCCTTTTAAAAGTAGAAAATAATACTAAGCTAAACTCTGCATTTATGATTAATTTAATCATCTTCATTAAAGTGGTAACAATGTCAGTATGGCTATTACTATAAGAGAATTTTTAAAAAGGTTATTAAGACTAGAAATAAAGTCAATGACTAAGTAGATAACAGAAAATTGAATTTTTGGCTAAGAGTATGATATATGAACTAAATTATCAATTGGAGTTGACCTAACAACAGAATAAATTTTGAGCTGATGACTTAAGTCTTGAATGTTTCAGACACCTCTGGAAAGACGAACTGTAGTATATCATACTTGCTGAATAATGTATGACACCATAGTGACCCTCTGTTAAATTTAAGGCAAACAGGAAATGATACTTAAAAAGTTGGAAGAACTGGGCTAAATTTCATGAGGTTGTGCTTCTGTCTGCCTCCTTCTCAGCTACGTGTTGGCTAACAGATGAAGAATACCTCAAGAGAGAAGAGGCACAGGGCCTCCTGAGACTGGCTAGGGACTTGAAGGCTTACCTTGAGCTAGGTTTGACACTAACACATAATTTTTCCTGGCAATCTGGGGAATGAGAATGGTCACTAACAACTTAGAATGACTACTTATACAAAACCCACTGGCGTCTCTAATAAAATTCCCCCTACTGTTTTGGGGGATAGACTACACAGCACTTAATTACAGCTGCTGGGCCAGAATGTAAGTCAGCCAAGACCTTATCTCAATAGCGTGTCTTGCTTGAAAAATGAAGTGTAAGAGTGAAGCTCAGGAAGAGTGCATGGCTGAGCACGTTTCTGGAAAAAAGACTTGAATAGAGACAGGAAAAGAGAGTAATAGGAGAGGAGAATGCCAAATATAACCTTCTTTTATGGTCTAGACATTATTAAAATTCCAGAAGCATACCACATGCCCATCATAAATTCAATAGGGAAAGTTATGTGTGATTCTAAACATGTAAGGTAGGACCACATTTGGTTGAGAAGATTTATTGTTGAAGAGCATCGAATTGTGAGTTTGTTGTCCGTGGCAAAGGCCAGGGATATACCCTAACACAAGCATTAAGCAGTTCACTAAATTCCAATGAGCAGCGGTTTCAAGTTGGCAGGAACTGTTTCTCAAGGGACAGGTGATAAAGAAGACAGCAATAAAAACCTCTGTGAGGAAGTGGTAGACAAAGGCTAATGGTTTCTTTTGTTTAAAGAGTGACAGGTGTTATATGAGGGGTCTTATCAGGGGGTCCCTGGAACACGGAGGAAAACTACTGCCAGAATAAAAGCTCCATATTTTCGTCTTAGAAAGGAAAATACAGATCGAGATAGAAAAAGTGAATGAAAACTCTGAACGTGAAGCAGTTTTATTTAAAAAAGGATGAAAAACATTTTTTATTTGTAAATGAAATTGAAAAAACTTAGGTTGATATATGTTAACTTGGGATTTGGATAGCATGAATACTCTGCTATACATCTTGATGATTCTTGACTTATTAATGGCACATATATAAATATGTTTGTTGCCATAGGAACTATCTTCCTGGGCTACTATGGAAGCTGCTCTTCCTCTGGTCCCCAACTTTGGTGCTCACTGCAGCTTAAGACTCAAAGAACTTGGGTTGTTGTACTCATCATTTGAATGGTCCTGATTTTCAACTGCATGGTTTTAAGTACAAATTTTCAAATTCTTCTGAGAACCTGAACTATGGATTTAGTGTGAAAAATATGTTTTAACTTCAACTGATTTACAAATGCATTTTGGAACACATTTTGTTCCTGACCTGCGTATTTGTAAAATTCTCCTCTGTGTGTTTATGAAAGACAGGTAACATGTTGTTCTCTATCAAACATCTCATCTCTATAGACGTTTTGGGGACTCAGTTGCTGTGTCTGTTTGAGCCTGTTGGGGGGTGTTTATTTGAAAGCACAAGGCTTTTTCTCCTTACTCTTGGTTCCTGGCTAAGGAATTATATATCTCACTCTTGGCATTTGACTTAGTATCTTCCTTTGGATCAAGTGAGACAATTTTCATGTTTATGGATTTGCTTAAAGTAGATTTTCCAACTACTTATAATTTACTGAAGAGATTTATGACTTTAATTTTTTTTAACTTCCCAGAGAAAGTTCCAAAAGCTCTCTTAGCCCTTCAGAACTCCCTAGACACTTCTTAACCTGTCACTACTGTCCAGCCCTGCTGGCGCCAGCACTGATTTTCTCACTGTACTTCCAGGAATAGGAATCAACCCTCTGCTGGCATCCTGATAGTAAGATGGCATAGGATTTATTCCCTAACATTGGTGACTTCATTTCCTGGTGTACCTCAATGTTTTTTTTAGATCTAGCAATTTTATGTCCTTGTCCCTTCTTTCCTTTTATTCATTAGTTAGTTAGCACCAGGTACAGTTATCATTTTTCCAGTGGCCAGCCCGTGAAAAGAAGGAGATGGAGTTAGCCTCTGGTGAGGTTTCAGGCAGCATCAAGAAGTCCATACTTAACATCAACCATTATTACGTTATTTGGTGTTTCAATCAGGAATAAAGATTAGGAAACACAAATTACATGTAACACCTGGTAGAACAGGCCTACGACAGAAAATAACTCCTTGTTCCTTACATTTTACAAGATGTTTTCTTTGTTTAATAAATTTATTTAATTAATTTATTTATTTTTGGCTGTGTTGGGTCTTTGTTGCTGCCGGCTTTGTCTAGTTGCAGAGAGTGGGGGCTACTCTTCATTGTGGCACACGGGCTTCTCATTGCAGTAGCTTCTCTTATTGCAGAGCATGGGCTCTAGCTGGGTGGGCTCAGTAGTTGTGGCTCGCAGGCTGTAGAGCACAGGCTCAGTAGTTGTGGTGCATGCGCTTAGTCACTCCGTGGCCACGTGGGCTCTTCCTGGACCAGGGCTCGAACCTGTGTCCCCTGCACTGGCAGGCGGATTCTTAACCACTGTGCCACCAGGGAAGCCCAAGATGTTTTCATAAAATTTCTAAAACAGAGAACTAGTATGATTTCCCTGATTACATAAGCTCACCTACTAGGACAAATGAAGGATAGATGTGACATTTTGGGTATTCAGAAAATAAATTCCAGCTTACTCTTGAAACATGCTTTCTAGATGACTACACATGATACACAGACAGCTGTTGTCATGGGAACCATCTTCCTGGGCTACTATAAAAGCTGTTCTTCCTCTGGTTTCCCACCTTCAGAGTTCTCAGTAACTTAAGATTCAAATATACCTGGGACTTAAAATTCAACTCTTGTATAGTAGGTTTTTAGCTGCGTCATGGGTTGGTTAGAATTTCTGTGATGCACAGAACCTAACCATAGATATTGTGAAAATGTATATGCCAAGCTCCAAATAGTTGTATCCACAGATTTAGCCATAGGAATTGTGCCTGGTTTGGTGGCTTCAGGGCAAGTGATGGTGCATATAGTTGCTAATATTTCTGATTCAAGAATGTCAGAAACAAAGAATTTGTTTTGCTGCTTAGGGCTTGGATTATGAGGCAAACTAAAAGAAACAAAAGGAATGGAAGGACCAAAGTAGAAGCTGGTGTGGGTAGACACTATGGCAAAAACTCAAGTGGGGCAATTTATAAAGATATACAGCCAGCAGGATATGATGAGGTCTTGGAACACTCAAGTCAAAATAGAGGTTAGATCAAACTCTGATAAATAAGAGAAGAAAGGGGAGTAAGAGGAACGGTACTGAAAAGGACAAACCATAGAGATGTGTCCTCAGGAAATGACTAACTGAACCAAAAGCCCTGTGACTGTGGCCGTCTGGTCTTAAAAGAAGCTCATTGGATAGAAGGGACTTGTGGGGACTTTAGCAATGTTCACGTAG
Organism: Phocoena sinus; assembly: GCF_008692025.1. Classification (NCBI taxonomy): domain Eukaryota; kingdom Metazoa; phylum Chordata; class Mammalia; order Artiodactyla; family Phocoenidae; genus Phocoena; species Phocoena sinus. The sequence goes on from NC_045767.1 coordinate 34,784,144, forward strand.
CATCTAACATTGAGTATTTTTACAGTGTCTGTTTTATTATTGCACGTGAAAAAATATAATGTCGATCTATGCTGAGTACTCATTTCTACATTCTTCATGGAGTTTTGTAGCATAGACTTGGATGCAGGGTAACAAACCCCTTTGCCTTATTATTAAAGACTCAAGAATCTGGCACAAGCCAAATTATCATTTTCTCACATTTATTAAGTATTATTGGACTGTGTATTATATAATGTGATTAAACTTAGACATAGGACTTAAAACTCAGGAATTAAAAATTTGAGTCAGAATATTAAAGCATTCTAGGTCCGTTGAAGATACAGAATCAGCAAATACACACACACACACACACACACACACACACACACACACACACACAATACATTCCTGTGACACAGGCTTAAAAGAGGTTTTTATTTTCCACCAAGAGAATATTAGAGAAAAACTATATGAACCCACCTAAATCCTAATCTTAAGAGCTGAAAATTTTAGAAGCTCTTATTAAAAGAAAATATGAGTATTCCAACAAAAGGATTGTGCCACCATAAAACCTTAAATACAAAGGTGGTGGAATGAGATGAGTGACAGGAATAAAGGGTAACAATACTATATTCATTCATTTTCTCATTCATGCATTTAGAGATTATTAAGTGCTGCAGTGGATTGTTTTATTTTGTTTTCAGAGATGGCTGCAACAATATTCGCCACCTTAAATGCTAGTTTGCAATATAATCTTATCCATCAAGAGATGGAATCTGTTTCTCTTTCCCTTGAATCTTGGTTGGCCTGTGACAATTTTGTTCAATGATATTGACAGAAATGATGCTGTATAACTTGCGAAGCTGAGCTTTAAAATATCTTCAGCTGCTACTATTTACAATAGCCAAGACGTGGAAGCAACCTAAATGTCCATCAACAGATGAATGGATAAAAATGATGTGGTATGTATGTGTGTATATACACATACGTGTGTGTGTGTGTGCATATACACACACAATAAAAAAGAATGAAACATTGCCATTTGCAGCAACATGGATAGACCTAGACATTATCATACTAAGTAAAGTAAATCAGGCAGAGAAAGACAAATATTTTATGATATCACTTATACTTGGAATCTAAAAAAAATACAAATCAACTTATTTACAGAATAGAAACAGACTCACAGACATAGAAAACAAACTTATGGTTACCAAGGGGGAAAGGGAAGGGGGAGAGATAAATTAGAAGTATGGAATTAATAGATACACACCACTATATATAAAACAGATAAACAACAAGGATTTACTGTATAGTATATGATATTCAATATCTTATAACAATCTATAAGGGAAAAGAATCTGAAGCTGTACACCTGAAACTAACAGAATATTATAAATCAACTATAGCTTAATAAATAAATTTAAAAAAATATCTTCAGCTGCTGCTTTTGTTGCCTGGAATGCAGCCACCATGCTGTGAGGAAGCCCAAGTAGCCCCATGGAGAGGACTCTGTGAAGGAGAACCAAGTGCTCTGGCTGACAACCCCAGATGAGTTCCTGGTTGTAAACTGACAGTCATGTGAAAGAAGCCATTTGGTATCTTCCACTTGTCCTTGTGCCCCACTTAACACTACATGAAACAGAAGAACTATCCAGTAAAGCCACAAAATAAAGAGAAAATATAAATCTTTGTTGCTTTAAGCCACTGAGTTTGGGGAAGTTTTGCTATGCAGCAATATATAAATGCAAGTGTTTGCTATGTGCCTGTCATTGGGCTAGTTGAAAAAAAAATTCTCTTTCAAGAAACAGATAGAATTAATAGTCTAGTGGGAGGGACCTACACATTAACTATGCATATAATATATGGGGACAAATTCAATAATAGCATATTCATGTACAGAGAGCACAGTGAATGAGGTGAAGACCACATTCCGGATAATTAGGAAAAACTGCCAAGAGAAGATAACATTTAACCAAGGTATTTAAATAAGGCATTTTAGGTTGAGGAAACTACATACACAAGTGTACAGACACGTGAAACAGTATATATGTATCAGTTAGGACATATTTAATGGCCCAAAACAGAAAATCTGAATCTTAAGCTAAAAATGGAAGGCCCTGGTTCATACACAAGAACAACCTAGAGTAGATCTGGCTTCTGTTTGGGCTGTACACAGGGTCTCAGATGAGATTATCAGTATCCAATTATTTTCTCTCCATTATTCACTTTGCTTCCTCTGTGTTGGCTTTATTCTTATGGCTATCCCCTGTGGTGTCCAGATGGCTGCCAGTAGATCCAGAGGTTACATAATTCCTGGGTTTGTGTCTAATAGGAAAGTTTCCTTTCCCAGGATCCCTGAAAAAATAAATCTCATCATGATTCACTGGCTCTGATTGGGCAGTGCCTATTCCTGGGACAATAACTATGGTCCAATTGCAAGCAGTTAATTTGGGAAAGGGGGAGATGCTGGTCCCCCAGAGATAACCTAGAATACGGTTTCCAGAAGGGAGAATGGATAGTAATTGCCTACTACAGGGTGTCTGGAAGCTTAAGCTACTTGGTATTTCTAGAGAGTGAAATGGCTTAGGGGTAAAAAAATGATAGGAAACAAGGCTAGAAGAAAGAAAGACCATCCAGGGTCTTAGATACCTGGCTAAGGAGCTTAGTCCTTAACTTGTAGTTGACCTGAAGCCATTGAAAGATTTAAAGAAGAGCAGAGACATAACTTGCTTTTCAAAAACTTGTCTTGGCAGTAGAGAAGAAGGTTTGGAATTCGTAAGGCTGCAGTCATGGGGACCAGTTGAGATACAGTTCAAATGATAGATTCAACAGATTCTTGGGAAGTAGAATCACCTAGATGTAGGAATTCCTTGGATGAGTGGAGGTGAAGGAAGCCTCCAGAGGTGTGAACTGCACCACAGTTCTGTCAGCCAGGGGACTTCCTGTTGTGTTAGAGAAGGCACTGTGATGGAAGGCAGGAAGATGCTCAGGTGAATTAGAAGTACAAGTGACAGTCTCTGTTGTTTCAGTAGTCTTCAGACTGTAATTGGTTTTAATCTTCTGCCTCTTCTACCTCTGATACTAGATTTTTATAACCCTCAATCAACACTTAAGCTGGTCTAGGTTGCTTGCCTGGTTGGGTTGAGGGGCCTGAGTCCTTGGTTACTTTGCCCTTGTGAGGCTCTGATTGCCTCAATTGCCAGTTAGCTGTTATCACCAAGCATGGAAGCACTATAATAGACTATGGTGAGCACTCCAAGCTGCAGATACAAGCCTCTTTATCTCTATTTTGTATCAACTATAACTCCTCCAGAGAATCAAGTTTGAGCGTTCTCCTCAGTATTTTCTTTTTTGCCATTTGGTCCATTGACATGAAGAACTATAGTTTCAGGTTCAGTGGAATACTTACAGTGTTGTCTGGTGGAGGAATTCCCTAGTATCACCCATCCGCCCTTTTGGAGTTAAGACCTCTAATCCAACAAAGCCTAAGACCACAGGGTACGATAGCACAAATTTTGCTAGCACATTATTGGCAGTGATGGTGAGTGGTCAACCCTATTATTACTTCTTAGTAATTGTAATCCACTGCCAATCCTACTATTAGCTCTCAGTAATAGTAATCTACTGCACAGGAGTCTCTATATACCCCTGCTCAGGCCACTTGTCCATCCACAGAAAGTGAGCAACTAAATATTCTGATTAAAGCTCTGCCAAACAGCATTTCCCTTCCTTATTGTCCCTTAGGGACAAACTTGTCCACAAGTGGAGCTGCAGTGTAGCGCAGGCCTTTTTGTCTCACACCAACATATTGGGCTGACTGTGAACAGGTCTAATATTTCTCTTTGTCTGTGATGAGGAGGACTCAGTCAGAACATATCTGTTTGTTGAAGGAGAGTCATTGATGGACTTGTCCAATAGGGGTAACTGATAGAGGGATCATGGCCTCACAGTCACGTAATTTACTTATATACTCTAGACCTGTTGACGCCTTACTCCCAGTGTACTATATCCAATATGATTGATTGGAGATGTGCAATTAACATCCACCTTACAAAATTTGGTGGTTCTCACAATATCCAGGTCAAGTTGAAAAGATCTGATTGCATAAGCACTTGATGTACCATGGTGAGTGATTCAGTCTCTACTGCAGAAGGTATGGCTGCAAACCAGAGGACTCTGTGCTGAGAGTCTTCTATTGAGGTTTGCAGAGATCCCACAAAGCATCCTTTTCTACCATGGTATATGTAGCTTTATCTAGCTATCTAGCTACATATAAAGGTATATGTAGCTTCACTATTGGGTCTTCTGGGTCTTAGGGAAGCTTGTGGTGGGGAAGCTTGCTTCATAGCCGGGACTTATTGCTGAGTCCCATCTTTGCCTGAGCCCACTCAAAATTTTCAGCCTTCTTCAGCACTCCAATATGGGTCAGAATAGTATTCTCAAGTGTGGTATATGCTGCCTCCAAAATCCAAGGAGGCCTACTGTTGTTTTAATTTTCCCAGAAAATATACAATGAAAAAAGGATTTGTGAGAAGTTTTTTGTTTGGGAGATGATCAGAGGAAATTATGACAAGAGAATGGGAAAATGAAATAAGAAAAGACAGAAGCCAATGAAGGATTTATTTTCTTATTTCTTTTTAAAAAACAGCTTTATTGAGGTATAATTTACATACCACAAAATTTACCCATTTAAGTGTATAATTCAAAGTTGTTGTGTTTTTTTTAGTGTATTTACAGAGTTTGTTACCATCACTATAAACTAATTTTAGAACATTTTCATCACCCCAAAAAGAAACTTGATCCCTATCAACAATCATTCCCCATTCCTTGCCCTTCTCTTTCTGCTGCCTTACACAGTCTTGGGCAACCATTCATCAACTTTCTGTCTCTACAGATTTGTCTGTTATGGACATTGTATATAAACAGAATCATACAATATTTGGTCTGTTGTTACTGGCTTCTTTCATTTAGCACCATGTTTTCAAGGGTCATCAGAATCATAGCATGTATAAGAATTTCATTCCTTTTTTTCCTGCCAAATAATATTCTATTGTATGGATATGCCACATACATATTAGTTGATGGACATTTGTGTTGTTTGCATTTTTGGTTAATACAAATAATGTTCTATAAATATCCATGTACAAGTTTTTGTTTGGGCATATGTTTTCATTTTACATGGGTCCATAAGTAGGAACGAATTATATAATAACTCTGTGTTTAACATTAAACAGTTAACTGCCAAATTAGTTTCCACAGTAGTTAAGTCATTTTACATTCCCACAACAATGTATGAGGGTTACAATTTCCTACATTCTTCCCAACATTTAATAATGTCTTATGTCTTGATTTTAGTCATCCTAGTGAATATGAAGTGCTATCTTCTTGTGGTTTCGATCTGCATTTTCCTAATGACTAGGGATAATGTGCTTCTTTTCATGAATGCCCATGTATACTTTATGGAGAAATGTCTATGGAAAACTTTGGTTCATTTTAAAGTTAGGTTATTTGTCTCTTTACTACTGAATTGTGTTTTAAAATATATTCTAGATAAAAGTAGTCTCTTATCAGATACATAATATGCAAATGTGTTTTTCATTCTGTAGGTGTTGTATTAGGGTTTCCCAGAGAAATACATATTGAGAAAAAATATATATATATAAAATTAAAAATCGTATTTATATAATATATATATATATATAGAGAGAGAGAGAGACAGAGAGACAGAGAGACAGAGACAGAGAGAGAGATCTTTTAAGGAATTTGTTCACACAATTGAGGGGGCAAGTCTGAAATCTGTTGGCAGGCTGAAAATTCTGGCAGGAGCTGATGTCGTAATATTCTGTATGTTGCTGTATGAAAGCAGTCTGGAGGCAGAACACCTGCCTTTTCCAGGGAACTCAGTCTTTTCTCTTAAGACATTCAACTGATTGGATAAGACCCATCCACATTATGAAGGGTAATCTGCTTTACTCAAAGTCTACTGATTTAAATATTTTAATTACATCTAAAAAATACTCTCACAGCAACATGTAGATCGGTGTTTGACCAAAAAACAGAGCACTAAAGCCTAGCCAGGTTGACATATAAAATTAACAATCACAATTGACTTTTCATTTTCCTTTTCCTTTTTTTAAAAATAAATTTATTTAATTTATTTTATTTTTGGCTGCGTTGGTTCTTCATTGCTGCGTGTGGGCTTTCTCTAGTTGTGGACAGCAGGGGCTACTCTTTGTGGGGGTGCATGGGCTTCTCCTTGTGGTGGCTTTTCTTGTTGCGGAGAATGTGCTCTAGGCACGTGGGCTCAGTAGTTGTGGCCCTGGGCTGTAGAGTGCAGGCTCAGTAGTTGTGGCACACGGACCTAGCTGCTCCGCGGCATGTGGGATCTTCCCAGGCCAGGTCTCGAACCTGTGTCCCCTGCACTGGCTGGTGGATTCTTAACCACTGCACCAGCAGGGAAGCCTGTCTTTTCATTTTCTTTATGGTGACATTTGAGGAACAAAAGCTTTTTTTTTTTTTTAAAATAAAGTCCAACTTATGTTTTTTCTTTTATCCCTTGTGTTTTTGATGTCATATCTAAGAAGTTGCCTAACCCAGGGTCATGAAGATCTACTCATGTTTTCTCTGAGAGTTTTATAGTTTAGCTCTTTAGGTCTATGACCGATTTTGGGTTGATTTTTATGTACAGTGTGAGGAAAGGGTCCAAATCCATTCTTTTACATGTGGATAGTCCATTGCCCCAGCACTATTGTTGAAAAGACTGCTCTGTCCTCATTGAATCTTCTTGGCACCCCTGATGGAAATCAACTGAGTATATTGTGATTTTCCACTGTGGACGCTGACCTCAGCTCTCTGCTCACCAGCCCTTGACTTTTCTCTGTAGACAGACAGCCATCTGCATTACTTCTAGGAACACCATGGTCAAGGCACCCTGATTGCCATTCTGGTTTTGAGGCCCATTAGGGTAATTACTTTCACCTTGCCTCTGACTATTAAATGCAACAACCTGGTCTCCGGTTTTTTGGAATTCTATCATCCTCATTGACCCAATGGAAACGAATTCCACCATGACATCAGTTCCTACTATCTACCCTGGCTTACAGAGAAGAGTTACCACTGAAATTCTCAAAGATATAACAGAATCTTATAAAAAAAGTTAATTCTTTTTTGTCTTAGCAAAGGGTGTATCCTCTGGGCCCTCCTGTGGAACATGGTTAGTGTGAGTTTTCTTTCCCTCTTTCTGGAGCCTTCCAAATTCTTTTTCAATACTCTGCCATTGCAGTTGCATTATCTCTACCTTTATAAGCCATAATTGTGACTAAGCTTCAAGAAGGCATCCCAGCTCTATGTTAGGATGGGGTTCCAGTGTTCTTGCCAAGATATTAAATCCTGAGTCCTGGAAGAGTACTTCAGTGTCAACAAATCTCCCTTTTTCAGGTTTATATACTGCCTCCCAATCTTAACCCTCAAAATTCACTTCCAAACATATTTTTCCAAGTCCTGCTAATACATATAGGCTAGTAGTACTTTGTTGTTGTTGTTGTAAAAAAGCTATTTTTTTCTGGTGCAGGGACTGTATTTCCCTACTCAGTGAATAGGGTCATGACCATAGTTACTGGTTTGTGCATTATAAGGGGAGGCTATGGTGGGTCTTGAGGAGGCAACATCATCTTTCTAGGCATCTGCCTCAGGTGAGGTCTTTACAAGATCTTCAGGTAAGGGACACTCTGCTCTACCAAAGGGAAGGAGCTGCTTCAGCCAGTCTGGAAGCTCCAGAAGAACTTGGCGGTTCAATCTTCTTAAATGAATCCGCCCAGATGTTTCCATATCAGGTCTAGGATTCCACTACTTTTCTATCATGGTTGTGTCTTCGGCTTAGGAGATCTCTCAACATTGTACATCCAGTCTCTTCATAAGGTTTAGCTCTTTGACCTGATTTTCAGCAAAGACTACCCTCTGACTGTAGGAGTGAAGGTCTTTTTGAACGCTTCTATAGAAGCTTTCTGATCTTCCAGTGTGCACTGAGTTGATAGCTGATGTGATTCTGCTATTTTATTTCTACTCCATATTCTATTCTATTTTCTCAAGGCTTTGAAGACGTTTAACAAAAGCCATTCAATTACCATCACCCCGTATCACTGAGTACAATGTTTTTCCTTTCCTCTATATTTCATCATTTTCACTATGGGTGGGAGTCTTAGTAATTGAATGCTACTTCATGCTGGGTCTTATCCATCCTGCTCCCCACCAGAAATTGTATTATTAGTATCAACTAAAAGGAGATTCCAACCATAGAATCTCATTTTGAGGGTCTCCTTCCATGACCATTCCCTGTACAAAATGCCGTTGGGATTCCCTAAAAGCAATTTCTGAGGTAAGAACTTGGGTACAGGTAATTTATTTGGGAAGTGATCCTACAAAGCATGAGCATCCAAATAAGAAGAATGATATAGTAAAGGAGGAAGAGACAACATCAGGGTACTTTATTCAGGTCAGTGCTCTGGACAACAAGGGATTTTGAGAAGACAAAGAATGCCTCCAAGAATTAGCCATCTGAAGGATGGAAGTCTGGAGCATTTATCTACTGACTCCCCCATTGTGGGCTACCCTTGCTTAAGTGGGCAAGCCAGCTCCTGTGGCATTATAGAAGGCCCTGGGGGCAGAACACAGAAAGACATGCAGCAGCAGGCACTTGAGGTGGGAGTCTGGCAGCAGGAGCTGAGTTAGAATTGTTCGTAATAATCATGGCTACAGTAGAGATGGGGAGGTGAAGACATAAGGACTTAGGAAGGAAGTCTAAGCTAGAGATACCGACATGAAAATTATGCAGAGGTGATACTGAAAATATAAGAAAAAAATGAGATCATCAAAGAAGAGGTGGAGAACACAAAAGAATATCTATTTTTAAGAGGATGGGGGAAGAGGATTCAGGAAAGAACTCTAAGAATTGATCTGATTTAAAATTAAAAAGTGTTTCCTTAACTCTTTATTCTCTACTTGAAGAATATTATATAATTTTATAATTGCTTCCTTAAAAAAAAAAAAAGAATTGATCTGAGATCAGGAGAATCGGGAGAGAGAGCATGGTATCATGGAAAAGAAAAGAAGAGAAATTTCTCAAAGGAGAAGTTGGTCAGCATGTAGAACTACCAGAGAGAAATCTAATAAGGTAAGTAATCAAAAACATTCACTGTGTCAATAAGATTCAGTAAGGTTGTAAGGGCAGAAGCCTGATTACAGTGGGTTAATAAACCAGGTGGGAGGGAGTAGAGACAATAAACATGGCGACACTTTCAATATATTCACTGAGAAGTAAAGAAGAGGTGCAATATTCAGGATTAACAGGAAAGGAAAAGATTCTTTCTTAGGTGGGTATTCAGTTTTCAACGCTGTAAATTAGCCAGCTCAAAGATTCTTTTCTCTCTTAAACTAGTTCAGTTGACTAATTTTTGTTGAGTTAGTTCTTCAGCCAGCTAATAGGAGATGCAGCTGCTTTAAGGAAATGCCATCCTTTTATTTATCTCACCACTTCCTCTTACAAAAGGAAAGACTTGGGTTACAACATGGGTTGTGTTCTACTCTAACCACCAGAATTCAAGTAAGGGCTGGGGGTTGTCCAGAGTCTGGAAACAGGAGGAAAAAGTGATTAAAATAAACACAAAGCTTGTTTACATATTCACAGGAAACTTCCCACGACCTATTAAAATGGAAACAAAGAGATCAAATTCAAGAAATGGATGCAAATGCTGAATTTCTCTTAGTCCATGGAGGCCAATGTTCTTTACAGTAAAAAGCCCTGCAAAAGACTATTAGCCAAATGCACTACTGTTTTCTCTGGCTGCCAGCTTTTCAGCATCCGGTCACATTGTTGCACTGATTTTCCCCCTTATTACAGGCAGGCGGGAGCTTGCAATTCCCTGCTGAAGCAGAGGGCATCCGTGCAGATGCATATCGTAGGCAATTGCACTGTGACTCACACAGTGAGCCTGGGAACCTTGGGAGTTGAACTGAGGACAAAATGGGAGGGATTTCCCTTCCCAGGGCTGGTCTCCGGGTCTCTTTACACACCCTGTTCTTCACGGAAGCTTACTGCTTGGCTGCGGAGTGCCTCCTGGAGAAAGATTATGAGGCCTATAGGGAAAGTTAGTGCTTGCTGCTTTTTTTCTGTCTTAACTAACTCCCTTGACTTTGTGCTTTACTGTGCTCTTACTGTTGTTTTTTTTCTGAAGTTCCCCAACTTTACATATGAGTTTATGAGAAATTTTATAGCTAAGATTGGTGATACTACTACTTAGAAATTGTAGAGCAATTATTATCAGGGATTTCAAAGAACTATGTAGGTCTTAATCTCTGGAACACTTGTTAGGAGATATAAGGAGATATTCGGAGATATTATTAGGATTAAGACTGATATCCAATTTCAGGAAGAGCTGGGAGGCAGCTTTCTCCCCTCCTTCCCTCCTTTCTCCTTCCTCTCCTTTCTCCCTTTCTGCCCTTCCTTTCTTTTCCATTCTTCCTGTTCTTAACACTACCGTGTTTGCCCTGATAACCTGCTTTTCTCACAGAGCTATCATGAGATGGAAAAACACATAGGGAACTATTTTAAATTTCATAAAGACCTATGATATTGTTTTGTGATTATGATTATCACTCCTGTGCTATTTTTGGAATGAAGAGCAAAGATGATATCACTCATAGAAACAGCAATTAACAAATGAGTACTTTTTCTTTTACCTTGCACATGAAACTGAAGCAGTAGTAGTGGTCTTGTCTTATATATATATTTTTAACTGATTGCTGATAACAGTAGTCAGACTTTTGTCTCAGTCCTGCCTGTATCAGGCCTTGTGTGCCTGTGTGAATATATATATCTATATTTATATCTATTACAGACTTTTAGGGTTATTAATCATAAATTACATTGGATTCCTCAAACTGCCACAAATATTTATAGAGTGACTGTGACCTTCCTTCTTGGTCTTATCTTCTTTCCCTAACAATTCTCAGTGTACTTACAAAAAGATCAGCTCCTGTCCTATTACTTACAGAATGAATGGGCTGGTCTATTTCTCTCAAGTCCAGAACTATGAAGTTTCCCTCAGTTTCTGAGATCATAGTAGCTACATTTCTTCTATTTCTGAGTGTTCAATGAGGAAGGCATTAGTGCTTTAGTATATGATACGATATACTTTCAGGATATTAGGTACCATCAGGTATTAGATACATAACTGATCTAGGTAATACCCAGTAGGGCTTCTGGAAGTTGCTGGAATTACTTGTATGGATATCTGGGCCTTCCATGGTAGCTCATGTCTCAGGACCATGTGGAAGGTTGGCCCACACTTGTCAGGTGAACACTGACTGTCGGCCTGTTGTTCTTAGCTCAAGGTCTACCCTGAGCTGAGATGCTTGCATCTTGCTTCTAGGACATTAGTGAGTTGGGCAAATCTTTAAATGTGAAGGAAGAATAAAATGAAACAGAACCTTCTTCTGATGAGGCCTCTTTGACTCCTCTAGGTAGTTCTGTCTTCCTTAGGTTGACAGGGTGGGATTTTCCTTCCTCCAGATCTCCTTTTATTCTCTCCCACCCCCCAAGAGCATAATAACACACCAAAAGCATCATATTCTAGGCTCAATCTTAGATGAAGAGTCTACAGGATGTACAGTCTTCTTTGGGGACCAAGCACTACAAGAACCTGTTGGCTCTCCAATGGGACAATGCCTATAGACTGAAATGGAAAAGAAGGTCTGCACGATCTCTAGGGCTTTGCAGATTTGTGATTGTCTAATAGCAAGATTACTCCTCCCAACTATTCCTTTCCACTGCATGACAAACTACCTGTAGGTACTGCTAGAGGTCACAGGTGTAATAAAGAAGTTAATTTATTAGTCGTGGATGTCACTATGGATAGCTCCCTAGCTTCTGGTTAGGTGCTTCTGGTTCTGTGATCTCACTGGCTATTGAATTTCTCAGTGGAATGTGTTTTCTTTGGGACGGAAATTTAAAACCCTCTTTGGGACAGAAGAGTTACTTCTTGTTTGATGCTAGAGAGGAAAAGAGAAAAGAGTCTCTCCCTCTCCCCACAACTGGAGCAAGACCCTAACACTTCCCATGGGCCTCTCTCATCCCCATTGCCCTACAAATCAGCTCAAACTTTTACTGTTAATTACTTTATGCTCAGTACTACAGTCAAATCTTTCCCTACTTTTTGCAATTTCATATTTTTCCTTCCCTTTTCTCTATTCAAGCATAGGTTTCCTACTGATGAAAGGACACTGTTTAATACATTAGGAGACCAATGTGAGTATTCTGTCTTGTAAAAGTCTGGCTTAAGACCAGTGATGTGCTGGAGAGGGAGGAGATCAAGATGGCAGAGTAAGGGGACATGGAGCTCACCTCCCCCATGAACACATCAAAAATACCTCTACATGTGGAACAATTCTCAGAGAAAACTAACTGGAAATGGAGAGAAGGACTCCTTTACAACCAAGGCTTATGTGAAAGATATACACATAATCAGGTAGGATTGGAAGAAAGGTATCAGGTTGGGACCTGTACCCCTGATAGGGATGGAGAGGAAAAGGGAGATTGCATGGGTGGACACTTGCCCTGGGGAGTGAGTGGATCGAGTCACAAACTGGGCGTCCCAGTCTTGGGGTCCTATGGATAGGAGACAAGCCCCCTTGGCTGATCGGAGGACTTCGGAGACAGATATAAAGGCTGGAGAAGCCTAGACCCACACTTCTGAGGAGTGCACGAGTGCTGACGTGACCCCAGGCAGGGTGGAGAGAGGTCTGCCCTAGCTGTTGTCACCTTGCTGCACTCCCCAGTTAGAGGTGAGTGAACACCCTGGCACTGCTCACTCTACACCAGCTTAGCACTGGATCTAGGGCATCCAGGACCTGGAAGAAGACCTGAACTAGGAATGTAGAGGCAACCCAAGGCCCTGGGGTGTAGTTCAGGTGGAGTGGCGGTGGCTGATGTCGATGCTTACTCAAGTGGCATCCCAGAAGCAGCCCAGAGTACTGATGGCAGTGCAGCTTCCAGGATTCCCATGACAGCCTCATTGTGTGCCCTAGCCCAAGCTGAGCAAACACTCAGGCCCTGCTCACTCCACGAGACAGCCTAGCACTAGATCTGGGGTGGCCACGACAGGGGAAGGATGCAACCATGGGCTGTATCTGAGCACAGCCATGGATGCCTACACATGCAGAGCATCCGACCTCTGTAACACATGAACCCCACTTGCTTCAGCACTCTCCCTCCTTTGGGACAAATGTCCCAGAGTAGGGAGAAGAAAAAACACAAACTTAAAGGGAATAGAGCCACCTTGAGCCCAGCCCTTAGTGCTTCTGATCCAGCAACTTGGGAGCAGACGCTTCTCTGACAGGGTGGTAATGACCACTGAGCAGAGGAAGTCCCACCTCACACCCTGTGCAAGCTCTAGCTCCTCAATCACCAGCCATACCCACTACCAAGGTGATAGCTGACAGCACACCCTGAGGAAAGATGTGACTGGCAACCTCATCAAATCCAGCTTTCCCACCAAAGGCATTGGGCATATGCAGCTTGTATAAGGATGCTCCCACATAAGAACATCTCTTTAAGACCACAATAGGAAATTGTTTCACCTAAATTCATAGAGACAGAGAAAGTTAAGTAAAATGAAAAGGCAGAGGAAGTACTTTCCACTGAAAGAGCAAGAGAAAGTTCTTGAAAAAAACAAATAATGAAACAGAAATAAACAATTTACCAAGGAATTCCAGATATTGGCAATAGAAATGTTACCTGACTTAAGGAAGAGAACTGACCTCAACACAGACCATTTTAATAAGGAACTAGAAAATATAAAGAAGACCGAATCAAAAACATATAATTCAATATGTGAGATAAAAAATATGCTAGAAACAATGAATAGCAAAATAAATGATACAGAAAAACACATACGTGGTCTGGAAGATAGAATAATGGAAATCACCCAATCAGAACAATAGACAGAAAGACAAATTAAAAAACAAAAGTGACTATAACATATGAGATCTCTGGGGTAACGTCAAAAATGCTAACATTCGCATTACAGGAGTTCTAGAAAGAGAAGAGAGAGAGAAGAGTATCAAAAAAGTACTTGAAGAAATTATGGCTGAAAACATCCCAAATCTAAATAAGGAAACAGATGTCCAGGTACAGGAAACACAGAGGGTCACAAACAAGTTGAACCAAAACAGACCCACACCAAGACATATCATAATTCAAATGACAAAATTTCGAGATAAAGAGAGAATTCTAAAGGCAGCAAGAGAAAAACAAAGATACAAGGGAATTCCCATAAGGCTGAATTCTCTGCAGAAATTTTGCAGGCCAGAAAGGAGTGACATTATATATTCAAAGTGCTGAAAGGTAAAAACCTGTAACCTAGGATGCTCTACCCAGCAAGACTATCATTTAGAATAGAAGAAGAGATATAGAACTTGTCAGACAAGCAAAAAATGAAAGAATTCAGCAATAATAAACCTACCCCAAAAGAAACATTGAAGGGTCGTCTCCACATGGAAAACAAGTAAGAATCTATAGAAAAGAATCTATAGAATGCCAATAGGAGAGGTAGATGTAGAGTAAGGACTGGCGGTCACTCAAATAAGCCAGTACAAAGATTAAAAGACAGAAAAAATTTTAAAGCAATTATAACTACAATAAACAGTAAAGGGAGAAGACTGACGATGCAAAATATGACAGCAAAAACACAAAATTTGGTAGAGGGAAGTAAAAAACGTAGGTCTTTTAGAATGTATTTGAACTTAAATGACTATTAGTTTAAATCAAGTAGACATAATTATGGGTCAACATATATGAACCCAATGGTAACCACAAATCAAAACCTACAATAGGTACACGAAAACAAAAAAGAAAGGAACCCAAGAATACCACTAAAGAAAATCCTCAAACCACAATGGGAGAAACAAAAAGGAAAAGAACTGAACAGTGAAGAACTACAAAAACAATCGGAAAACCAGTAATAAAATGGCAATAAGTACATACCTATTAATAATTACTTTAAATGTTAATGGACTAAATGCTCTGATCAAAAAGCATTATTTGATAGGATAAAAAAACAAGACCCTTAAATATGCTGCCTACAAGAAACTCACTTCAGGGCTAAAGACACAAACAGATTGAAAGTGAAGGAGTGGAAAAAGATATTCCCAACAGAAATTACGAGAAAGTGGGGTTAGCAATACCCATATCAACAAAATATATTTTAAAACAAAAGCTATAAAAAAAGACAAAGAAGGGCATAATATAATGATAAAGTGACTCATGCAAGAAGAGGATATTACACTCATTAACATATGCACACCCAATATAGGAGCACCTAAATATATAAGGCAAATACCAACAGACATAAAGAGAGAAACTGACAGTAATACAATTATAGTAGGGAACCTTAACACCCCACTGACATCAATGGACAGATCATCCAGACAGAAAATCAGTAAGACAACAGTGGTCAGACAATATGAACAGACTGATCACTAGAAGTGAAATTGAATTTGTAATAAAAAAAACTCCTGCAAACAAAAATCCAAGACCAGATGCCTTTACATGAGAATTCTACCAAACATATAAAACAGAACTTATACCTATTCTTCTCAAATTATTCCAGAAAATTGAAGAGAAGGAAATGCTCCCAAATTCATTCTACAAGGCCACCATTACCCTGATACCAAAACCAGACAAGGACACCACACACACACAAAAATTACAGCCAACATCTTTAATGAATATAGATGTAAAAATTCTCAAAAAAATATTAGCAAACCGAATCCAACAGTATATAAAAGGATCATACACCATGAACGTTTTGGATTTATTCCAGGGTCACAAGAATGGTTTAATAGTCACAAATCAATCCATGTAATAAACCACAAATTAACAAAATGAAGGCTAAAAATCACATGTTCATCTCAATAGACTCAGAAAAAGCATCTGACAAAATTCAACCCCCACTCATGAAAAACACTCTAATCAAAGTGGGTATAGAGAGAACACATCTCAACATAATAAAGGCCATTTATGGCAAACTCACAGTCAACATAATACTCAACCATGAAAAGCTGAAAGCCTTCCTGCTAAATTCAGGAATAAGACAAGGATGCCCACTCTAACCACTTCTATTTAAGATAGTATTGGATGTCCCAGCCACAGCAGTCAGACAAGAAAAAGATAAAATGTATCCAAATTGGAAGGGAAGAGGTAAAATTGTCACTATTTGCAGATGACATGATACTTTATACAGAGTACCCTAAAGTCTCCACCCAAAAACTATTAGAACCAATAAATGAATTCAACAAGGTTTCAGGATACAAGATTAAGTTACATAAATCTGTTGTATTTCTATACATTAAGAGAAAGTAAAAAAACATCCTGTTTAACATCACATGAAAAAAGGATAAAATACCTAGAAATAAACTTAACCAAGGAGGTGAAGGACCTATACTCTGAAAATTATAAAACACTGATGAAGGAAATTGAAGATGATGCAATGGAAATAAATCCCATGCTCTTGGGTTGGAAAAATTAGTATTATTAAAATAACGATACTACCCAAAATAATCTAATGCAATC
The DNA here is from genome assembly GCF_008692025.1 of Phocoena sinus. Taxonomy (NCBI): domain Eukaryota; kingdom Metazoa; phylum Chordata; class Mammalia; order Artiodactyla; family Phocoenidae; genus Phocoena; species Phocoena sinus. Next base: position 34,800,750 of record NC_045767.1, read on the forward strand.
CCTATCAAAATACCCCATGATAATTTTTTTGTTCATTTTTTTCTTTTTTAACTTATTTATTTATTGGGTGCGTTGGGTCTTCATTGCTGTGTGCTGGCTTTCTCTAGTTGTGGTGAGTGGGGGCTACTCTTCGTTGTGGTGTGCGGGCTTATTGCAGTGGCTTCTCTTGTAGAGCATGGGCTCTAGGGAACCTGGGCTTCAGTAGCTGTGGCTCGTGAGCTCTAGAGTGCAGGCTCAGTAGTTGTGGTGTATGGGCTTAGTTGCTCCACAGCATGTGGAATCTTCCTGGACCAGGGCTCGAACCCCTGTCCCCTGCATTGGCAGGTGGATTCTTAACCACTGCACCACCTGGGAAGACCCCTCATGACATTTTTCACAGAACTCAAACAAATAAACCTAAATTTGATATGGAACCACAGAAGACCCAGAATTGCCAAAGCAATCTTGAGAAAATAGAACAAAGCTGGAGGTATCACTCTCCCAGACTTCAGACTATACTACAAAGCTACAGTAATCACAACAGCATGGTACTGACACAAAAACAGACATACGAATCAATGGAACAGAATAGAGAACGCAGAAATAAACTCACACACCTATGATCAGTTAATCTACAACAAAGAAGTGAGAATATGCAATGGAAAAAGGACAGTCTCTTCAACAAGTGGTGGTGGGAAAACTGGACAGCCATATGTAAAGCAATGCGATTAGAACATTCCCTCACAGCATATACAAAAATAAGCTCAAAATGGTTTAAAGAACTAAATGTAGGAATGGAAGCAACAAAACTCCTAGAACACTCTTTGACATAAATCATAGCAATATTTTTTTGGATCTGTCTTCTAATGCAAAAGAAATAAAAGCAAAAATAGACAAATGGAACCTAATTAAACTTAAAAGCTTTTGCACAGAAAAGGAAACCATCAACAAAATGAAAAGACAACCTATGGAATGGGAGAAAATTTTTGCAAATGATGTGGCCAACAAAGGGTTAATATTCAAAATATACAAAGTCATACAACTCAGTATCAAAAACAGACACAACCCAATCAAAACATGAGCAGAAGAGCTGAATAAATATTTTTTTTCCAAAGAAGAGGTACAGATGGCTAACAGGCACATGAAAAGATGTTTAACGTGGATAATTACTAGGGAAATGCAAATCAAAACAACATTGAGATATCACTTCACACCTGTCAGAAAGACTATTATCAAAAAGTCTACAAATAACAAATATTGGAGAGGTTATGGAGAAAAGGGGACCCTTGTATACCATTGGTGGGAATGTAAATTGGTACAGTCACTATAGACAGTATGGAGTTTCCACAAAAAACTAAAAATAGAACTACCATATATATAATCCAGCAATTCCACTCCTGGGTATATATCTGGAAAAAACAAAAACACTAATTCAAAAAGATACACATACCCCAATGTTCATAGCAGCACTATTTACAATAACCAAGACAAGGAAGCAACCCAGTGCCCAACAACAAATGATTGGATTAAGAAGAAATGGTATATATTGAGATATATACATATATATACACACACACACATATATATATACCATTGTATAAATTATATATACATATGTACAATGGAATATAAAAAAGAATGAAATTCTGCATTTGCAACAATATGGATGGACCTAGAGAATATTATGCTTAGTGAAATAAGCCAGACAAAGACATATTATATGATATCACTTATACGTGGAATCTAAAAAATAATACAAATAAATGTATACGCAAAACAGAAACAGAGTCACAGATATAGAAAACAAACTTGCAGTCACCAAGAGGGAGAGGGAGAAGGAGGGGGACAAATTAGAGATACAGGGTTAACAGATAAAAAGTACTACGTATACAATAGATAAGCAACAGGGATATACTGTATAGCACAGGGAATTATAGCCATTATCTTGTAATAACCTATGATGGAATATAATCTGCAAAAAAAACTGAATCATTATGCTGTACACTCAAAACTAATATAATACTGTACATCAACTATTCTTCAGTTAAAAAAAGGGACCAGTGATGTGTTGGTAAATATTTAAAGACTTCTCTGGGTAAAAGTCCAGATTTATAGTATTGGCTTATTTCCATGGTGTAAATACTCTACCATGTTGGATTTTCTAACATGAAGTCACTGAATACAGAGCTGGGAAGCAATACTCTTAATCAGATTCTGCAAGCAGGTACCAGGCAGCTCCAGCATACCACTGAATATATGTGAAGTGCTTAGGACATGGTTTGGAACATAGTAAATTCTAAGCTAATGTGTCTTTTTATCAATTATTATTAATTACTATTGTTATTATTGTCCTCTCTCTTCCTCTTTTATGAATGTATGTATGCATCCAGTGATGTGCTGGGAAACTCTTTAAAAAAGACTTGATTTGCATCATTTGCCAATTTCCATGTAAGTACGTACACAATGGGTGATTTTACGTTATCCAAGAGTTAACACTTAGATTGTGAAATTACTGACTATTTAACAATCTGCCCTTTCAAACTGATAGGAAATTGCTCCAGCACTCAAATGTTTTAAGAGATTATTTCCAGGGATGTCTGTATTGGCCTCAGGATTTTGTTCACAAACATTGAAAAGAGAAGTTGTAATTTTTAGCTTCTGTGTAAGTGAACTTTTTCTCTTTTGAGTAAAAACCTATGAGTAAGTGTTTTCTATTTCTTTTTCCCAACTCTTCTATTTGAATAATTTTATCTCTCAGTTTACAAAAAAATTAGAACAAAATTTTATATTTTTAGTGCAATAGAATTTGAATGAAGGAAGAGATCATTAAGCTCAAGAGAAGAAACACTAGATTGGAAAAATGGTTTGGGAAAAGTGCAAATTAAATTTTGTTGGGTAAATTGAGGTAATTTCATGGAAGAATGTGTTTGTAATCATCATACATAAAAGAAGTCACTGTAGAATTGTGAATGACAATTAAAATGGTATTTTGCAACAATCAATTTAGTTGAGATATGTAGAACAGGTTAGGAGGTCGGAGACAGGGAGAGCTAAAAGAATATTGAAATAACTAGAAATAAAGAGAGTCTGAATTGAGATTGATAACACATCTTCCCTGATTGTACGTGAAAAAGAAAAAGAATCAGATATTTAGAAAAGGAGTTGGCAAATTTTCTCATAAAAAGCCAGATAGTAAATATTTTTTTTTTTTTTTTTTTTTTTTTTTTTTTTTTTTTTTTTTTTTTTTTTTTTTTTTATGCGTTACGCGGGCCTCTCACTGTTGTGGCCTCTCCCGTTGCGGAGGACAGGCTCCGGACGCGCAGGCTCAGCGGCCATGGCTCACGGGCCCAGCCGCTCCGCGGCACGTGGGATCTTCCCAGACCGGGGCACGAACCCGTGTCCCCTGCATCGGCAGGCGGACTCTCAACCACTGCGCCACCAGGGAAGCCCCAGATAGTAAATATTTTAAACTTTGCAGGTCACATGGACTCTGTTGCAGCTACTCAGTTCTGTCCTTGTACTGTGAAAGCAACCACAGATGGTACAAAAAAAAACAAGCATGAATGTGTTCCAATATAACCAGCAGTGGTGGATTGGTCCACTGGCTGTAGTTATTCTACCCCGGTTCAGAGTATAGAGAAAATGACAATGGTCATTGTCTAGGAGAGAGGATTATAACTTAAAATTTGGATATGCCAGCTTTAGGTGATGAAGAGGAAATCTAGGTGGAAATATGGAAGTTTAGGATTGGAATTTGGATGAGAGATCAAGCTTGGATTCAGATTTGAGTTATTCACTGTTAAAGTAAGAAAGGTGATGCACATTTAGGTTCAAACGAGCAACACAGAAACCAGAAGCAATCTGATCAATTGATTAAACAGGTGATGAAGGAGCTAAGAAGACAAATAGGGGACAACACAGAGATTAGAAATAGCATGTGGCTAGGATCCTAAGCTGTGGCTACGATAGGGGTGGTGTTTCTGGAGGGACAGGGTGAAGTATATCATTACAATAATGGCCCCTAGGGGATGACATTCCCTTGTGTCCAGGCCCTTTACAATATATTATTGCTGCTCTTCTCATCAAGAAGTAGAGTTTATTTAAATCAAGAAGTAAAGTTTATTTACATCAAGAAGTAAAATCTATCCCTTTGAATAAGGTCTAGCCTTGTAACTCGCTTTGACCAATAGAACGTGGTGGATGTGACATTGTGTGAATTCTGGAACTCATAGGCCTTAAGATGTCTTGCAGTTCCAGTCTTGCCCTCTCAAAAACTTCAGATTGCCACGCTGTGAAAAAGCCCAGTCTTGTCTGCTGAGAGATGAGCCATCGCATGGAGGAGAACCTAGCTAGCAGCCAAAGTAAATTGCCAGACGTGTGAGTGATGCCATCTTGTACCATCCAGCTCCAGCGAAGACATCAGAGATGGCATCCAAGGCAGAAAGAGAGAGGGAGGGAAATATCCTGGCTTCTCCCATCCTTTACCCTCCTGTCTTCCTCAGTGCCTCTGCAGGGGCCTCCTTTTTCCCTCCAGTGCCCCCATTTGGTCTAACCAAATGAAGCCAGCTGATAAGGGACCCCTGGGAAACATGGTCTGCAAAATGAAGTAGAACTGGGGAAACAAGCCCAGGATCAGCACAGCAGATGAAGCAGAGGAAATCAAGCATGAACTGGGGGAGAAAAGCAGAGGGTTTAGCTCTATTTCGGCCAAGAGAAGGAAGAGGAACTGGTAAAGAACCAGAGATAGACCAGCCAGGTAGGTTGGAGAAACATAATACAATGTTGGCCTTAATTAGAAAGTGAGGGCTTCCCTGGTGGCGCAGTGGTTGAGAGTCCGCCTGCCGATGCAGGGGACACGGGTTCGTGCCCCGGTCCGGGAAGATCCCACATGCCGCGGAGCGGCTGGGCCCGTGAGCCATGGCCGCTGAGCCTGCGCGTCCGGAGCCTGTGCTCCGCAACGGAAGAGGCCACAGCAGTGAGAGACCCGCGTACCGCAAAAAAAAAAAAAAAAAAAAAGTGAGAGGATTATAAGGCAGAAGGAGAGGTCTGATAAATGGTGTATAATAATGCAGAGACTTCAAAGAGTGTGACTGGCTAAAGAGACAATTTTACTTGGTGACATGCAGTAATTAGTGACCCATAAGTGGCCTGTAACCGTTGATTAGTTTTTACTTCTCAAATTGTGGTTTGAAAATCCTCAAAGGTTTGTAAAAGTGTCACAGGGGACTCATCATTAGAAATGGTAATGACATCTATTTTGGCTTCTTGTATGTACAAAAATTTCGTTATTTATTTGGTAAGCTTATAAAAGATTCTTGAATGTAATGAATCTCCCTTAAAAATTCCATACAGGGATACATAAAAAATTAAGTTAATGACCTCTAATTTCTTTTTCAAAATACCTAAATGATGATGTGATTATTTTTTTCTTTCAAAACTGAACACTTTGAGAGTCTGGTAGAGTGTATTGAGTGGCCAGGCACAGCAGTCATTGGATATAAGATAATTATACTTGTGATTTGGTCACCCAGTTGAATGCTTCTAGCCATTATGCTGATTTTGATTACTGTAGAGCTAAAACTTTTTTTTTATTCTTAAATACCTTTTAAATTTAATTTATACCTCTGATGGGACTTTTGATAAAGATAAAACAAAATGAATACTCAAGTTAAATACATGTGAATTAAGAGTATAAAAATGATAATAATTCTCTAATTTGCTTCAAGACATTCCTGTACAGAATTCTGGTTTCATTAATTTCATCACATATTTTTTAATATAGCACACCAAAATCTCTCTAGTACTTCTGAAACCAGTGTAAAAAGAAAAAAGCAGAGTGACGAATATATCTAATTTAACTTTTTTACTTATTACAAATAAAGATAACACATATCTATAACATGACATTTTGAAATAAGTGCTGCTCTAGATAGTTTTGTCTTGTTACTTAAAAACAAATGTAAGAACTGTATGATACCATTATATACAATTGTAAAAAGTCAGATCTAAACTGTAATGACAGGAAGCACATCAGTGGCTTCCTAGGACCAGAGGTGGGGACAGATAACAGCAAAGGAGCATGAGAGAATTTTTTGGGATGATGGAAATATCTGTATCTCGATTGTGGAGGTAGTTACATTGTTAAATTCAACAAACTATACACTTACAAAGGGTGCAGTATATTGAATATAAATTATATCACCACATAGTAAATTTGAAAAACAGATATAAACTTCATAAAAATAACTCAGTTCACTTTTTTAAATGTTCAATTAGAGAATTCCAAATATTAGATCACAAAAGAGGATTTTTATCTATGAGGGCCGGGACAGGGGTAAGGCAAATGAGACACCCAGGGCACGAAGTTGAAGGAGGAGCTCACCTCCAGAGTTTTGAAAGGGCCAGTCCTGCCCTTGTATGTCTCTAAATTATTCCTCCCTAAATCTTGTGCCCTGAGTGCCTCAGTTGCCTTGCCCTTTTTGACAACTTAATAGAAGTTAAAATTTTATTCCATCTTTTCATATTTTGGTACCTAAATCTAATGTTTTAAAATATGCTGCCATTAAATTTTATGTGCTGCCAAATTAAAAAAAAAAAAATACCGGTGTGACTTGTTGAGTTTGAGTGTAAGGATTGCTGCCTTTCACTTCTGGAAAACTCTCAACCATTATCTCTTGGAATATTGCCCCTTTCTCTCTCGTTTTCTCCTTCCGAAACACTCAATGGGTATGTGTTAGAGCCTGATCTGTTCCTCATGTCCTGTTGTCTCTTGCTCATATTCTCCATCCCTTTGTCTCTTTGTCCTACATTCTGGAGAAAAACTTGAGTTCTCTCTTTGGTTGTTTTTAACCTGTGTCTTATCCTGTCCATTGAGCTTCTAAATTCCAAGATCATTATCTTTGTTTCTTCAAGTTCTATTTATTTATCAAATCTACCTGTCATTTTGACACCCTCTAGTATTTCTTTAAAAAGTTTAAAGAGACATTCCTTACATTTTAAACATTGATAATAAATAGAAATTGGCAAGAAATATCAATATCAAAATGCCAGGAATTCAGTTTGGCTCACTGATATGCCTGATCCCAGGCACCAAGGACAGTCTGGCACAAAGTATGAGACTGATAAATATGTGTTTATAAATTCATTATTTACAATCTTTGCAGGTCAGATTCTGTTTTTTGTTTTTTCTGCTGATTCTTGCTAATGACAACTTGTTTCCTTGGGTGTTTGCAATTTTTTTCCCCCTTATTGTGAGCTCATGTTTCTTGGAACTTTATTTGGGAAAACTTTGTGTCCTGGGCCTAAGGTGCTTTCCTTTGGAAAGTTTCTATATTTGCTCTTCCCAGATGTATCTGAGGCACTAACAACCAAGGGCCACTTTAAAGTCTTAGCTTAGGATTTTTATGGCTTATGTAGGTAGAGTGCATGAATCCCCAGTCTACCTGAAGACTAGCTTATGATTAAGAATTCTCATGGGAAAACTTTTTGTTTTCTTCACACAAGATCAAGGCAAGGTAGAAATGGAGGCTTAAGAAAATTAAGGTAAGATAGCTGAAAAAGGAGTTAAGATGAGTACGTAGATTTGAAGGACTTGGAAGCCCATGCTTTTTTCTAACACCAATCATCTTTAGATGACTTGAATTGTGTTGATATATGAACCTGACTTAACCCAGCTCTCAAGTGGGTAAACGAGTTAGAGCTTGCAGAAAGCAAGTCATGTCCAGCTACTAGAGTGGAGTCAGAAACAGCACTGAGATAGAAGTCTGCAGAAGGTTTCTGGTTCTTTGTGGCTAACGCCTCTGTGAATTCACCACAAAGCGTCTGCTGGTAGCCTGGGGCTGCTATTGGTCAGTAGAGCAGGCAGTCAGGTAGGAAGGTGGACATAGATCAGGTAGAGGCATACAACCTGAACCTCTTTGTTCTTCTCTGAATTGAGCAACCACCATCTTTTGAGCATAATGGCTGCTACTTTATTGACCTCCCAAATCTCATGCAAACATCTCCATGGGTGGCACTAACCCAGGACTATACAGAGAAGAAGATTCTGGGAAATGTGGTTCCAGCTTATCTAAACAACCACCAAAGGAGGGGAAAAACTTGGCAACCTACATATGCTAAACACATCTTTCGCCATCTCTGAGCAAAGGAACTGTAATGCTTAGACTCCGCATAAGTGACCACCGGCTGCCTTACCTTCTCACCACAAAATTTATCACCTCGAGAGTGAGTGTGGGAAGTTGTATACATAGTGCATGTAGTGATAAATGTGTATTTATTTTCCTGGGGTGTTTGTTTCAGAAGCAAAAATACAGTTGTTTTCGATCTATAATTCCTGCAACTTTTTTAGGATGCTGTTGAAAAATCTTTAGTTCCTGGACTTCTCTGGTGGCTCAGAGGTTAAGAATCTGCCTGCCAATGCAGGGGACATGGGTTCGATCCCTGGTCAGGGAAGATCCCACATGGCACGGAGCAACAAAGCCTGCGCACCACAACTACCGAGCCTGCACTCTAGAGCCCACAAGCCACAACTACTGAGCCCGAGTGCTGCAACTACTGAAGCCCACGTGCCTAGAGCCCATGCTCCACAACGAGAAGCCACCAGCAATGAGAACCTGAGCACCTCAAGGAAGAGTAGCTCCCGCTTGCTGTAACTAGAGAAAGCCCGCAGGCAAAAACAAAGACCCAACACAGCCAAAAAAAAAAAAAAAAAAAAAACTTTAGTTCCTGTGGCAATGGAAAACTGTAAATTTTGGAGCAGAGATAACGGTAATGCATGCTTGCCATTGACTGACACCTTCACGTAAGGCTACACACAAACACATGGGCAACTGATTTATTGAGAGAGAAATGTGACTTTGACAAGTTAATGTGACCCCCCCTTTCAGTGGGTCAAAGTCATTTGAAACCCTGCAAGCTCTCTGAAGAATAGGATTCTCAACCAGCCCACCTTTTGCTTTTGAAAAAGACTCTCAGAAAGATGTGACTTTAATTCATGGTCCACAGAGTTTCTCTCACAGAATACGTGTTAATGCATCTGGAGTCCACTTCAGTCAGAACAGACTCATATATTATGAGGCTCGTGTGTCTCCTTTCCTCCAGCCCCGAGCATAAGAACGACATAGTCTGAGCTGTACCAGCTACCAATTTTCAGCACTTCTGGGCAAGATTTACTATTTTTAATAATAATAATTGTCCTTATAATATTTAATAATATTATAGCTGTTTTTATAATTGTTATTGTGGTCATGATTATTATTCCTCTAGCTCTTTTTCTTCGTGTTGCTCTTGAAGTGTTTTACCATTTGCAAAGCTCTTCACAAACATTTTCCTATTTCCTATTCACAATTAGAGAAAGGTTTGACCATTTCCACATTATAGAAGAAGAAATGGAAGCTTAGATGCATTAAGAGATCTGCCTGGGTCTCACCATTAATGTCAGAGCTGGGTTCAACTCAAGGTATTGTTCTATTCCTTTATATTTTTATCATTTTTTAAATTTTTAATAAGGCTGATTATTCCTCTTTCTGATGTTCTGTCACCTACACAAGGTGAGCTTCTTTCCAGTAGGAATTATGGAAATGCCACCAAGTTACTCAACATTACCTGTTTAAACAGTGAACATGTGACAATGACTTCCTGGACAAATTGATGAATTTGTGCCATTTGTTCATCCTCCCTTAAAAGTGATGTTTCAGGATCAATCCTCTAGGTAAATTGCATATTCTCAAGAAACTGATTAAATATGGGAACATTTTGATTTCTTAAAATGTCCAGCCTACAGAGATGGGTAGGGGATATTTCCTTTTGCCTACATGGAAGAGAATAAAAAAATGATTCGTCATGCACTGATAATTGCAGTACAAAAGAAATTGTGACTATTTTTAACGCGCTATTTTCTCCCTAAGACCCAAAGCTTCCCAACCCCTAAAAAAAAATCCATTCACCTGATATTAAAAGCTCCATTCCCTGCACCAAACCTCAGTCTCTGACCTGAAACATAATGGCAAGTTCCCAGCAAATGATGCAGCTGCTGCCACAGTCAAAGCCTTTGTTGTTTGCACTTATCCTCACACGCAGACATTTCTGAATAGAGAGGCAGGTGCTGTTTGATAAAAAACTGGTCCCCACAGTCAATGTGAACAGCAGTCAGAGCACATTTACATTTTCTTATTTTCTGAAGGAAATGTTAGATGAGTTTGGAATCTTGCAATAACCTTCTGTAGTTTAACGCCCACCTCCCTCCATCATTGACCAATTTCAGTATTTTAAAACTGTGTTAGTTGTAAATGTACACGTATAGTTCAGAGGCAGGCGTCCCAGTAGATGACAAAACAATGACAAAGAGAAAAATCATTGTATATTTCAACGAACGCCCTGGATTTAGAATTAAAGACTCTGCTGGCATATTTCCATTTCTTATTATTGAGAAAGGTTCTTTGGAGTTGCTCTTTGCAGACACAGCAAATTCATTGACAGGATTAAAAAAATTTGGAGCTGGAGTTTAGATGAAAGTGTCACTGTCTGCATATCAATGCCAGCTACAAATCAGCACAAACAATTGTTCTGTCATTAGCAAAATCCTGTGAACAGGAGCAGTCCTAATATTAAGCCTTCTGGCGCTCTCATTGGGTTTGTTTGACTTGATTGCATCCCGTTACATTTACAATCTGTTTTGTGTTATCGGCACATAGACTGACAGACTTTTAAATTCACATTTAGAAAATTTGAGAGCAGTTTTCCAAAAACAAACACTCCCCGAAAGAGTAATGTATCAGCAGCCTTGACTTACACTGCCAATAAATAATATTTAGCCACTGGATACAGATAGCCTGATCCAATTAAAGAGGAATATTGGAAGATGAGAGACCTAGATTCTGCTAAGGGTTTACTTGATTTTTCTTTGTGCGTGTGACGTTAGTTCTCTGTGCTACAGTTCTTTTCAATAACTAGGCCATTGTATGTGCTCTCGCCCTTACTAGTATAAATAAAGTAGACAAGAATTAATATTTTCCAGGGCTTTGGTTCTCTGAGATGAAAGATGTGATAGAAATGCAAAGACCTACTAAAATTGTGAGTTCCAAGTGCTGTTATCTTTCGGCTCGGACAGGCGAGTTGCTGGTTACATGCATAGGAAAAATAAGAATGAGTAGCAGTGATTATTTAACGAGTATTTCTCATGTGCTGGCCACATGCTAAATGCTTTACAGTTGCTCTTCCTCTTCGTTCTCACAGTAACACTATTAGCATCTCTGTTTTATACACAAAGAAACTGTGGTTAGAGAGGTTCAGCAACTGGTCCAAGGTCACACAGCTCGGTGCCACGCACAGGATTCAAACTAAAGCTGGTCCGTCTCTAAAGCCTGTGCTGTTCACCATGATGTGAACTCAGAAAGCCACTGCCAAGGCCTATTTTCTAGAATCGCCTTTCATGATCTGTTCCCCAAATCCCATGTGCCCTTTACTTTCATGCATCCCATTGGTCATCTCTCCACATAGTGGGGAAACTCGGGGTGTTGATTCCCATAACCCACATCTATCTTTTAGCCAAGAAAACACATAGTTAAACAACTTTGGGCTCTCAGCAAATAGAATAGTTTTAAGGTTTCTGAGAGGGTCCTTCCATGTTGATGTAGGTCTCATAGAGTAAAGAGAAGAATATGTTTTCTTCTCTAATATCCTAATTTGCTGTATCAAAATAACTGGAGAATTAGCAGAAAAATTAACTGCATTTTTTGAGATTTCCTATTTGGCTCAGCATACATAAATTAAGAATGTAGAATATTTAGGCCTTCTTCTATTCGGTAGGGATGAGATGAATTAGACATGATAACTGCCCTCAAGGAATTTAAATTTAAGTGACAGAAATAGATCTATGAACAACTAACTGCTTAGAATAGTGTGGTATTAACTGGGGTAGGGACAAAAGTCATTACAGATTTTAAAATATAGGGAAAATTCATTTCTATATTGGAAAGAAAATTATTTAAAACTAAAAAAATTTTTATAAATCTGCATAAGTTCCACTTTACAGACAAAGTTTTTAAAATATGAAATATATAGGATTCTGGAGTCAATGATTGATCATTTCTGATAATTAACTGAGTTACTATGGACCAGTGACTTAACCTCTATAAACCTCAATTATCTTTCTTTTTTTTTTACAATTAATTAATTAATTATTTTTGGCTGCGTGGCATCTTCGTTGCTACACACGGGCTTTCTCTAGTTGCGGTGAGCGGGGGCTACTCTTTGTTGCGGTATGTGGGCTGCTCATAGCAGTGGCTTCTCTCGTTGCAGAGCACGGGCTCTAGGCGCATGGGCGTCAGTGGTTGTGACACGCGGGCTCAGTAGTTGTGGGCTCTAGAGCGCAGGCTCAGTAGCTGGGGTGCATGGGCTTAGTTGCTCTGTAGCATGTGGGATCTTCCCGGACCAGGGATCAAACCCATGTCCCCTGCATTGGCAGGGGGATTCTTAACCACTGCGCCACCAGGGAAGTCCTTAAGTTTCATGTAAGATGTGGTAATAATTCCTGCTCCAGAGAGCTGTTGTAAGGATGAAGTCAGAAGCCATTTACAAAGGGTCTAAAGTAGTGCCTGGCATCAACCAGCACTCGGTATTTGTTTACCTTGTCCTACCTCCTGTCACAAGCCCTATTTTTCTCTTTCTGATTAAACAATAGGAGAGATGCATTTTAGTAATAATGGTTGTAAGACAGAACACATTTTGAGGTCATGTCTAAAGGAGATAAGTGCATCCTGTTTTCTTCCTTGTGCTAAAGATAAAGTGCTTAACATTGACTTTGGTGAGAAGTAGGCATTGTTGTAAATGCAGAGAGAGGCAGCCTCTCCATGGCTACCTGTTTGCACATGGCATTAAGGGCACTGTATTTCTTTGAAGGACACTCAGGGGTTCTGCCTATTATTCCCATTTTGTTTTGGTATTTTTTTGCAGTGAACACCTAACTTAACAGTTGTTAAGGACCCTCTCTGTATGGATGCTGAGCCAGGCCTTTCCATGTACACTTACGTTCAGTTCTTCTAACAAATTTGTGAGCAGAAGGTGCAGAAATTGGAGAGTTATAGAGTTAGAGATCATCTGATCCAGGATGACAAACTTTCTGTTTCTCTTTTTACAGAGAAAAACCTCATGGTGCTCTGAAGGCTCTCTCTACTCCTGCCCCCTCCTCCTTTATCATTCACAGGAGTTTTTCCTAATATATATCTTACATGTGTAATCCTATCTTGATGTCTGCTTCTGGGTTCACCTGCATTGATACAATTGATACTAAAAATGTTCTGAGAAATCAGGTGGTAAAATGGGTTTGGGGCTTGGCTCACTCATTGCTCAGCAAGCAAGGAGAACTCCATCCTGAGAGGAATGTAGAACACAGAACACAAGACGGCAGTCCCATAGCTGAACATTTCACCAGTGGGGACATGCAGAAACATCACAGTGGAGAACACCCAGGTGGGTGTGATGATTCAGGGATTTGAAAGGTGTGGGGAAATGGTGTTCAAGGACAGCAGAGTTGGCTGGTTATTACTAAGCTGTATTGACACTCTACAGTGGGATGATGAGAAACTGAGAGTCACTAACAAACAACAAATACTAAGTGTGAGAGTCAGAGAGCCTCACTGGTACCTTATGAAGAGGCCCCTATCTCCTGCAGTGGAATGGTGAACAGCTGAAGAGCAGACTCAGAACTTGGTGGAGTCTAGAAGCTGCAGAGATATTTTGATGCTCAGCCAAGACAGGTCTCTGATGGGCCCTGACAGGGAAAACCTGGGATCTTGAAACGTGGGATGGAGACATCTGGATAGATGCTCCCAGAGGATTTTAGTTCTGTAGACCTCCCTGAATGTTCAAGGTTTACAGAGATAGTCTACTCCTCTACAATAAGAGTTGGCAATCCCTGAGTGTGGGAGATGAAGTTTCAGGGACCTGCCACTTCAGTGAAGTTTATAGATACCCAGTGATCAGAGACATGGTGGAAGATGCTCTCCTACGCAAAAGTCAAATTACTGCATTTTGCATCCCCATCACAAGCAGGACAACAGTGCTCCCAGTAGGTTCTTCTCGGTTCTAGAGGCAATGCTTTCTACAATTGGAAATGCTGTTCTTGCCCATATGCTTGGTTACACAGAAGGCTGTCAGCTTTGAGGGGGCACCAGAGCTGGAAAGTGCTCTGCATCAGGGCTAGCCTGCAGTGGGGTCTATGTCCTTAGGCTATGTGATCCAGCAAACCCTACAGTGCTGGAGGTGTCAGTGGTGGGAAAAGATGTTGTTTGGAGCTTATGGCAACCTCTAGTGGCGGACGCTCAAGGCAGGCCTTTGGGAGTTTGGAGCAAGGTCATGCCATCTGCAGTGGAGAATTATGTACTTTTTGAAAAACAGTTCCTGGAGTGGTATTGGGTCCTGGCAAAGATGGAACTTTTGCCCATAGGATGCCAACTGAGCTGCCCACTATGAGCTAATTTCTGTTGGACTAGCCAAGTCATGAATGTGGATGGGCCCAGCGGCAGTATATCATTAGATAGAAAGGTATATCCAGAAATACCACAGGCAAGTAAGCTGCATGGGCAGGTAGCCCAGACCCTCATGTCACTCACCACAGTCAAATCTGTGATATTCCCTTAGTTTGCACCTATGACCCTAGGGAGAGGGGAATACTGTACATTCAACTAAAAGACAGTGAAAACACCTATGCTTGGTTTATAAACAAATTGGCTCACTATGTGAAAATGGAAAGTGCTGTGTTATATTTAGTATAGCTACAAATTATGGATAAAAATTTGACTGTAAAAGTAGACACTTTTAAAACTTAAACATGTCAAAACTTATAAATGCATATATTTTTTCTCTTTTGAAGTTTTTTCTCCTGAAAGAATTTTTTAAAATTCAGGAAACTTACAAATTATTTGAGATGCAGTTCTGTTCTCTTACTTTCTCTCTCTGACCACCTAATTTAGGATAATAAAGTTTTTAGTCTTTTACTTACAGGTTTCCATCTGCCCAGCAACTGGAGTCCATCTGGAATAATGTATTTTCATCAAATTGTATGGGGAACTCAGACCAGGATCACTCATCTGAAGAGAAAATGGTTGTTATTTCATAGGTTTCACACATGAGCAAATTGATCTATAGCTGTGAAATGAATAATAACGTTATTTGACTATACAGTTAAATGAAAGTCTTGGAAATTATATAGTTGAATATTCTGCATTATTATTGCTATTTTCTCTGGATTTCTCTTTGGGAGGGCCTTTATACTTGGAAATTTTCTTCACTTTTCATCTTTCTATTAAACAATAAAGAGGACTGTTTTGTTAGTCCAGTGTTGGTGAGCAGCACTGGGATGTATTGTGGATGGGGCTAGAACTATGACAAGCATATCACCACTTAAGGCAGATTCATGAGTTTAAAGTCAATGCAGGGGCTTCCCAATTAGGATTGATTCCATCACTAAATGGAATCATTTCACAATATGGGATAGAGGATAACTGGATAATTCTAGGATGCAGTTTTATTTCCTCTTCCTGTCCACACAGAGACATGAATCAAGCTCTGGTATCTAGGTGACTTGGAATGGGCTTGGCTTCTTCCCTGTATCAAAGCTGTGACCTCTGGAAGTCAATTTGTTTGTGCCTCAGTTTCCTTATCTGTGAGATGAGAGGGTTAGACTAATTTCTTTTTTTTCTTTAACCATTTAAAAAATTTTTTTATTAGAGTATAGTTGATTTACAATGTTGTGTTAGTTTCAGGTGTACAGCATAGTGATTCAGTTATACATATATTAATTCTTTTTCAGATTCTTTTTCCATATAGGTTATTATAAAATATGGAATAGAATTCCCTGTGCTATACAGTAAGTCCTTGTTGGTAATCTATTTTATATATAGTAGAGTGTGTATGTCAATCCCAAGCCCCCAATTTATCCCTCCCCTCCACGTTTCCCCTTCAGATTTATTTTCTTCCAGCTTTGATCTTTACATTTCTAGAAACCAGATTTTTGAATACAATTAAGGATGACTGAAATGAATATCCCCAAAGTACTTCCTCTTAAAACAGTCTCTTAAAATGGTGTTTGAAGGTTAAATGGATTAATATATGCATTGTGATTTAATCTTCTAACTAACAAGCACTTTTGTGCTAAGTCCTCACTATTAATTCTTTATTCTCCCTCCAACAAGATGACATTAAAATGTTCCACTGTAATCTTAAATTATTTTCAGGCAGAGGTAGACCTTGAGAGATATTGATCATACTTTAAAAAAGAGTCAGTTATCTGAATAGATGGCACATGATCTTGTTTACATAGCATATTTTATATAGAAATTCTCAAAAAATGGATGAACAAGATTTACCATACAGGTGGTCCATTCTCTGTCCTTCCCCTATTCTACTGCCAGCAGCGGTCCTGCCTCAAAAGTTATCCAAATACTTTTAAAGTCCATTTATATTTCTAAAAGTTATAAAGTAATAAATTTCATAAACTCATAACATACCTAGTGAAGTAGTAATTCTGATATTTGTCTAAAGGTTGCCTCATTCATTTCATTCTAATATTTGCCTGTGTTCCTCATATCCGCTGATTTGAGGATATCTTTCATTCTTTCCACTGGTGTTAAAAATCCTTCATTTTGAGAATTCACCATAGGAGAATAATATCACAGGAGGACCGATGCTTGGCAACTTTGAAGAATTACAAGAAAAGTCTTGGTGCAAAGACTTGTAAGCAAGAAGAGAATATCCTATGACCTCCACAATCCTGTCCTAGAGTAAGAACTCAAGAGATATTTGCCAAATAAATGAAGGGATTAAATTAGAACAGCAAGGTTTTTTTTTTTTTCAATTTTGTTTTCTTTAAGATCAGTGCAGATAGTCATCATCAGACAAAAAAATATTATCTCAAATATTTCCTAGCCAGCAAATGTCATCACACCCCTCACCTAATTTTGGAGATCTTATCTGTCTAGCAACAATATTGTGGATTAAGATCTGCAACCGTTTTGTTGGTTATAAGGTCCTGAAAATAAGAAAATTAGAGCATTCTGGATGTTCACTCTTCCTGTTGGAATTATATCGATATTATCATGTCATTTTTTGTTTGTTTGTTCCTCATAATAGCATTCCCACCTTGGCACTTAAGCAGAAACTTCACTTGTTATGGTCGTTTCACAGTTGATTCCATCCTTTGACTTCCTGTTTGCACAATTTTCCAGCCAATCAAAGATACGTGCGGTTTGAAAGCATGTGTCAACTGAACAGATATCAAGAATAAAATGCACATATACATCCCAAAAGACTTGTGTCAAAATCAGTAACGTTGCACAAGGCAGGAACCTCAGATAGTGTGTTAACAGAAGAAAATTGTCAGAAATTAGTTCATTCAGTCTAGTATCTGGGCTTTAATAAACCACGTCTTATCTCCTTTGGCCAGTGGACAGCTTCTAATTGGTAAGTGTCCAAGGTAAGGCAAACAAATGCAGGGAAACCTTTCTGCCTGTCTTTATACATCAGCAAGATAGCCCTATCGTACATCAACGGACAGGCTTCAAGTCGACAACAGGAAAAATGTGACTCAGCTTATACAAAAGGGGAAGTCCCGGCATTGGGCTCAAACAATGGGCCTGTCATTTTATTGCTCTGCTGGTCTCTCTTACCGTTTTGGAAGATATGCAGGGCAGAGGACTCAGTATTCTTCCCTAAATGCTAGACAAGGGCACTGAATTTAGCACTGAGGGAGAGGTATTATTCAAGGGTGAGAGCAGAACAGAGGAAACAATGCAGAACTTGTGGTTAGGCTGGTAAAATGACACCTTAGATTCCAGGAATACTTCATTTGGGTATGGAAACAGGATAGGCCCAGCAACAAAACAGAAGCAGTACAAAATTCTCCCTAGAATGATGAGACTCCAGAAAGAATAAAACAAAGAAAGCAGTCTGTGAGGGCTATGATTATTTTCTCCTCCCCTCCTTATATGTCTGCAAATCCCCCTGCAGAAGAGAAATCCCATTTCAAGTCAGCAACTACCTGCTCATCAATGCAAAAACCTTTCTGTGATATGACGCCAAACACCACGTACATGTGGTTTATATGTTTTGTTATTTGAATTTTGGGGGGATTCTTAAGACTTATAAGGCTGAAGAAAACTTTCTTTCTCAGATAACTGTGCTCTATATTATGTAAATCACACCACCACCACCCAGTGGGCAGACCTCACTATAGAGTCATGATCTCTAACAACTGGACCACCATTACCTCTGTGCGCATAGCTTGTCCACAATCCCTGTCTTAAAGCATCCCCTAACTTCATTGTTTCCAGTTCTTCTATAGTGGCTTTTGTGAAGCTTGCATTCTCTTCCTTTGTTGTGGTATAGTGATAAAATGGTAAATGTGGGCGATGCAGGCCTTTTGGTGAAACACAGACTTATTAACAGGAGCCAGGAGAAGAGGCTAAATGTTGGTGAGGTTTCAGACTTTTATGGGGAAGAAAATGGCAGTAATAAAATAATCATTGGTAGGAACATGAGTTTTCTTAAGTTTCAGCTCTTTAGAAATCATTGGAAAAAATGTTTATTATTTTTGACAGAATTATTTTTAGAGTATGACAAATGTATTTTATTGTTTTCTTGTGATTTATGGTCATTGTGTTCTGGCCTGAGATATAGTAACACCGCAACAGGTTATTAAAGATGTCTTCTCACTACTGATAGAATCACATCTTCCTCATCTTTGTGTCCTTGGAATATAGTCAGGATCTGTCAAGCATTTAATAAACATATTTAGTTGAATGAATGAATTTCCAGCAACATTTTGACTAGCTTGAAAAAGCCCCAAGGAACAGAGAGATATAATGTGATAAGACTGATAGAAAGCAAGGATTAAAACCATAAAACTGGAATTCCCTCTCTTGGGCCAGAAATTATAGTTTTGATTGCTCTCCTTTGGTTGCCACAGAAATACAGAATGAAGGGGAAAAGCCAGCTAAAGCAGTCTTTATTGGCAGCAAAAAGATCCTGTGAGTTTTAAGTGTCAAATTTAGACAATTTAAACTTACTACAGGGAAGAACATTTAGGAAATAGGAAAGGTTTTGACTTCATACCACCCACAAGGTTTCCAGAACCTTCCTTGAGCTCAGATTAACATGGAGCTCCCTCTTCTTCTCACCCCATTCTTGAGTCCTGTGCTTCTTCTCCTTTCTCTGTTCTTGTTCTCAGTCTCCCACATCACACAACAGTAACAAAATGACTAAAACCTTACTCACTGAATTTACCATGTGAGCCAAAAGCAAGTGCTTCGGCAGCTCAGCAAACTAACCACATCATCTGAGTTTCAAAGGCACCACCAGCTGCCTTATGGAGTTCTTTATGGAGTTGGAGAAGAAAGCATGATACACTTTTTTTCTCAAATATACACTTGGCTAACCCCATCACCTCCTTCAAGTCTTGTCAAACCATACCTTCTCAATGAGATATACCCTGACTCTTCTACTTAGTGCTGCAAACGGCCCATCCTCCAAACCTGATCCTGGCACTCCCAATCTTTCCTATTCTATATTTTCTCTTTTCTATAACATTTATCATCTTCAATATTAGCACGTCTACTTATTATATTTATTTTCTGTTCCTGTTTCCCATTTGAATGTAAGCTTCACAAAGGCAGGGATCTTAGCTTGTTTACTGGTGTATCCCAAGCCCCAAGAACTGTGTGTAGCACACAGCAGATAATCAATAAAGATTTGTAGAATGAATGAAGGAGTGAATATCAGTCTACTGCCCCTCTTTTAGCTAAGTTTTTGAGTAGGGCATCTAGAATCTCAGTGGAATTTCATAGAGTTCTTGAGGAGAATTATAATCAAAGTCCTATTATGTACTAACAGGACGGCAGGCTACAGATGAAATACCAAGGGGAAGTTCAGTTAAATTCAATACATTAAGATTTTTAAAAATTGAATTGTAGTTGATTTACAATGTGTAAATTTCTGCTTTACAGCAAAGTGATTCAGTTATACATACATTCTTTTTTATATTCTTTTCCATTATGGTTTATCACAGGATATTGAATATATTTCTCTGTGCTATACAGTAGGACCTTGTTATAATATTAAGATTTTAAAAATGCCTATTCTGATCCAGCAACTTTTCTGGGTACTAGAGAGACAGAGATGAATAAGCTATTCCTTCTGCTGTCAAAGAATTTACCATCTATTAGAGAGACAGATATACAGACAGTGCCTCATAATACAGTGTGATTGGTGCATTAAAATTGCAATATAAACCAAGAGCAATGAAATGAGAAGTTCAATTGAACATAGCACAATTCCACTGAATGGTTCTTTGTGCTAGTGAGGTAGCCGAAGTTGATCATAGGAGAGGCCTGAAAGGTATCAAGGCACCAAGAAGAGACCATATGTGTGCTATCAGCTTCTCTCTTCTCATTGGAATGGAGTGTTCTTATTAGGGCCTTTTCTTGCCTCTGGCATTGCAAATTGAGCCAGCAAGTAGAGTTGGAAGAATGAATTGGTAAACTGAAACTCACCTATTGAGTGTCTCGGCTTCCAGTTCTCTGGTTAGGGTATAGGCCTCCTTCCCTTCTCATGTCACTTACTGCAGGTTTTAGGTCTCATCATATCTATATCTGCCCAGCCTGCTTAACGAGGTTCTGAATAAATCAGTCTCCTTGCGATAGCTTCTCATATACTTCATCATCCCTTCTATCATTCTAGAAAGAGAGTCCGTTTTGCATTTTCTTGGTATTGCTTTACTCTTGGTTATTTGTATCTTGACTTATCTTTTCTGAATGAGAAGCAGATGGCAGATGACTCATCGGTACCATCACTATGACTTTCTTAGCTGCTCATAATTTCAGATTCCTGGCCTAAATGTTTCTTACCACTTCTGCCTCAGATGAGTCATATGACTTCAGGTGGCAGATTAGAATCACTGCTTTCTCTGCTCTAACCAGTTCCAAGTACCTGCTTTTGAGGTGGTCTCATGAATGTTTAGAAGTTATGCTGCTAAGCAGACCCTTCCCAGTGAGAAGAATGGAGAGAAGTTCTGCTTTTGTTGTATCTTATTTCTATTGATTAGCAAAAGATTGTCATATTGATCATTACCCTAAATATTTAAAAGCCATCCAAAGACTTCATGAGTGGACTTAAAGTATACCTTAGGCATCTACTCCTATTTAGTGTGTTCTCTGTGGCTTTGGAAAGTGAGAAACCAATAAGTTACATTTCTTCTTTGTGAAGCTGTGACTGATTTCTTAAGACAGAGGCTGGGAAACACAAGGGAAAGTACCTAACCATCTGCCTACAATGTGCTAGTAAGCTTCTTTTGGTCAAATTTGTTTTTGCACACCCAGCTCCTAACACAGAGCCGCACGTACAGTAGATATCTAGTAGGTGTTGTGAACTCGTGAATAAAAGAAGGTATGGGTTGGCCTGCTTAATGATATGAGAAACAACATGGAATCTGGCAATCCAATTTCTATGCCTGTGGGAAGGAAGAATTATGCCAGTCAATTATCTACTAATGAGAGATATGTTAGGGCAAATTGAACAGCTGAGATCTTTAACAAAATGTGCAAACATTACATTTTTCCAAGTTTACAAGAAGGAAAAATTGCCTTAGGAGTAACCTGAGTAAGTACCACCTACAAAGAACAATTTGAGGGGCTCTATATCAGAATCTCTAGGATGTCTCCCATGATACTGCCTTCGTTTTATAGCTGATCAGTAATCCCCATCAATAGGGCTGGTCTTCAAAGTCAAGGAACATGATCTTCACAGAGAGCACACATCCATTAGAGTGGAGAGTGTTAAGGATTTTCTCAAGCCTTTTCCTTTTGTAGGCCTTTTTCACCTTGGCTAGTACATGGGTATAAATCTAAGGCAGAATTTCCCAAATTATGGTCTGTGGATTTCTGTACCGCTTATACTCCAAGCTCAGCTGTCATTGTTTATCTCCAAATCCTGCTTAATTTTTCTTTGTGGTGCTTATTACTACTTGAAATCACATATTATTTTAGTTTTTTCTAAATGTTTCCATCACTAATAGTATAAACTCCTAGAGGACAGGGACTTGTTCATGACTTTTTAGACATGAAAATAGTGTTTGGAGTATACTAGGTACTCTATAAATATTTGAATAAATGAAGGAGTGTCATGATGTGAAAAGAGAATTCTGTGGACAAATTCATTTTGAAAATGCTGGATAAACAAAGATAAACAGGTTTACCTACAGCAGGGCTCATTGGGTGTTTTAATAAACTAATTGTATCATGAATCTCAAGAAGAGGAAAAACATGCTGTGTTTCCTTAACTTCTTTTATCACAGAACTTTTTTTCAGCAGTATTGTCCTAATGTAATGAGTTAAGTGCATTTCAGTGGAGAGACCAAATAGGGGAGGTCTGAGAGGCTCACTCTCGTAGGAGATGACACCAAATTAAATTTTGTTTATCATTTATTTATTGAAAACAAGTGCCAGGAAGTATTAAAAAATGCTTTATATATCCATTCACTTATTAAACATTTATTGAGCACCTACTAAGTGCACAATACTTTTTAAGCACGTGGACTACATCAGTGGGATTAAAGATAAACAAGAAATATTATCTATCTTCATTTACAGATGATAAAACCCAGATAGAGATCTTTTGACTTGCCCAGGGTCAAATACTTAATGAGTGATAAAGCCAGAGTTTGCACTTATATAATTCTCTCTGAAGCCTATACTATTCTGTACAAAGCGTATTTATACTTATTTGACCTTCCCAAGAGTGAGAACTTGGCTATTTATATATTTTGAAAATCTCGGAAGAACTGTCTATATAGACTCAAGGTATTATTCATAAAATAGGAATTCTCTTTTATGAAGAGTTTTATAGCTAAGTGTCTGTTCTGTGAAGATCAGTTTAAATAAACTATTCTGCTTTCAAAAACCAAAAATTGAGATGGGCACAAGTTTCTGTAAGGGAGTGGGCCTCGGTTTGCCAGTACCTTATCCCCATTGCTTTTCAGATACTGGAGCTAACTCATTATTCTGGCTCTTGTTTTCCCTGATTCTCAAGTGACACCATAGCCCCTTGTAATCACTGATGAGTGGCATGGTTGTACTTCTCTGCTTGACTCTTAATATACCCCTCATGACATAATTTAGGTTTTTGCCTTTAGCTCCACGTACCACAAGTGAAGGTAGGAAGCCCAAACTCTACGCAGCCTTCCCACCATTATGGCTGAAGAGCATTAGGTTGATATTTAAATATTTCAGTTGCTCACTTAGTCTATAAGTCTTTGCACTTGAGTTCCTCTGGCTCTCTAGATACATAGAGTAAATTGTTTTTTAATCTGGCATTTATTTTCACTTGACTCATTTTTAAAGTCTTCTCCATTTTTTTTCCTGTTCATTTATAGCTCTATTAGCTTAGAGACACCATTCATTTTGTAAGCAGTGCTTTAAACACATTTCGTCTATCAGGATTAATTTTGCTGAATGAGCCACCAAATAAATACGTTTAAAAACAACTATAACACTTCATTAATCAAAATGTCAACTCTGCAGATATGAAATATCCCCCACCTTCAAAATTCTCTTCCTTAGCTTGTGAGTGCTTGTCTGTTTGACTAAAATATAAAAGTGATATAAAACACAGTCATTCTATTAGAATATGCATGCAGGATTTGAAGGTGCAATCCATTATACTTAAGGCTAATTAATTATTATATGGTCAAGTGAGCAACAAATGCACATGCAAAATCTAAAAAGTTTATTTGAAAATTGGTTAATCAATTGAGTATTCAAATGCACATTTGTTTTAGCATGCAGACACTTTGCACTTTTATAAGGGATTAGCCTAGATAAAAAACCATTAAAGTAAAACATTTTTGAAATATCTCTGCTCTGTGGGGAAAGAAAATACATTAAGATCAAATGGATTGGAGTCTTAAAAATCATAACTGTTTTTCTAATAAACAATCTTCAAAAGAAAGAAAAAAATGTTAGCATAAACACTCATTTATAATGACAAAAAGAAATCAGTCCAGAATACCTACTTTGTGGGAGGCATTCAACATGAACATAATTAAAAGGAAATCTCCACCAGGTTTAAGTGGCCTGCCACCTGCATAAAGTCCCCCCAAAGGCCAAAATCCAGATGGAATTCTCTCTTTCAAAAACAAACTAGGACCATGTAAGGATGTACAAATCCCCAGTCAGCTAAGTGGTTTCAAGTAAGCCCTTTTCATCTTTGAATTTTCACAAACTGCAAAACTTAAAAAAAAGGGTGGGGAGGAGAGCACAAGAGATAGTCAGAGTGGCGCAAAAAAAAAAAAAAAAAAAAAAAAAAATCTAAGAAACTACAGGAAAGACATGAGAAGAATGGTTGCTAAAAAAGAACACATGATGCAAGTTATCTATTTTTTTTTTTCACATTCATCAGGGAGTCAAATCTATTTGAAGCAGAGCGAATGTTTTATTGGCTACTGAATATCAGAAATAAGCATCTCTTGTTAATTGAGGTGATTTCCAGAAGTCCTCTGTGGGAGAAGCAAAATTGATAAATTGGGAGAGGGAGGATGGTGGCATGGCAGAGTAAAAGCACAGAGGTGAAAATGAACTTGTCCTACTATAACAAAACATTCATTTTGGGAAATAGACAATTAACTTGGATACATCAGGGGTATCAGATCAGAGTTGACTCAGAAAGGCCAGTCTCACGAATCTGGATTTTATGTGATGGGTAGGGGAGAGTCACTGAAGCTTTCTGGATCAGAATCATGATTTCATTAAAGCTAAATTTCCAGCAGATTAATCTGTTTAAAAGAGATTAGAGAAAAGAGGCATTGGGACAGGGAGAATTGTTAGAGGTTATTTAGTTAATTGAGGCAAATATGTCTGAACTTTGAAGGAGGAGGAAAAATGATGCAATGGATATTAGAGACATTTCAAAGATTGAATCAACATGACAGGAACAGTTAGAGATGCCTTAAATATTTAATTCTCTAACACTGGAAAAGTGATGGCACCACTGGAAGAAAGAGGAAAACTGGAATAAATAATATATTTGGACTTAAGATGGTAAGTTTAGTTTGGGAAACTTTGAGCTTGAAATAGCAACAAGGCGATATGTACGGGTACAGGAATTAGTAGAACTATTGTCATTACTTTGGGGAGTCATCTAAATCAGAATGGATCTGCTCAAAAGAAAAAGGTTGAGGAGGGAAAAAAAGGTCTAAATATGAACTCTCAGGAGACAGAGAATAAAAGCGTCAGAGTAGTAAGAAAAAAGAGGAATCAGCAAAAAATGCAGGAAAAAGAGAGAAACAGAGGAGGAAAACTAGAATAGCATGGAATTGTGTAAGACAACAGTAGAGATGGTAACCAATAACAAATTATCACAATAATAAGGGGTGAGGAAAATCAGTTGTTTTTTTTAAATTAATTGATTTCATTTTTGTCTTAGAAAAATATGTTTTATTTTTTTTTTTTGAGTTGAATATTCTTTTTTTTTTAACATCTTTATTGGGGGTATAATTGCTTTACAATGGTGTGTTAGTTTCTGCTTTATAACAAAGTGACTCAGCTATACATATACATATATCCCCATATCTCCTCCCTCTTGAGTCTCCCTCCCACCTTCCCTATCCCACCCCTCTAGGTGGTCACAAAGCACCGAGCTGATCTCCCTGTGCTATGCGGCTGCTTCCCACTAGCTATGTATTTTACATTTGGTAGTGTATATATGTCCATGCCACTCTCTCACTTCGTCCCAGCTTCCCCTTCCCCTTCCCCATGTCCTCACGTCCATTTCTCTACATCTGTGTCTTTATTCCTGTCCTGACCATAGGTTCTTCAGAACCATTTATTTTTTATTTTTTTAGATTCCATATATATGTGTTAGCATACTGTATTAGTATTTGTTTTTCTCTTTCTGACTTATTTCACTCTGTATGACAGACCTCATGACAAATAATTTCGTTTCTTTTTATGGCTCAGTAATATTCCATTGTATATATGTGCCACATCTTCTTTATCCATTCACAAGTGTCCATGGACACTTATGTTGCTTCCATGTTCTGGCTATTGTAAATAGAGCTGCTGCAATGAACATTGTGGTACATGACTCTTTTGGAATTATGGTTTTCTCAGGATATATGTCCAGTAGTGAGATTGCTGGGTCATGTGGTAGTTCTATTTTTAGTTTTTTAAGGAACCTCCATACTGTTCTCCATAGTGGCTGTATCAATTTACATTCCCACCAACAGTGCAAGAGGGTTTCCTTTTCTCCACACCCCTTCTAGCATTTATTATTTGAAGACTTTTTGATGATGGCCATTCTGATCTGTATGAGGTGAAACTTCATTGCAGTTTTGATTTGCATTTCTCTAATGATTAGTGATGGTGAGCATCTTTTCATGTGTTTGTTGGCAATCTGTATGTCTTCTTTGGAGAAATGTCTATTTAGGTCTTCTGCCCATGTTTGGATTGGGTTGTTTTTTTGATATTGAGCTGCATGAGCTGCCTTGTAAATTTTAGAGATTAATCCTTTGTCAGTTGCTTCATTTGCAAATATATTCTCCCATTCTGGAATAGGATAGAAAGCCCAGAGATAAACCCATGCACATATGGTCACCTTATCTTTGATAAAGGAGGCAAGAATATACAGTGGAGAAAGACAGCCTCTTCAATAAGTGGTGCTGGGAAAACTGGACAGCTACATGTAAAAGGATGAAATTAGAATGCTCCCTAACACGATACACAAAAATAAACTCAAAATGGATTAAAGACCTAAATGTAAGGCCAGACACTGTAAAACTCTTAGAGGAAAACAGGCAGAACATTCAATGACATAAATCACAGCAAGATCTTTTTTGACCCACCTCCTAGAGAAATGGAAATAAAACCAAAAATAAATAAATGGGACCTAATGAAACCTAAAAGCTTTTGCACAGCAAAGGAAAACATAAACAAGACGAAAAGAACAGAGTTTTGGTGTGAGAACAGTTAGAGTTTAAAAAGAGAGATCAATAGGATTATGGTATAAAATAGGGTCATGGGATTAGAGTTTAGGATGTGCCAAAGATGGGATGTCATTAAGAAGAAGAGATATGGAGAATATAAGTCATGAGACAATCAATCAGTTGTTTAGGAAACAATTACCATTGACTGATTGAGCATGTTCAAGGTACTAGGCTAGGTGACATGAGACACAATGCATACTCTCAAGGAGTTTATAATCTGGATTGGGAGTTGGAAAGAATAACACAATGTAGCAAGTTGATAGTTGGAAAGAGAGCAAGCCCTGTGGACAGAGGATGATGCCAAAGTCCTTAACAAAAGGTAGCCCTAAGCTTGGGCTTAAAGGACATGAAGTCATGTAAGTGGATGAAGGGAGAAGAGAAGTCATTCTAGGTAAGAAGGGCTAGATGCTGAGAAAGCCTTAGGTGTTTCAGCAGATATAACCTAATGCATACCAAATGTTCATTCTACAACTCCCTATTTTCTGTTCACAGAATCCACATTTATTCAGGTAGCAATGGAGAACTCCTGATCTAAAGGGGAGAAGGGCCCTATCCTAGTTTCAGGGAATGGGTTGTGACTGGTCTAAATAGAAATGCTCTTCTCATGTATCTTTGCTGTTGATTGGTCTGAGGTGGCCATTGATTCAGTTCTGCCAATGAAAAATAAGAGAAAGTTTATTTTATTTCTCAATAAAAAAGGGCAAACAGTTGGCCCTGCCCTTTGTCCTTTTGGCTTTTCCTCTTTGTTCCGCTTGAAAAATGGACTAAGTCCTCAAGAAACAGTAGCTAACTTATAACCATGTCGACAAGCAATGAAGATAAAATGTCAAAATACTAAATTTCACTGAGCAGAGGTAGAAATAGCCTGAGCCTTTGTCATTGTCACGGCCATTGAATAGCTAGCTGCACTGGAATGCAATACCGAGCTCCAGACTCCTTGTTTTGTTTTTTTTAAAAAAAACAATTATTTGTAGCAACTCTTTAATCTGTTTTGTTGTTGTTGTTGTTACTTGTAGCCAAATAATTCATAACAGACTTAAATTTTGAGCAGTTATAACAAGGGGACATTGACAAGTTGAGTGGAAAAAGATATTTCTGGAGAAAAGGCTAATTAGATCTCTAGGCTGGTGCTGGGTAAAATATGGACAAACACTCCTTAATTGCGTTCATTAGGAAAGAAATAAGGAATATGCAGGCCAGAGACTGGGGTGTACCTGGGTACCTAGATAAGTAAATTAACCATACTGACTACTTAAGTATTGGTTTTTGTGAGACTGTAAAATTCAAGGAAGGGAAAAAGCATTCTGGAAGCCACCTAAAGTGAGAGTCTAATAAGAAATCCCTTACATAAAACTGGGGTCACAAAGGACTCTATGGCCAGAGTATGTACTGACTATGAATAAATCTTTTTTCTCTTTGGGAAACTATAAGAAAAATTGCCAGTCTCAAAACCTGGTATTCAGTCAAAAAATTTTTTAGAAATTATCCTTTGATATTTGTAACCATAGCTCAGTTTTGTAACCAAATTCATGTTACCCGCCAAGCCAAAAATCCGAGCTGTGAATTCAGTTTAAAGTGCCCCAGATATATGAATGGGACAGACAAATTCTGGAAAACCTACTTTAATATTAGGCATTAACACACTTCCACAGATAAAATTCCAGGGTATATGAGCACTGTATAATAAAAAATATTACTAAATACAAGGAAATGAGCTATCCTATGTGAGAAAGGAAGCAGAAACAGATACTTAAACTTCATATTTTGGAATTATAAGACACACAATATAAAAGTATGCAAATATATCTCAATAAATAAAATTTGAAAAGGTACAAAACAGAACTACTATCAATGAAAACTATAATTACTAAAATCTCAGTGGACTGGTTGAATAACAGATTATACACATCTAAGCAAAGAATTAGTAAGTCAGAAAAAAAAAACAATTGAAGAGATGATCTTAGTAGCTCAGAGAGATGAAAAATATCAAAGATGGGTCAAAATATAGCACAGATAGACAGAAACACATATGTGTGAATATATATGCTTAGTTGAAATTTCAGTTTAAGAGAGAGAATGAAGCAGAGGAAATATTTGGTGATATTATGGCTGAGAACTTTCCAGAAATGACAAAAGATACCAATATCATTCAACAAATCCAATAAATTCCAAGCAAGGAAATTAAAAAAATTCACACCTAGGTGCATCATAGTAAAACTGAAGAACAACAAAATCATCCAGAGAATTATATGCCTTTTAAAAACAATGGTATAAAATGGAATGCATAACTGCATGTCTGGAACTGCCCAGCAAGAGCTAGGGTCTGTCAGACTCTTTGAGATGTACAGTTGGGTGGGCCCAGCAACAATCCATTGTAACATGGAAATAGTACCTCTGGAATTGAGGATGAGCTGAGAGCGAAGGCAAGCTGACTGCCATTTCATCTGTCATTATTATGCCAGTGACCACTTAGCTCACAATTTTAGTTGTAATTTAGTTACAGTAAGATGATTGAGGAAAACAAAGCCCAAGCTTAGTTTATGAATGGGCCAGCTTGGTATGTTGGTACCTGCCCCAAATGGACAGCAACTTCAACAAAGCCATATTCAGTGGCTTTGAAAGACAGTGGTGAGAAAAAATCCCTGCAATAGGGATTTTGAACTTGCAATAGAGATTTCAATAGAAATTTGAGTGATGCATCTGGTCATATACATTGGATAAAGGAGTATATGGACCTATGGACCATCAGTCTGTAAGGAGAAAGATTGGATGGTAAGAGACCAAAAGGTATGGGGTAGAGGTACATGGATGGATATATATGAATAGGCACAAAATTTATAGACCTTCATATTACTTATTAATCCCTACCAGAGAGCAGTTATCACAGAAAAGACACTAAAAAAACAAAGTAGTTCAAATAACTTGGCTGATTGATGCCAACAGTGTCATCAGCTACCCTAGTGCTAGAACAATAGCCTTATGAGCCAAGTGGCCATGGTGACAGGGATGTGGGCTCTGCATGAAGGATTCCCACTTAGTAAGCCTAATCCCTCTACTACCACCATCAAATTTCCAATCTGTCAGCAACGTATACCAACATTGAGCCTCCAATATGGTACCATTCCTTGAGGAGACCAACTGGTCACATGGTGGCTAGAGGGGGTCAGATGGGTACCCTGTAGGCTTTCATCGCAGGTTAAGGTATTGGTTATCTTAGCCCTGGGCTGGCTGTACCACAGTATTTTCAATGGGCAACTCTGTTGAAGCCTCTCACCTACCCCTCATCAAGGTACCAACTGTTTCTTTCGGGGTTGTCCATCTGCCGTGGGTTGGGTGGTAGCCCTGTGGGAAGGGGAGATTGCTACCCTGCCCTGAATGGGCTTGCATTTTTCATTTTGTACTAGGCCTTGCAAATTATTAAGCTGGCCCTGCTGGTAAGAACTGATAAGTTCAGGCTCCCACACACCACTGATAAGTGATCAAGTAAGATTACTAGGAATTCATAAGTAAAGCTCTGACCTCGGTGCTTGACAGAGAGTAAGTGACCGAAAACTTTAGCTGTTAACACAACTCTTAAAGAGGAAAAAATAATGCTAACTACTTTGGAGGAACAGGCAGGTTAAATATACTACGTATGTAGATTAAACAAGTACTGACTTTTATATAAGCATAATACAATCAAATTAGTGGCAACCAACTTCTTTTCTATGTAAATGAGGGCATATAAGAGCATTATTTATTATTACATATATTTAATTATTTAATTTACTTGAAGTTTTACATTCTCTAGAAAAAACCCTGTAAAACACACACACACAATCTATCAGAACCTTCTACAAAATGAAAACAGCAGCCTGCAAAGAGAAAATTAGATGTGAAAGCATAAGGTCAAGTGTTAAAAAGTTTAACCTTGTTAAACAAGAAGTGGGGAAAGGAATCCAAAAATAACTTCCTTTTGAGGAAAAAAATATAGCAATTATATAAGGCTAGTTCAAGAAAAATTGTAATTGGATAGTGTGAACTGTTGATTAAAACGGACATGATAAGGCTGCTTACATTTTTCCTTTTTAACAATCATTCAGCAACTATTTATTGAGGGTCTACTGTGTGCCAGGCACTGGAGACAAAAGAGTCTGTGGACCAGAGTCAAAATCTTGCTCTTATGGAGATTACTTTAAAAGAGAATCAAGAGAATTATTATATTTGGACAAAGAAAAATCAGTTAAATAGTAGATATTAATACATTTTATTTATTAAAATACACAAATCATAAGTGTCCAGCTCAATAAATGTTTACATATATATCTATGTAAAACAATCTAGATCAAGTTTTAAAACATTTCAATTTTTTTTTTTAGAAAGTTCTCTCATGGTCTTTCCAGTGAATAGCCATCCCTCTCCTCAATCAAAACTGCTATTCTGACTTCTTATGAATTATTTTTGCTCAATAATGAATTCTTTATAAATTAAATCATATAGTATATAGTCTTATGTGTCTGATTTCTTTTGCTAAAAAAAATCAGTGAGATTTATCCATTTTGTTGCATAGATGTTTGCTTTATTTTTATTTTTTATTGCTGAATAGTATTCCCTTACCTAAATTTACCTCAGTTGCTTTATCTGCTCCCATGTTGCTAGACATTTGGATTGTTACTTTTTAAAAAAAAATTTTAAAACAAGTATAGTTGATTTACAATATTATATTGGTCTCAGGCATACAACACAGTGATTCCATACTTTTATAGATTATACTCTATTTAAATTTACTGCAAAATAATGGCTATATTTCTCTGTTCTGTACAATATATCCTGTTGCTGTTTCCTATTTCTTGATCAGTCCTGCTAGGCTTTTATTAACTTTATTAATTTTTTTCAAAGATCCACTGTGGCTTTGTTAATTTTCTCAATTGTTCCTATCCTCTTTTTTAAATTGATTTCTACTTAAATTATGTTCTTCATTCTACTCTCTTTGGTTTTGATATTTTTCTAGTTTCTTGAGGTGGAAACTTAGATTTTTTATTTTAAAACTTCTAATTTAAATTTTATAAATTTCCTATTAGGCACTACTTTGGTTGCATTCCCTAAATTTTATTATGTTTTATTTTTATTCAAATTAATTATTTTGTAATTTCCCTATGATTTCCTATTCAGCTTATAAGTTCTTTAAAATGTGATGCTTACTTTCCAAACAGTTAGGGATTTTCTAGTTTCTTTTCTGTTATTATTTATTAGGAAACACCATGGAAAGAGAGCATATTCTGCATAATTTCAGCGCATTGAAAAATTTCACTTGCTTTATTTACCAGCATATGCTCTATTTCAGTAAATGTCCTTTGTGTACTTAAACACTATATATTTTGCAGGTATTCAGTATAGTGTTATATAAATGCAAGTGTTGGTTAATAGTGTTGTGTAACTTTTCTATATCCTTACTGTTTATTTTGCTTAAGCTATCAGGTATTGAAAGGGTTATATTAAGATCTCCAGCTATGGAACTTCCCTGGTGGTGCAGTGGTTAAGAATCTGCCTGCCAATGCAGGGGACACGGGTTTGATCCCTGGTCCGGGAAGATCCCACATGTCACGGGGCAACTAAGCCCCTGTGCCACAACTACTGAGCCTGCGCTCTGGAGTCTGCGAGCCACAACTACTGAGCCCACGTGTCACAACTACTGAAGTTTGCGCACCTAAAGCCCATGCTCTGCAACAAGAGAAGCCACCACAATGAGAAGCCTGCACACCGCAATGAAGCGTAGCCCCTGCTTGACGCAACTAGAGAAAACCCACGTGGAGCAACAAAGACCCAATGCAGCCAAAAATAAATACTTTTTAAAAACCGAAGAAAAAATATCTCCAGCTATCATTACAGGATTGTCTATTTTTAAAATTCTATTTAATTTTTGCTTCATAAGTTTTGAAAGTATGTTACTAGATACATATACTGGTGCATACACATAATACTCATATTTAGGTCTTTCAGATGAATTGACTTTTCATCATTGTGAAATATCCCTCTTTATATCCTTTATTTTGGAGCCTACTTTATTTGACATTAATATAACCACAGTAGCATATTTTTTTCCCCTAATTAGGGTTTGTGTGGCCTATCTCTTTCCATTCTGTTTTCTCTTATCCATGATATTCCATTTAAATTGTGTCTTTTGTAAAT
Organism: Phocoena sinus; assembly: GCF_008692025.1. Classification (NCBI taxonomy): domain Eukaryota; kingdom Metazoa; phylum Chordata; class Mammalia; order Artiodactyla; family Phocoenidae; genus Phocoena; species Phocoena sinus. The sequence goes on from NC_045767.1 coordinate 34,833,922, forward strand.
AGCATTTGGTTGGGTCTTGATTCATTATGCACTTTGACAATATCTTAATTGTAATGTTTAGTCCATTCATATTTAATGCACTTACTACTCATATGGGTTTAAGTATATCATCTTGCTACTTTGTTTTCTATTTGTTCCACCTGTTTTTTGTTTTTTTTAAATTGTGTGTGTGTGTGTGTGTGTGTGTGTGTGTGTGTGTATGCCTTTGTCCCTCTTTCCTTCCCATTTTGGATCAAGTAGATTTTTATTATTGTATTCCAGCTTTTCTACTGGATTTTCTTTGCATTATTTTTAGAGGTTAGTATAAGGCCATTTGCAATATATATCATTAATTTATCACAGTCAACAATGGATTAATGTTATATCATTTCACCAATAATGTAAGAACCTTATATGGAATAGTGCCATTTACCCCAACTCCTATTCTTTGTGCTTTTTTGTCACTATTTTTGATTCTCTACATTTAAAAGCCAAAATTACATCATCACCATTATTATTTTACCTTAAACAATCATCTTCTACATAAATTTTAACAAATAATTTTATATTAATTCACATATTTACTCTTTTCTGTGTTTTTCATCCCTTCCTGAATATTCAGTCTTCTATCTAGGATAATTTCCCTTTAATCCAAATAACTTCCTTGAGGGTTTCTTATAGTGCTGATCTGCTGGCAACACATTTTATTAGCTTCAGTTTGTCTGAAAATGTCTTTAATTTTTACCTTCATTTTTTAGAAAAGTTTCACTGTGATTACAACTTTAGATTGAGAGGGTTTTTTCCTCAATAGTTGAGTTGGGCTAATCACATTGATTAGATTTCTAGTTGCTGTCTCACTTCTTTTTTTTTTTGCAGTACGCGGACCTCTCACTGTTGTGGCCTCTCCCGTTGCGGAGCACAGGCTCGGGACGTGCAGGCTCAGCGGCCATGGCTCATGGGCCCAGCCGCTCCACGGCATGTGGGATCTTCCCAGACCAGGGCTCGAACCCGTGTCCCCTGCATCGGCAGGCAGACTCTCAACCACTGCGCCACCAGGGAAGCCCTCACTTCTTAGAAAGTCTTTTGATAGTTCATGTTATTTTAAAAAGCTGCCTGAAGAAATTTGCCTAATGAAAATTTATTTTTCTCTTACATGGTTCTGTAATAAGCAAAGGGAATAAGAATCATCACATTATCCTTAAGGATGGATTCAAAATCAGTAAATACAGCTAAAATGTATTCTGTTCATTGCTGTAGTTCATAGTGACAACATGATTATATGTAACTCTCGTGGACATTTGTAATTTTTTTTTGGCTACTCAGTGTATAATTTTCCTTCCTGTTTAAGGGAATTGTCCACTGTATAAATTGGGGGGATACATAGTTTACTTCTCTTTACCCTCCCTATCACCACTACCTATAAGTTGGGGTGTAGGTTCATGAACTAGGCTCAACCATCTAAACGCTTGCACTCAGAATTTTGAATGTGGGGGTAGTGAAATGGAAACTGGAAATCATTTAAAAGTATTGAGAGTCCAGTGGTGGCAGCACCACATGTTCACAACAGTGATGTCCAGTAAGGATGGAGGCACATACCAGTGGTAGCAAGGTAACTAGACTATTCTTGTTGCATGACTTTTGTCTTGGTTCTGCTGCCCTGAATCCATTGGTTCCTGCCCATTTTCTGAGCTTATTTCTCTATCTTGCCTTCTCCTTAATTCTATAATCCACCCAATATTTTTATTAATGCATTTCTTTTCTAACTTAGCCATAGTTGGTTTTAGTGACCTACAAGCAAGAAATCTCACTGACACAGGCACCTTCTAAATGGCAGGTACTCATTCTAGATGCTGAAGTCATAGAGATAAAAAGATATGGTATCCGATTTCAGAAAAGTACAATGAGGAGCTGGATATACTAAACAAAAATTGTACAATAGTATGTATAAATGTATAATGATAGATATATATACACACATACATAGACTCTAATGGAGGTATGCGTGAGGACAAGAGGAGTAGAGAAAGTAGTACCTGTGCCTGCCCAGGGGTCAGGCACTTTCACAGAGTGGAGACTCTAGAGCTGAGGAGAGACAGCTGGCAGAGGAAAGTAGTCATGCAGAGTAGTGGGTAAGGGATTCTATACAGAGCGGGTAGCAAGGTCTATAATAGAGAATTATAGCAGGGAATACTGAGAAGTCACTAAGGTAATGGGATAGATATCTAGAGGGAGCATGGCAGGAGAGAGGGAAGACTGAATGTGTAGATGGTCGCCACACCAAGGGATCTAGACTTTGGAGAAGAGATTACAATAATATTAGAAAGATTTTTCTAAAATGAAGAGGTGGATGAGACTGGTTCAAGAGGTGAAGAAATCAGTTAAGACTGTGGTGTTTCTCCTAGTAAATTTCATATTTTAAAGGGCTGAAACAACATCTCTCTTCACAAAAGCTACGTTCTTTTTGCAGAATCACAAGTATAATGTCTCAATAGCAGACTTGACTTTTTGGACTTCTGAGTATTAAGAACTAACACATAAATCTCTTTTATCTTTCATGGTCCTAGGTTTATTTGTCACACTATTCCCATTCTATCCCACCTCTTCATGTGTTATTGGAAAGCAATTAAAAAATTCACCTCATTAGTAGGAATGTTAGAACTTTGCAGTATCTTTCAACAAATTGAAGGGCCAGCATCTTGACTGTGCATGTTGCTATTGCATTGCCAAAGGCATGGGTGAAAGCAGAAGTGAGTTAAGGGTAACAATTAGACAGATGCAAAGAACTATAGAGGTAAAATGTGCATGGGGACAAGGAGTTCTAGATAATGAGATAGTGATGGTATAACTGAAAGCAACAGGATATCTCAAAAAATTTAATAGAAGATAATGAGCAAAGTGAAGAGGTTACTGTACGCAGAAGGCAACACACACAGGCCTAAGTTCTGCAAGTGAAGGATTTTCTTCCCCCTCCAGTTACTGTGCTCCCTTGTTCTGCACTAGGCTGTAGCCAGGATCCTGAGGGACAATTGTGCTCATGATTCTTTCTTGCTAAAGCCTATAGGAGAAGCCATGGTATACAACGTGTTTTAGTTCCCAGGGAGATCCTGAAGTTCTGTTTTAACACATATTGCAGCTGAAACGTTAAGAAAAGAGAAAGTAGGGCTTCCCTGGTGGCGCAGTGGTTGAGAGTCTGCCTGCCGATGCAGGGGACGTGAGTTCGTGCCCCGGTCCAGGAAGATCCCACATGCCGCGGAGTGGCTGGGCCCGTGAGCCATGGCTGCTGAGCCTGCGTGTCCGGAGCCTGTGCTCCGCAACGGGAGAGGCCACAGCGGTGAGAGGCCCGCGTACCGCAAAAAAAAAGGGAGATAAAAGGAGAGGAAGGGAGTGAGAGGGAGGACAAAGCCATGGACAAAGAAGAGGAGGAAGGGGGAAGTAAGGAGAGTCTCACAAGGCGGGGAATGAAGACAGATCAATTCAAAAGAAAATAATAAATTGAACTAATTCCACCTACTGACTGGCTTAAATGGAAATTGTGGGTCAGCCAGGCATCTAAACACTTTATAGCAATTGTTCTAACATTGCTTAAATGTTTGGGGAATTAAAACTATTTAAATAAACTGTTGGATTTTAAGAGAAAGGGGAAGGGGCAGGCTGCCGAATATGAAAAACAGCTGCTGTAAGAAAAGTTGATGGAAATTATGAAACATTATTGGTCTAAAATAGGAAGCAAATCATTTATAGCACATGAGGTGAAAACCAGGAAGTTTGGAAGAAAGTGGTCAAGACTCAGAGAAGCTTGAATGCCTGTGTTGTCTGTGACATTTGACATGCTGCAAAAGAAGCATAGAAATTAAGCTCTTCTCTGTAGAAAGCAGAGATGCACAATACCACTGCGGATGATTTCATTTTTTTTGGAAATTGTAGACTTGGGAAGTGTAATTTTTTTTGGTGCTGTTTACTTTGTATCTTATTATGAGATTTAAAAACTAATGTTTAACTGCATCTTGGTTTAGTAAAAGCAGAGCAGGTCATGGCTTCAAAACTTCTCCATTTCGGAAAGGATACATACCAAATTGTTACCAGTGGCAACTTTGAGGAGTGGGAGTGGGGCTGGGTCTGAGCCATGCTTTCACCTTTTACTTTGCGCATGTTTGTGATTTATGATAAAGTTAATTTTTAAAGTGAACATTTTAAACAATTTTTATCTTCCTTCCCTCTCCCACCCAACCACACTTTAAATTTTTGTCTTGAGATTACAAATGGGTCCATGCCTGTTGTAAAAATTTATGGTGATTTATTTAATCAGTTCCTACAGACAAATTTTGAGGTTGTCTCTATTTTTTGTTTGCTATGACAACCACTGTTAAGGTATCATGCTTGTATATTTCATATGTTTCTATATTACTGTATGATACATTCATAGAAGAATTCCTGAGTCAGAGCAACTGTGCCCTTTAATTTTGTGAAATATGCTAAATAGCTTGTCGAAATGTTGTAGCAATTTATACTTCCACAAAAGTGTATGATTATTCTAATGTCACCAAGACTGGATATTAGTATTCTTTTTAATCTTGGCCTATCTTATAAGTAAAATTGATTTCTTCTTGTTTAAGTTGAATTGATTATTAGTGGAGTTGGGAATAGTTTCATATGCTTAATGGAGGTCATGTTATTTTAAAAGAAATTGGTTTGTAAGAGTTTTCTGTATAAAGTGGTATTTACCCTTTACCATACATATTGAAAATATTTTCTCCTTTGTTTGTAGTGTCTCTTTATATAACAGTATTGTGGTTTTATGAAGTCAAATGCGTAAAATTTTTTTTCCTTAGGGCTTCTGGGTTTCATATAATCATTAGAAAGAATTATAGGAATATTCTTATCTACATCACTGCCATCTTATTGGTGAATAGTGGGGACTCAAAAACTGGGTCTAAAATCCATAGGACTATGTACAGAGCTATGGGTAATCAAGTTGATAGAAACATTAGCCCCCTTAAAGTTATTAAAAATACCTCTCCTATCTTTTGTGTGCATTATTTCATCCTTATTTTTCTAACACTATAGTCCTTAGCAATTATTACATGTTACTCAGAATGTTAAGTGTAAAAAATTAAAGCTATTTCTATGATTAAAAAAAAGAAAGAAAAGAATAAATTCTCATTTTGCAATCCTAACATTAACTAAAATACAAAGTGCAGTCTCTATTGTGTGAAAAGAGGTCATGCTGTGCAGATCATTTATGGTATATCAGTTGGTTCCCATCTAATGAGTTAGTCAAAATGGAGATGTGTATTTTGTGTCACTAATGCTGTGAGTAACTGTTCCTGATAGTCCATTCCTGCATGTACCATTGCCATAAAGGGACTGCTGGATATCAAGCTCACTGTAGAATACGCCACACCATGCTTTCCCAAATGAGTATGAGATCACTAAGTCTTAAAGAAAGAGGAGAAATACAAATTTCTATCAGCTACTAAATTTGGTCATCTCATACAGGTATGTACCATTTTCCTATCCCAGCATGTATAAACAATACCTGTCCTTAAAGTCTCAGCACAAATACACTTTTCTCTGTGATGCCTACTTTAATCTCTCTATCCAGGACTCATTATTTCTGTTTTCTAAATTCTCATAGTCCTTTGTGTATACTACTCTTCCCCAAGTATCTCTGTCTGTTTGCTTTCTAGTTATTTAAGTAGCCATGATTTATTCTTATTAGAATGTAAACTCACTGGGGAAAGATGTTTGTTTAAAATCAACTTGGCATTTCCTCACAGTGCTTATTTATGATGACATTACTCATCTGAATGAGTAAAAACAGAATTAAACTAGGTTGGAGAGAAATACAGAAATTCAAAATTAGAAATCAAGAAAATAGAAAGTTTTAGAAAAAGGAAAGAGAACCAATAAAACTATTGAAAAGCTGATAACAAGCCCAGGTAATTCAGTTGTAATGGCTAGCAAACAAGAAAGAAAAAATGGTGCAAATCGTAGGCTTCTTTACTTTTGCTGTGTAAACTATTAAACAAAAATCATCTCAGATAATTATGACTTATAGTGGCCTGTTTCTGCTCTTTGAGGGACTATTCAACACCACCCCCCACCCCGCCCCCCGTTTGTTTATTATTTATTCATTTTGGCTGCCGCACGGCATGAGGGATCTTGGTTCCCTGACCAGGAATCAAACTTGTACCCCTGCTGTGGAAGCAACAGAGTCTAACCACTGGATCGCCAGGGAATTCCCCAAACCCAGTTTGTTTTACATATTAAAATTTTTTTCAAGTTACAGCAAATAAGAACACACAAAATAGCTCTAGGAACTAGGAAGAAGAGAAAATTAACGTGTCTAACAACTGATTTGTATTTTAAAATTTATGACTATTCTTTCCATCTGGATGATATTTTTCATTCTTCACATTGGTATGATTCAGGCAAGTCTATACTTCATATAAATACAATTAATTTTTATTGATTTTTTGACATGAGAGTTCAGTCTAATATAGCAATTGTAGAGCCAAAAAAATGTTTTTATTAAAACAGAATTTAATCTTCTCAATAAAGGTTAAAATTATGTTTTATATTGTTATTTTATTTGAACCAGAGGGACTGGCTTTTGGATTCTTTGAAATCTACAGACTTGTAGATTTGTAGCCACAGACTTCCTGGATAGCTTGTCTGGGTGTGCTTAAATCAAAGCAATGTGATTTTCTTCAAGGAAAAATAGCTAATTAAGGTGCTATCATTCCTCAGTCATCAACAGAGAATAGCCAATAATTGCCTTGGAAAGGATAAAGAACCTTACATAAGCTGGCATGATTTTTTTTTTTTTTATTGAATCTGTCTCCTGATGATTAACACAGAAATTCCTCTAGCAATTATGGACTCTCTTATAAATGACTCTCATAATTTACAGCCTGGCAGGAGCAGCTTCAACTCAAACATGTGTGTAATTCACTATTCTGGCTCATTTCCATCACATTTCCCCCCAGTCCTGAAATGTTTCACACTGAGATTATATGGTCCCCTTTGCCAGAAAAATTGACCTACCACACAGAGAATACTATAGCTGATTTCCCAGGGTGCATTCCAATGGAAAATAAGGATATTCTTGATAAAGGAATTCCATAGTCAGTTCTCACGCTTCATTTCTAATCACTGATTTCAGTCTCCTACCCCTTCTGCCAGTTTTTACCGCACCCCCCCCTTTTTTAAACTATCAGATTTATGGGCATATAACCCAGTTAATACATTTTAATTTAGTTCATTTTCTATTTATGTTTCTTTTCCTCTAGTAGGTATGCTAATGATCTGTGAAATGTCCAAAATGTGGGTATTAACAGATAAAAAAATGATTGAGATCATATAAACCCCAAATCCCTCCCTGAATGGAGAAGCATATTAAAATTTCCCAGTCCTGTAAAAGATATGTAACTTGGCTCTAATGTAACTCTTATCTTTATTAGTAGTAACATTTACATTATTATTAAATGGCCTTATTTATTTCCTATTGTGTGTGGTAATAGTGGGCTGTGGAAAAGCAGATAACCATGTTAATAGCACTGGTCAGTAAGGTGGTAGGTTACATTCCTGGGAAGAAATTTTTTTGCTACAAATGTATTACATGTCTACATTTTTCAATGCATCGTACCTTGCCAGGCTTCCCAACATGAATTTGGGAAAAGGATATGGAATGAAGGTGGGGAAATGGTATAATCAGTAGACAAAGATATCGCAGAAGACATACCACAAGGGGCTAGCCAGGGAGCCATAAAAATGGAGCCAAAGGGACCAGTCTGGGACCAATGCTCAGTTGCTATTTATTCAGTTAACATTTGCCAATCACCTACGATGGGCTAGGCTGTGGAACAAGGTTCTGGGGATAGAGCAGTTAACTATTGAGTTGGCCGAAAAGTTCGTTTGGGTTTTTCCATAACATCTTATGGAAAAAAACCAAACGAACTTTTCGGCCAACCCAACGCAATGGAATCACTGTATTTCCCACCCGGAGTTTACAGTCTAGCATACAGCTAGAAAGAAGTAGTAGCAGAAGACGAGGCAGTCATAAGGACAGAACGAAGCATGGTAAGAATTGGGAAAATATGCTTCATGTCCAAAGCTGTAAGTGTAAATGTTTCTTTTACACTGCCCTAATTGGCTTATCAAGCTGAGGACACAGCGTCAATTGGCTGAAAGAGACGGCGATAACTAAGACATAGTCCTTGAATGTAGTCATTTAAATCTAGAGAATGCCACACGTAATGTATTCCAGGATTACTATATTTTAAGGCAGTATGTGATCCATGCCGATAGGGACAAAATGATCAGAAATTGCCTGAATACCGCTACACTGGCTTCAGCACGCAGTCTTTAATCCTAGTGTTCCTTCTTTGATAAAGGGGCCTCTCCCTCAGCTGTCAACTTAGAGAAGCAACAATTGGTTGTTTTACATATATGTGGCCAGGGTATACCTGAACCAAATCATACCAGTCAGTTCATAGCCTGGTAGATAATATATGATGAAGCCTGGCCTGAAACTATGAATTGACCAACTGGATTATTTTTCACTGGAATTGAGCTTAAGGCCACTAAGAGAACAAAGCAATCAGCATGGGGAAGTGATTCAGAGAGTTGAGAAAAACTGTGCTGTCTGTGAAATAAACAGGAAGAGTGGAATCGGGTTCATGAAGAAGCTGAGGCTTCAGTGCAGTCCTGGAGGTCAGGGAGAGCCCTGAGCCCTGTTGCTCTCTGTAATTCCACTCCTTCCTTGATCAGTTAAAATGCCCTAGTAAAGATGCTGTAATAAAATGCAAGTGAGTGACAATGTATATTTTAGGAAAATGTAGAAATATGCTCAAACTTTTAAAAAGGTAATTCATTTGTTAGCTCCACAGTTATTAAGAGCATGGAATCAGACCATGATTAAGTCCTGAATCCTTTACCTAGTAGTCATGACTTCTGGGCAAATGACAATTTCTCTGAGGTTCAATTCCCTCAATGATAAAATGAACTAGTAACAGTACTGACTTTACTGACTTCCTAGGTTTTGAGTAGTGAAAGAGATAATGCATGTAAGCACGTAGCCTGTTCTCATAGCACTGGCCCATAGTACATTCTCAATAAATGTCAGCTCTTGTTTTAGTGACACATTATTTGCTATTGCTCTTTGTACATTCATTCAAAACGCTTTTGACACTAGACTTTGCTCTAGGTATTAAGAGCATATCAGTAAACAAGATAGTCATGGCCTCTATCCTCAGAATGCTAAGACTCTAATAGGCAATTAAGTATGTATTATAACAAGTGATAATTACTCTGATACGCAAGGGTAACAAAATGAAACAACCCATAAATTACGGAGATCCATCAGCGTGTTAGATACTGGTTTAAGGAACCTTTAAATTAGCATACAGGGCATATGGATCGATCCCATTTTATAAAAACAGCAGTAAAAATAATCTTATAAATGACTAATTATGCTTGTTGTTGACCAAGTGAAAGATGAGAAAGATGGGTATCAGTTTATTCAGCTGGCATAGGAAGAGGTGGTATTTTGTACAACTTTCCCTAGATTCACAGATTGGGGTTAACATGTTACTTCTAAGATTTGAGAAAGTTTTCATTAAAACAGTTTTAAGAAAAATATTTCTATATAGGGAGATAATTTCGAAGATGACTGTCAAAGTCCGAGGAAGAGGTGATGGCGCGTCTGACCAAGGTGTTGGAGGAAGAGGAGAAACAGAAAGACAATTCTAAGTTAGCACCGCTGAACCTTGCAACTGGTAAGATGTTGCAAGGAACAACACCAAGGAAGCGAGGAAGATGAGCAGTCGGGACAACTCTCAGATTTCCAGTCGAGATAAATGGATACAATTAAGCTAACCCGAGAACATAAGAGAGGGATGGGGTGCTCAAAACTGAGGGATTAGGGCTTCCCTGGTGGCACAGTGGTTAAGAATCCGCCTGACAATGCAGGGGACACGGGTTCGAGCCCTGGTCCAGGAAGATCCCACATGCTGCAGAGCAACGAAGCCCGTGCACCAGGACTACTGAGCCCACGCTCTAGAGCCTGTGAGCCACAACTACTGAAGCCAGTGCACCTAGAGCCTGAGTGCCGCAACAAGAGAAGCCACTGCAATCAGAAGCCCGCTCACCAAAACGAAGAGTATATCCGGCTCACTGCAACTAGAGAAAGCCCGCGTACTGCAACAAAGACCCAATGCAGACAAAAATAAATAAACTTATTAAAAAAACAAACAAAAATTGAGGGATTATGATTTGATCCTGAGCACGCTGACACTAGGCACCTACAGGACATCGGGGAGGAGAAAGTTGTTTGACAAAAGGGTCTCCATCTCAGGAGAGACATCAAGATTGCAGATGAATATTGACTGGGAAGTCAGTCAATATTCATTTTTCCAGTTTCTGCTCTGTGGCAGGTACTTGCTTGGCCTGTAAAAGCTGTTAAATCAGAGGTGTCTCCTGGTTTGTTTCCTTCCCTCTATTTACTCTTCCACGTAGCCCCTTACTCCTATGTCCTTATCTTATACCTTGTCAATACAAGTAACTTCGACTAACTCCACAATCTCAAGTTCAAGCTTTCTAACTCTCTGCTCACCATGTCCTCTCATTCCAGTTTCCTCCTCTGGTACCCTGACTTGCTGGAATCTACAATTCTACAACCTTTTCATTGTCAGTTCACAACCCTCTCCTGTTCTCACTCTGCTTCTTATCTAGCTTAAATTCCAACCCCTTCTCCCCTGATGACTCTTATAGAGCCTTACTTTATCAGTCATCTCCCCCTGCAGCTAGAGGTTTGTATGTGACTCATTTTTGATCCATAAACTGTTAGTAGAAACTGGTGAGGTTTGTGTTGGGGGGGGGGGCGGGGGCTTGGGGAAAGCTTTGGTGTGTCTCCTTCCTTCCTCCTTCGTCCTGTCTTAACGGAAGTCATGATGGCTAAAGTCTTGGCAACCGTGTTGCAACCACAAATGAAAAGCCATGAGGACAACCAAGATGCCGGCTGGTCCTGACACCTTGGAGCAGCTGAACCAAAGGCAGCAACTGCATTCCTCTAGATATCTTTGTATGTAAAATGGAATCTCCATTTGAGGCAGAAAGCATTCCTAAGTAATGTGCCCCACAAAAATAAGGGGTGTTTTGCTGCATCTGTGTCCTTTAGAGAGTTCTGTGTTATTATGAATGCTTTTCACCAATATTCTGCTATAGGCATTGGGGAAAGTTGATGATGTTTAAACAAAGGAAAAACAAATTTAGATCTCTATTTTAGAAAGAGCCCTCAGTTGAATGTATGGACGATTACAAAGGACAACATTTTCCTTCCTTTAGATAACCCTTCCTTACTCTGTGATCTTGGTGGTGGTCACACAGCCCCTGACTCCATGGCCCTGGTAATTACCCCAAGGAATGAAATGTGAACCAAATAGGGTCAATCAGAATCCATCCTTAGGATTGTTCTAACCAGAGCTAGAGGGGGAAAGCTGAGCCCTGATCCTGGCACCATGGAGCTGGGATTCTGGAAATCCCAGTCATTTAGGCCATGAAACCCACTGTTATAGGCTGGGTGCTCTGGAGGCAGACAGAGATAGAGTTTGGGGTACAGGGGGTTTATTAGGGGTCAATCCAATGGAAAAGATACATTGTTGAGCAGAGGGAGAAGAGGAATTGTGGTGCAGGTTTGACAAAGCCCCAGCCCAACTGGCAGGGAGCTCTGGAGTAAGAAAAGCCCATCAGCATCCTGCCTGGACCTCAAATGGCTGGCCAGCCTAACTTTGTTCCCAGATGCATGCCACCATGGGAAAGGTGTGACCTACAGTGAGGTGGCTCTCCACAGCTGAGGCAGACCTGAAAGGAGCTGGCAGCTGGAGGCTCTTGACTCACTGTGTTCCCCGCAGCTGGCAGCAAGTCCCTTCTGGAAGGGACATGCCCGTGCATCTCCATGTCCACGACACTCACCAGGTGGAGAAAGTCTGTCTGCAAAAGGTGAGACTGGGGCCAATCTATTGACAAACCCAGAGCTGAGGGACAGAAAAAGAAACCTAATAAGCTGCTTAAGTCTACAGACCCAGTTGCAACTGAAGCCAGAAACACTCTTACCATTCTTAGTTATTTGAGTCATTAAGTTCCCTTTTCTGTCTTAGTCTCTTTAGCCGTGTCAGTCAGGGTTAATACAGTAGTGTTTAAGGTGATAATTGATTTGAAAGAAAAACAAGTGACAGAAAGACCTTTACAGAAGTTGGGGGGCGTTGATGAGGGACTTCAGACAGTAGCCACGGTGATGTGCATGTGTTACACAGAAGAGGTGATGGGCTGCAATGACTAAGAGTAAAGCAAGAACCAAGGAGAGCAAGAATTCTCAGAAAAATTCCCAGCATTTAGCTTAGGTGATAGCCTCACTCTCCTCCCCTATTTATACAGAGAGGGAATAAAGGAACAGCAGGAAAGGGGGAGGAATTTATGGGTTTAGGTTTATAACATAGTACATTTTGAGTGCATCCAAAGGACTTATTTAAATTGCTAGCTCATAAATTTTCAGTGAAAAATATCACTACTGACTGGCGGGAAAACTTAAAACAGCTGATCATCTGGGGAGTTTTTTGGTCAGAAGGGCCTATTTGCAAAGCTAAATTTAAAGCAGAAATTTGCTTGAGTCAGGATAAAATAAGTTAAATGATGCTTTTTAATTATCATGAAGTTATGATACTCATCTTCATTACAAGGATAGCTCTGCGAAGAAAACTTGAACACTTTGTCAGTTGGCCAGGGTACCTGTGCCCTTGGACAGTAGTAGCAAAAACTTGGAAAATACTTACTCATCACTTCTCTTTTTATCACCCAAGACTTAATGCAGATTTCTTTGTCTGTTTACCATTATGTTATTATCTCATGACATACAAGTTCCAAGCTTCTACTCTATGTGTTTTAAGAAAATTACTTTCTGACAACATCTAGGGGGTAGATATTGCCTCATTTTGCCTCTTAAATTATATGAAATTACCTTATGAGATGGATACTATGGAAACAAATTTTATTTACATGAATCTTCATTTGCAGGAAGTTGCACTGATTGACCATTTCCCTACATTTTGGGGTTCATCTTCCTCTAGTGTCAATTACCCTCATTTTACATTCCTACAGGTACATGAGCAGTGAAGACGAGAGGAAGGGAAAAACCAGGGAGGAGCTCATGATGGGGTAGTGCTTGGTTTATTAAATTCCAACACCTGGAAATGAAGCTATCACATGATATATATATTTTTTAACTTCCTCATTTCATCCCAAATTATAGAATTGGCATCTGTATGGGAGGAATTAGTGATATACACAGCACCTCTTATATCGATGATACGTATTCATTGTACAATTGACATTACTGTGAGCTAGGTGTTGCCCCAACTTATACCTGAAAAATGTGTAATCCAAAGGTATAGACAAAGAAAAACTGTGTTGGATAATTGTGGGCACTAGTCCTAATGCTTTATGTCCTGCATGAGATCCTCATTATAGTACTTCTACCTCCTCTTCAACTTACCCCTTTCCCACTTAACTCATAACCCCTTATTTGTTATTGCTTCACACTGTCTGAAGTCACCTTCTATCCTCGCTAGGACCTCTAGTCACTTAATTCTTCCCAATTCTCATAACCCATGAACTCTCAATGGGAATAATATCACCCTCAAAGGGACAAGCTATTAAGTACACTCTGGGCAAGAACGTCTCAGATATTAGAATGGTTTGTGGTCCCCTCCAAAGGTCCACAGTATATAAGCAGATATGCTGTACAGTATATCTTTTGTGGTCAAATTTCATGGCGAGAGTGACTAGGAAAAGATTGTCTAAAAAGGCACATTAAGGAATGATAATGGGGGAAAAATAAAGACCTGGAAACACTGACCTAGGACAACAACCTACCTGAATGCTCAATTAAATCTATACTGACTTTACTTCCACCCTCCATTCCCTGTCCTTGTGATCTGTAGTATCTGGTCCAATGTTGTCTAGTGGAAATAAAATGTGAGCCTCATATGTACTTAAAATTTTCTAGTTGATTGCATTAAGTGAAAAGAAATAGGTGAAATTGATTTGAAGAGTATATTTGACCTAATCCAATATATCCAAAATATTCAACATATAATCAACATAATAATTATTAAATATCTTACATTGTTTTTTGTGTGGGCTAAATCTTTAAAATCCAGTGTATATTTTATACTTATAGCATATTTGAATTTGAAAGTTAATTTTCATTGAAATTACTTGATCCGTTTTTAGATTTCATAACATGGCTAAAAAGTGGAATCACATACTCAAGTTATTCTAAACATATTTAAACATTTCCAGAAACCAAATAGAGTATCTAGCATTTCAATTTAAATTACTTAAGATTAAGTAAAATAAAAATTTCAGTTCTCAGTCACACCAGCCAGACTTTAAGTGCTCGAAAGCCACATGTGGCTAATGGCTACCATATTAGAAAATGCTGGTTTGGCCTATTATTCCCTCACAGTTCTCTTTTGCCTTTTCTTTTCTGGATTGCTGGATACACAGGCATTGAAAATTGTAGAAGTTTAAGGTGCTAGCTCAGGACAGATATAGGATATCAAAATTCATTTATGTCCTCACTGTTATTAGGCAATTGTATATGACTGTGTCTTGTGGACTCCCTTTCACACAGATAGATACTAACACAGTTCAGTATTACAACTTCTCTATTCTGACTTCAGGGAAGACATCACAAATTAAAGATGGCTTTCTTTCACACTGAGTTCAAATGCAGCCTCAAAATACTTTTTATAGGTTATTTCAACTACTATCACTTCTCTTAAGACAGTGTTTCAGTTAGCTACAATAAATTAACTGGAGTTACCATAAAAGTTGAAAGCATTCTGCCATTCTTGTCTTCGTTCATCCCACTGTATTCCTTTCCAGAACATATTTAAGTGAACATAATGGGTTTTAGATTAGAATATAAAATGATTCATGGGCATTAGAAGGCAAGCACTATAGCATATGAGTAAAAAGCAAAACCCCTGAGGGAAAACAGACTAGGGATTGGATCCACTTTTACCACTTACCATCTGTACAATTTTGGACAAGTCATCTAACTTCCTTGCATCTTATTTCCTTATTTTAAGAATTGGAATAATAACACCTGCTTTGCATGATTATTATAATAATTAAAAAGTATAGGACATGTCATGCATTAGGCACAGAGCCTAGCACACAGTAAGCATTCAAATTAAATTGATATCTATCATTTTGAGATAATTAAATATCTTACAAAATTAGCTAAATGTTCAGTGTTCATATTCTTTGGCTTCCAAGCTGGCTCGTTAACTTCTTGGAAGGAAGAATTATGCACCATTCAACACTTTTTATCCTTTTCAGAGGTTAGCTAAATTCTAACCATAGGGCCTGACTTTTGATGACTACTGAATGAATGAATCAATGTACCTGTAAACTTATAATTGCTCTCATAATATTGAAAAGATGAATTTGCCTATTCTGGTCAAAATAGCTATTAAATTCAGACTGAGAAAACTTCTATGACACCAGACTTCAGTCTCAGGACTGTAGGTTGGGGCGGGTTCAAAATTCTAAGATCTGTGTCAATGCCCATTAGAGTCCATGCTTTTGCTAATGTATTAATTGGAGCTTAGGTCATAGGGAGAGTAGGGGAACATGGTAAAGACTTGGGGAGCAGACAGTTTCACAGAGGAATGACAGCAAATCAAAGGGTCTTAGCATCAGAAAATAGGAAGTAGTTAAGTAGGAATTATTTAGAGAAAGGTCTGCAGTAGGCAAGAAGTACATGTCCCAGTATTTCTTGAGACCCTAGCATGGCCAGACTGGGGAATACACGGTTGAGCAATCAGCAGAGGGACAGCCTGGCAATAAGTTACTCTCAAGTATATTTGGTATCATGTAGTAGAAATTCAGCTAGTGAGATTAATTTGTAATAGTTCTTCAACATCTAGAAAGGGCTATGAGGGGTAAGTCAGGAAACAAACAAAGGTGTTCAATAAATAAAACACAGTAGTAGTCAGTAAATCCAGAGAAAGACTCACTGACATAGATTAAACTACCATGATTTTTTTTTATCAATACTTGAGTTATGGTGATAATCTTCTATATGGCACATCCTCTTCCTCCTCCTATCTTTCTCCTCTTCCTTTCCTTTCTCCCCATGGTAGCCAGAATGAAATTTCCAAAATACAAAATTGATCCAACTGTTCCCCTAGTTTATACCCTTCAAAGGCTCCACACTGCTCTTAAAGTTCAAATTCTCTAATATGGCCTCTACCATTTCCTGTAATATCTATTCCTTGTTAATTCTCTGCCCTCACCTATTATATTACTCAGCACTAATGTAAAATCCAGCCACGTTAAATTCTTTCCAATTCCTCCAAAAGGACATCTGCCATGGTCTCTCTTACTTCTGGGTTTCCCCACGGCTGCTCATTCTGTCAGGATTATTTTACCTCTTTTCTGTGCCAAAATAATTTTCTTAGCATCTTTTAGGTCTTAATTAGAAGGCATTTCTTCTGGGAAACTCAAATCTGTCAAGTTTGGATTAGTTGCCCCTGTACTTCCTTTCATGGATGCCCCACCTCCTCCTTGTTCTTCCACTTCCTGCCCACCCCCCTCCTTCTCCCAGTTCTATAAGGACAGGAATCATTTAAGTCCTCTTCAGTTGTATCTCCAGGGCCCAACATACATAAGTTGTTCAATAAATATTTTTGAATGATAAATGTATGCTGAAGCTTATTTACAAAGAGTAAGGCTGGTCTCTGCTTCTGGGCAATAACACCATAGGGCAAGCAGCTAGACTGGCCAGCTGCTGAGCTTTGAACTACTGGGCAGAGGTTACAAGAGATCTCCTTGATTATATTTAAAGGTTGGAAACAGGTAAATTGAAAGGCCTATCTCTGAAGGTTAAAGAGATATAAAGAACCAAGCAGATTTTTATAAACATTTTATATGTTCTAGTTGTGGTTAGGGTGGAGTGTTATGGTTGTCCATCCATGATTTTTTCTTTTTCCAAGTTGTTAATAAATATTAATTAATTGTTATTAACTATATTAACATTAATAGTGAAAGAAAATGAACACATAATTACATCTTATACTTTTCAGACAGCTAGTACACAACCCAACAGTGAATGTTGGTCTTTCTCTAATCCAGTTTATAAAACATAAAATGAATAAGCATGTTAGCCATTGACTGACAAATGGAATTAACATGTGGGAAGACTATAAACACCATCTTTTCTTGACCAGAATTGTCTACTCTGCTTTACTTGATTCTTCTCTAATGAATTTTACTCTAAAATTCTAATAATTACATATATTGAAGTTGTATTTATAGTCAATTGGGTTTTTTAAATTTCACTGATATCCCAAATCCTTGAGTGATATAGATAATATGAAATATTTTGTCCTACTACAAAAGAACAAAGTAGGGTTTCTTGCCTCTGGAAGATATTTACTGTGACCTTGACATATTGTGACCCCTGTGGTGATATATTACAACTCAGAGGCATTAAAGACATCTAATTAGTCATACCTTCCATGAATTCTGCCAAATTACTTTTTTTTTTTGTGGTACGCAGGCCTTTCACTGTTGTGGCCTCTCCGGTTGTGGAGCACAGGCTCCGGACGCGCAGACTCAGCGGCCATGGCTCACGGGCCCAGCCGCTCCGTGGCATGTGGGATCTTCCCGGACCGGGGCACGAGCCCTTGTCCCCTGCATCGGCTGGCGGACTCTCAACCACTGCGCCACCAGGGAAGCTCCCAAATTTCTTTTGACTAGTAATATAGCATTGAGTTACTCTTGATTTTCTAATTTGATGAGTGCGGTAGGAGTCTACCCACCCCAGCTTTTATTTTACTTCTCTTGAAAGAAGTCCTCTCTCACAGCACCCTACAGTTTTTCTTTAAAGTACTCTTCAGAATTTATTTATTATGTTTTACAATGTGTTTCTCACTGAGGTTATTACAAGTGAGCACAATGAAGCCAGAAGTTTATCTATTGGGCCTGTCAAATTGTATTCTCTAACATCTAGCACAGAACCTGACATACATCAGGCAATGAAAAATATTTTTTGAATTACTGAATAAATGCACTGACTGAACTTTTTAATCCTGTGTTCAGGTTTTGTCAGAAAACAGAAATTAGTATTTGTGTAGGAATAAAATTAACCCAGAACATTGGAATTGCTGTGGGAGAGAAAGTCTAGAAGATGATTATTTAGCAAATTTGAAAGTACAGGATTGCTGGAGAGCCACTATCAGTGATCCTAGCTGCATGGAGTAGTGAAGTGGGTTATTCTCAGGAGGATGGCTGGAGCCACTGGAAGCTTCTGTTGATGATCTCAGCTGCCTGCTTATAGCAGGTGATTCCTGGGAGAAGCACTGAAAGCCAAAGAGTGCTGCCAAAAATGATCTCATCCGCCTGCAAACAGCTGCTATTGAGAAAAATGATTCTTCTCTAAAATTTTGTGAAAGTCTAATTGACAGGATCTAACATTGAATGGTACCAGGAAAGGATTCTGGGACATGTAGTTCCACAATGTAGACAGGGATGAGAGTTAAGTTGATGAAAGGCAATTCAGCACACTGAGCCATTAGGAGGAGCTTCTAATTAAAGGTAAACTAGACTGCAAGCTTCATGATGAGAAGGATTCACTTTTTAAAAATTGATCTGTCCCCAGCAACTGGGTGCTTATGGCACTGATGGCTAGCTGAACAACACAGAATCACACTCTCCTTCCATAGTATAGACTTATTTCTGGGGACTGTCTACCTGTCTACTCTTCCCAGCTTCCCGTGCATCTAAGTGAGACCATGTAACTAGTTTTCTGTTTTTAATTAATTAATTAATTTAATTTATTTTTTTGGCTGCTTTGGGTCTTCGTTGCTGCACGCAGGCTTTCTCTAGTTGTGGCAAGAGGGGGCTACTCTTTGTTGTGGTGCATGGGCTTCTCATGGTGGTGGCTTCTCTTGTTGCGGAGCATGGGCTTCAGGTATGTGGGCTTCAGTAGTTGTGGCATGCAGGCTCAGTAGTTGTGGCTCACAGGCTTAGTTGCTCCACAGCATGTGGGATCTTCCCAGACCAGGGCTTGAACCCGTGAATTGGCAGGCAGATTCCTTTTTCTCTTTTTTTTTAATTATTATTTTTTTGGTCTGCATCGGGTCTTCATTGCTGTGCGCAGGGTTTCTCTAGTTGCCGCGAGCGGGGGCTACTCATAGTTGTATTGCGTGGGCTTCTCATTGCACTGGCTTTTCTTGTTGCAGAGCACGGGCTCTAGGCATGCGGGCTTCAGTAGTTGTGGCTTGTGGGCTCTAGAGAGCAGGTTCAGTAGCTGTGGTGCACAGGCTTATTTGCTCCGCGGCATGTGGCATCTTCCCGGACCAGGGCTCGAACCTGTGCCCCCTGCATCGGCAGGGGGGTTCTTAACCACTGTGCCACCAGGAAGTCCCGGCAGGCAGATTATTAACCACTGCACTACCAGGGGAGTCCAATGTAACTAGTTCTTGCCAATGCACTGTGAGAAGTGATGTGTATCTATTCTGAGCTGAGGTGGATGGGTGCCAGGGTCTCAACTTTCTGAGGTCTCTTTCTTTTTGCCTGTTGCCTGGCTGAGAATAAAGCATTGGGCAGAGGACTCTGAGAAGACCCTAGGACATGGCAGAGTCACTAATGGGAATATCTGGGATTTTGTCATTACTTGGATGAAAGCTGCTGATCAGGAATGTCTGATTTGACTTTGTGTATAAGAACTAAATCAGGTAGTGCAAAACCAATGAAAATTTGGGTTGCTTGTTATAACAGTTGGTCACTCCTAAATGCTTAAGAAATATTCAGTGAATAAGCAAATAAAATGGAAAGGTTTACCATGCCCTTTGCAAAATCTGCTGTGGTCACTGCTTAAGGATGAGTGCCCCAACAGGCAAACTGCATTCTAGCATACGATTCTGCGTGCTTCTTTCCCTTAACTTCTCACACACTCCCTGAATGTTGTTCAGACATAGGACAAGGAGAGTTTGGTAACTAATTAGAAAGGATTTCCCATTGTTCGAAATTGCAAAGTCTTTGTAACACAGCTTTCTGATCAAAACTTTGTAGGAAAAAGAAAAACCAGGTGATAAGAGATGTCATCCCTTAACATAACTAGCTTGCTTGATTAAAACCCAGAACTCCTGTTAAGTACTTTAAGTTTAGATTTCCTATTGAACAAATTAAGAATAAGTAAGGATGCTGGGAGCCTGTAATATACCTGATATTTCACTTTAATCTTAGGGCAGGATCAGGTAGTGAAAATTAGCTAGGTCATTATTCTCTGATAAGTCTTCAAATCCTGCTATTAAATTATTTTAATTCCAGCAGCAGAGACAAAAATAATAGACAACAACAAAGTGAAAAGCACTATATTAAGTGCTTTCCATGCACCACTGACTATTAATTCCACACACATAGCAATAGAGTCTCGTTAATATTATCCCAAATTTACTGAAGAGAAAACTAATGCTCCGAGAGGAGCATCCGCGGGGCAGGGGGCGGGGAGGCATAAGTCAGGAGCTTGGAATTAATATACACACACTACTATACATAAGATAGATAACCAACAAGGACCTACTGTATAGCACATGGGACTCTACTCAATATTCTGTGATAACTTATATGACAAAAGAATCTGGAAAAGAATGAATATATGTATCTGTAAAAATGAATCACTTTGCTGTACACCTGAAACTAACACAACTTTGTAAACCAACTACACTCCAATAAAATTAAAAAGAAAAACTGATGCTCAGAGAGATTAAGAAACATTCCTAAGGCTACACAGCTATTTAATACTTTTCTCTGATCTAGAAAGTAATCTATGTATTTGCTGATAATTTGTCTGATACGCTGACCACCCGTAGGAGGAAGTTTTCATACACCTTTTTGCCAGGTTGCATTTGGTCATTATTTTCTTTACTCATTCTGCTAAAGAATGAGTTACGTCTTCATATATATGGCAAAACGTTTCTCTTGATTTCATATTCTTTCATTTTATACTCATTTCTCCACTTCTGTACACTGTATTCATTATAGAATTGATCTCTTTTTTTCTCATTGCTTTAAAAACTAGAGACCATTTGGTTAATATGGTCTCACTGATTTAGGGACTGAAAATGTTGTCTTAAGCCTTCTCATATCATTCCAGTACCTTAAAACTAGAAATTAAAAGGGCTTCCTTAAAGGAATTTTGTTTATAACTGTAAGCTTCAGTTCCATACCTATGAATACTACTCATGTCAAACTTTCACAAAATAAAAACCTAAAACCTGAATTAAAAAGTGAGAGCTTTCAGTTTGGTATATAAGCGAACTATTTTTCAGTATGAATCAATAACAACTGCTGCTGTGAGTACAATTGCTATGGTTATTTTTCTTGTTGCCACAATTATTTGTAGAATGCCCTTTCTTTTCACTCACGATACTAGGTACTTACATACAAAAACACTAATCTTTAAAACAACCCTGTGAAGTAGATTTTATTATTTCTGTTTTACAGGTGAGTAAGATGAGGCTAAGGGAGGTTAAAAAACTTCCCTCAAGGACAAAGATAGGGCTAGTTAGTGACACATCAGGTTTGATCCTGACTTCAAGTCCTGCTATCTTTCATTACACCATGCTGCCTCTCTGAACTCATTTATAAAGAAACACCTGAAACGGTGTCCAATTTGCTTACCTGGAATCAAAGAGAAATGGTGAGCCATATAGTTGAGTAGTTCCAGTGTAATATGACGAGCTTCCTAACTTTATGGTTTCCGGCCTCTGTGTTTTCTCTTCCCTATGAGCTGCCTTCCTCTTTTCTGCTATCCAGGTCCTAGCCAGCTGATAACACCTTAGCAATTCTATCGAGCTGGAATAGTTAAATGATAGCCAGGCAAGTGCTTCTCTTATAAAGCCTTACAAGATTTCTTCCCTGCAGGTCATCCTTTAGGTGAGCCTTGATTGGACTGCTGGTCTGGGGGAGTGGAAAAAGGACCAATGCATCAAGCAACCAGTTTAGCAGACATATGAAGGGAGCAAACATAGTTTTTTGTTTTTTTTCAGCTCCACGCCTTCACTGAAGACTGTTAAGAAAAGGCATGACATCTACCTCTAATGATGTTCAGTATTGATCCCATTAGCATTATTGCTTTAGCTCAATGATTTTATAGAACAGAAAAGGAGAAAAAAATCTGGAAGAGAAGCAAAGGTTGACTCAATAAAATTAGAGGCTTTATTTATTTATTTTTTTGCGGTGCGTTGGCCTTTCACTGTTGTGGCCTCTCCTGTTGCGGAGCACAGGCTCCGGACGTGCAGGCTCAGCGGCCATGGCTCACGGGCCCAGCCGCTCCACGGCATGTGGGATCCTTCCGGACCGGGGCACGAACCCGTGTCCCCTACATCAGCAGGCGGACTCTCAACCACTGCGCCACCAGGGAAGCCCTGAGGCTTCATTTTTAAACTAAAGCATGAGTTTATTCCTTACTGAGTGGCTGCTTAAATTTAATTTTTACATTGCTGCCAAAGAACTGCCCTCTCTAATACTCAGCTTCTTCCCACCCAGAAAGCTTATCCCCCAGCTGATCAGCCTTAGAGTCTGGGAGAGGAACTAACATATAGCTTGTTAGAGCCGTGATTCTACACAATGAATCACCTGGGAAGCCTTAACAATCCTGCTGCCTGGGTCTCCTACTCAGAGATCCTGATTTAATTGATCTGGGCATAGAGAATTTTAAAATTTCCCCAAGCATTTCTAAGGTGGAGTCCAGACTGAGAACTAGTGAGCAACGATACTGGCCCTGGGAGCCTGGGTCTCTGCATTAAAGACCCTTGGAATTCATAGGAAGGATGGCATTAACCAGCCACTCCTGTGACTTTCCTCATATAATTTCTTCACAATTCCTATTTCTTTCTTTTCTTCTCTCTTTCTCTTTGGAAACCCAAGACTGTCCAATGAGAAAGCAAGTGGGTCTCAAGGAGTTCTGAGCAATCAGGCTTTTGGAGACTGGCTCAACTAGGTAAGCATTCATTCTTTGGCTTAGCTAGGCTGGCTGGGAAATGAATAGATTAGAGGTGGTGGAGATGAATTAGTGAGGAAATATGGTACCGTGGAAAAAATTAACTTGGAATTACAGCATTTGGATTTACTTCTGGCTTTGCCTCTCACTGTGTGTGACTGATTTGTTTCCCTTTTTCGTTAAATAAGAAAATCTGACTTTTTAATTTCTAAAGTATTTTCTGGTTTAATAAGTATGATTAGGTACTAGAGGGGGATGTCCTTAAAGTTAGGGAAGCCATGTCTGGGTAGGCTCCAGCACTTTTGACTTACACTGGTTTGCAGAAGGCTGGAGGAAAGCCTGCTTCTCCCAACACCTTCCTAGTCTCAGAAGGCATCGTGGAACCTCACAAGGAAGGAGCTCTGATTCCAGGTAGCAGCTGGGGGGCTTTCTCATTACTTAGTTTCCACTTCCTTGACTCCGACTTTGTCCTGGCTCACATACCATTTGCCTTGTGTCTACTTGGTGGCTCCCTTTTTTTTTCCGCTTTCGGACACCTACACTTGCGTGCTCAACCACTGCTAGGGCTCGGCTAGGTCTAGCTTACCCCAGCAGGATGTTTTGCCCTGGATCCAGGGAATGGCGAGTTCTGCTCCTTTGCCTGAGGCTAAGGGGATGCATCACAGTGGAGAGGGCAGTGGTGCTGTCTTTGTGAGACAGTGACCTTAGCCACCTTCTCTGTCGCCATCTCTCATGGGGGTAAGTTGGGCATGAGTCAGCAAAGGGATGAACCTCCCTTCTTCTTGAACTTCCTGCACTTGATAGGAGGGGTTGCTCTGGGGGACTTGAAACCCCAGGATCTTAACGCAGAATGAGGACAGCAGAAGTGTTTCAGAGATTTAGCCTCCCTTTGAAGTTGACAGGGTGTGCTCCAGATGAGAGAGGACTGGAGAGGTGTAATGGACCCACGGGGTCCCCAGTCCCTGATGTTTCGTATTGCGGAAGGTGCCCAAGGGGAAGTGGCGGCAGAGGTTTTCTTCACCTGTGGAGATGGGCAATGAGCACCATCTACCTAGTGGTTCTGAAACCTTATACCATGGAATCACCTGGGAGTCTTCAAAAGCTATTTAGTTGCCTTACTCCAGCACAACTGATGGATAGAATAAACGAGTGCCTAATGAAGAGAAGATTGAGGGAAACAGACCTTGTCCTAGAAGATGGAATGGGCACAGAGGGGAAGTAAAGTGCCCACAGTTACTTCTTGCCAGTGAAGGCTGCTGAGAGTCTGGAAGGAGGAAGATGGGAAGGGACAAGAAGCTAAGGTAGAGCTTAGAGCAGTGTGATCCCTCCACCAGCACGTCAGCATCACCTGGGAACTTGCTAGAAATGCAAATTCTGGGGCCCCACCCAGACCTATTTTATTGGAAACTACAGGGGTGGGCTCTGCAGTCAGCCTTAACAAGCTCCCCAGGTGATGCTGATGCCTGCTAATGTCTGAGAACCACTGGCTTAAAAGAACGGCAGTTCTTTCCTGCCCTGCTCCTGGTCTGGGTGCAGATACACAAGGAGACGAGTGCTGCTGTGCGGGCTCAGTAACAGGAGCTCGAGGAACAGGATACGGGGCTGCACAACCTGGGCAAGGCATGGAAGGAGGTAGGGGACCAAGCCTTAGCTTCCGGGAGCAGGGGAGGACGGCACACCTCCCATAACTTGCTCTCCACACTCATGTGGAGAAGGGACGGTTCTTTTTCTCCACTTGTGTAGGCTGTGACTTATTTCCCCTGGCTGGTGACTCTGGGAGTCCTGCGTGTGTCATTCTTGTTTAATGTTTCCCTGCACTAAAGCGACTGCAACGGTTGCTGCTGGTTTGCAGCCTGGCCACTCCACACGGAGGACAAGTAGCGAGGGAAGAAAGAGGCAGCCACTCCAGATTCCTAGGTGGCAGTTATTATAAGCAAGGAAAACTACTTATCAGACTTGTCTCAGAGGCTGCAAGATAAGTAGATTTCTGCACCTGTGTATCAGAATCTTGAGTTTGTATAGTGTCCTTAACCTGGTTTGGCCCCGCATACCATCTAGATGGTCTCAACAACACATTACTGTCTTAAGGTTGTGTCATTGAAATGGCTCTGGCTGTGGGAACTGTGGGCAGAATGTACATTTCAAGGATGGGGAGCAAGCAGGAGCCTCCAATTGTCCGGGTCCTGCTCACAGGTCAACCTGTGGTCACGTCCTGTCCATAACATCCTCCAATAGTTGCTAATCACCTAGAAGGTGTAGTATGACTAGGAGCTGAAGAAGAAGAAGCAGGAGCTGGGGCAGCCGTGGGAGCAGATGCAGTAGATGCCGGGGGGAAAGGTGGAATTACCGGGGGAAGCTAGTCTTTGGAGGTGATGGGAAGCATTCCCGAGAGAAACCATACTTTCCATGGCACCCACTCCCCCTCCTTCTTCTCTTTTCCCACCCAGAGACTGACATTTTCAACAATTCGAAGCAGTCAGATGGGAAGAAAACCACCACAAGGAAAATTGGTGAAGCCAACAGCAGGTAAGGATGGAGGGGGCGTTTGCGGGGAGACTAGGGTGTAAAGCTTTGGAAGAAGCACGCTGGAATACCTTGAGTTTTGAGCTGTTCCTCTTTCTTGTACTTGTCCTGTTCCATCTTGTAGAAAGGAGGGAGTGTTGTTCTCGACAGTGGTGAGGAACCTCTAGAAGCAGGAGATAGCAGTTCCCAGGGAAAATGAGGAACTCAAGCAGTTGCTGACCATGCTAGACAGAGGTGTGGCTGAACTCCTGGACTACCCTTGGGAGAGTCCCACTGTGAATTTTCATGTGGTTGAAAGAGAGAGGAATAAATCTTGGGTCAGGCTCCTGGTGGATACAGATGTTTTTCATGTGCTTAATGAGGCGGGGAAGGGTAGTGGTGGTTTCTCAGGAAACTGCTTAACAGGAGCCAGCTGCGGAACACTCCACTTGCTAGGAGGCTTCTGCTTGGGGTCGTCCAAAATTGAGGGTTGATGGATCAAATTCATTGAATGCCCAACTTTCCCTGACTTTCCCACTCCATACCACCTTGCCCTCCCTTGAAAGCTCAGGTGACCATAGCCGTGGACTGTGGTGGCTTGTGGAAATGCTGGAGGTAGACAAATGTTAGCTTTCCTTTATCTTTCAGTGTTGCAGAAAGCCCTGTTCTTTTCATTGTTCTGGCCTCAGTAAATAATAGACCTTTTACTGACCTGGTTATGAGCATTAGGGCTGAGTGTATTGGTTTTCAGGGGAGGATGAGTCATGGAAGAAAATCTGTTGGGAGTGGAGAGAGAATTGAAAGGAGTATGAAGAAGCCCTCTTCCCCTCAAAAAATAGGATGTAATGTCTTACATTGGGCAAAGACTGAGAAATAATGGATACAGTTTTTAATCTCCATGACTTTTCTCTTTACTCCTCTTCTCTTCCTTTGTTAACACCTTATCTTGATTGAAGTTTAGAGGCGAGAATTGATATTACACAGTAGAAAGGGGACCCTTGTGGGAATGGGGGCAGGGAGGGTGGGGTGGGATGCAGAACCTGGACAACTGAGTCAGGATCATGGATTTAAGAGTCTCCAATATCACCTACCAGTTTTCACAGTGGGGAATGAGCACCAGAGAAGGGGTTTTCGGTAGGTGAGAATGGGCCAGATGGATAAGCTCAATATCTGAATTTCTTAAAGAAGTGGTAATTTAGTTTTGGTGTAGACCGAGGAAGGAGTGAGAGTGGGGAGTCGGGGAAATGCTGAACTCACAGGATGGTGCTTGTCATACTGTCTAGATAACTCTCTATGACTGTCCCTATATCTTGACCATTGCCAAGAGTAAGGATTACTTGCTTTTGGTATGTATAGGTCTCCCTATCAACACAGGAAAGAGATTCAGGAGAGAAGGAGGGACTATTTTACCCGTAACAGTTGGAGCACTTACCATGACCTCCATATGCTCTTTCCTACCCCCACAACCCCTTTTGATTTTTGTTGGTATATTCTAAGTTTTGTCTGGATGTAATACGTCAAAAAATATCTTAATCTTTCCAGAAATAACATACAAATGTTTTGCAAAACTTTACAATAAT
The DNA here is from genome assembly GCF_008692025.1 of Phocoena sinus. Lineage (NCBI taxonomy): Eukaryota > Metazoa > Chordata > Mammalia > Artiodactyla > Phocoenidae > Phocoena > Phocoena sinus. The sequence goes on from NC_045767.1 coordinate 34,861,060, forward strand.
TATAATTACGTTTATATGCTGGTGGACACTACACACTTGGTTGACAGTCATTCACTTCCCCTCTTTCCAACTCTCAGAGACCATCTGTCTATGATAGAGACTGAAAGTGACAAATACTTTCCTAGCTTCCTGTGCAGCTACAGATAGCCATGTGTCGTAGTTTTGGCTAATTACATATAAAGAGATATTGTTGGAAAACTCCTAGGAAATACTTTTTGATTAAAAAGAGATGTGTGATTAGAAAGCTCCCTTTTTCACCCTCTCGTCCCTCATGGATGTGTGAGGAGTGATGTCTGTCTTGGCAGGAGCTATGTATTCATGAAGATGAAAGGTAACCTGCTTAGGACAAGGATTGGATGGGTGGAAAATACCTTGGTCTTTAAGGAAATTGTTGGACCAGTCCACTGGGAAAAAACCTGATGATTGCATACCCCTGTACTTATTATATGAGGTGACCAAAGCTCCATTTTTTAGAGCTAGTTTTGGATAGTGTTCTGTGACTTGCCACCTGACAGTCTTTTATGTCATAGCTTCCTATTTTTGAAATCTATATCTTGCTGTGTTTGTTGGTTGACTGAAATATTCAAGTACCTGTTGGTGGGTTTTTTTTTTTCTTTCTTTTTTTTCAGGAAGATTACAAGAGTTGTATACAAAAATTTGAGGAAATACATCTGAGAATGTTTTTGCCTTCACATGTGAACTCATTTCATTATAGAATTCTTGGCTTATAATTTTTTCCCTGAAGTTTCCATACAAATTGCCCTATTGTTTTCTGTCATTAAAGAACTCATTAAAGAGCTCAACCCTAGACTCATTTTTCCTTTGCTTCTCCTCCCACCTTTCCCCACCTCCAGTATTTTACCATGATGTAACAAAGGTCTGGCTATTTTTCTTAGTATATCATGAGCCCTTTTATCTGTTTGAATTTTTTCTCACATTAGGAAAGTTTTCTTCTAATATCTTTGTACGTTCTGTTTTGTTTTAAGCCAATCACAAAGATGTCCAAAACAATTTACTAAATGAATACCCATTATTCATATATTAGATATCTGATCTGTGTTTCATATTTTATCTACTTCATTTGCTGTTACTTTTTAGTCTAATTCCGATTCTCTGCAGTTTATTTTCTGTAGTTGAATCTAATTTTTGCTGCTTGTAGTGCCACTTAAAATGCTGCTATTCCATTATTTGTTTTCTCTCCCCACCCCACTTAATGTTAATGTTCTTCTCATCTGTGGTCTTGTATATTCTGTCCCTATCTCTTGTATGGTTAGTGTTCAATTTCTCTGTGGGTGATGTGAATGGGAGCTGACATTATTTTTTGCCTCCTATTCCCCCTAAGTAGTGACTATTTACATGGCTATTGTTGGCCTCATGCTTTTAGAACTTAAGGTATCCCTCTGAATGAATTCAGTTAAATTATCAGTCATTTATCAGTCTGAGGGGACTGGGGAGGAAGATAGATATATCCACAAAAGAACCTGGTCTCTACAGTTTGGTTATTGGAAACTACTGTCCTAGGGCCATATTTCTTTTACTCCAGGCATATGCTGGTACTAGGGCCAGCCCAACCTTGTCGGTAGAAATATAAAATGCTCTTGCTTTAGGGGAATAACTTTCCGGTTGGGAAAAGTCTGCTACATTAGTGATAAGCCAGTTCAGAAAACATTGTACTGCATGTTTTTATTTGGTATGGCCAGGATTCCTTTCCCAATGAGGTAGCATAGCCCTGGTATGTGCTGGTGATGGGGCACCAAGCTGAGTGATGCTAACCTCACTTCTAGCCATGTCCCCTCTGATTTAAAAGTACTTATGTTTTTTCCCTAGGATTTCCTTAGTTTTTTCCTGTGTCTCATTACTACTCCTGGAGAAGGGGAATCATGGGTATGTTCCTGATGAGCCTTCAACCTAATCTCATCTTCATTATATCTAGCAAAAAATCCTTAGTGCTTTTGCCATGACTTATTGAAGAGGCTGAAAAACAGTACATTTTCTAGACATTCTTAGCTAGGATTCTAAACAGGATTTAGGTTTAGTCATTTGGATGCCCTTGTATGAGATTTGGAAGAGAGAAGTGAGGCACAGCTATTCTTCCAGCTTCTTATAGCAAATGTCATCCTGGGGTATCTATTTTTGTTGTGGCTTCCTGATTATCAGGTGGCAGCTTCTGAGTTTTACAGGCAGGTGCCTGATTATAGAGCTACCATTTTTCTTCGTAGCTTGGTTCTGTATTGTGATTCTCAGTCATTTCTGAAAAGTTAACTAGGAGTTTGTTAAGTTTTCTCATGATTCTGATAGCCATCTAAAATCATGTAAAATATTCTGCTTATGTTAACTAGAATAGACTCATTATCTGCCACTGGAATTTGACCATTGTGAACTCAGATGCAGATTTTCTCCTATTCTTGTGTTTCTTTTGTGATTTGACTGAGTTTCTAGGAAGGACTTTGGATATCTGCTACCATACCACCATCTTTTCCAAAACTCTGTTTCTGATATATTTCAGATCAGTGATAACATTTCAGATATTTATGTAATCAAAGCTGTCTTTGCTTTTCCTCTCATTTCTATCTTTGGGAATTTGCTTAGGAAGTAAGATAATATTTTTATGGAGATTTCATATACACCCTACATCTTCAAAGCTTTGTTGGTAGTATAAATCCCAGTCATTTGGCTATAAACCAGGTAACATCTTCTTCGTGAATCATTTCCTGGTGGTTTATTTTGTGAAAGGAAGTTTAATTTTATAACCGTTCTGAGTTCTTGATGTCATGTGTTTCTTTTCTCCTAGTTTCACTTTGGTCATTGTTCATTTTATTACTGTTCATTATCCTGCCCTCATGGAGCTTAGTGTAATAGGAGAGACTGAAGTAAAGAGACTGATAAAGCAGATGGGCTTTCTGTATTACTCACATACACCTCTATTAGATCTTCACTGACACTGCAGAAGGACTGGGAATGAAGGTTTCCTGTAGGGTGAGTATTTAAGCTAACTTTGAAGAAACTAAGTTTTAGCCCATTGTAAAAGAGGGGTTGATGAGTGCTTTAGGTAGATAGAGCAATTCTGACAAGCACACAGACTCAGGTGTGAGAGAAAAAACAAACAAGAAAAACAAAACATGGGCTCTGTGAATTGCAGGCAGCTCTTGGAGCCAGAGTGAGTATAGTGGGCTGAGGACAAGACAGTGGCAAAAAAAGAAAAGAAAAGAAAAAAAAAGGTGAGGAACAAACAATAAAACATAAATTTAATGTTAGAAACTCTAAGGACAAGACAGTGAGACACACAAAAAAAAGTTGAGGGCCTAAAACTAAAACATAAATTTAATGTTAGAAGCTCTAAGGACTGATTATACTGTTTTCTAGGTTTAAGATTCAGGGACATGATTTAGATTGCTGGGGCATGAATGGTTCACATGTCCATTAGCTGTCCTTTATCTGTTAATTCTTTTGGATTTTTGGTAGGCACTGCTGTGGGGTAGGATGGATATTATTTTGGTCTGGAAGGATTTTAAAGCAGATGTTTTTAAATTGACTTTTTTTTTTTTTTTTTTTTTTTTTTGCGCGGTATGCGGGCCTCTCACCGTTGCGGCCTCTCCCGTTGCGGAGCACAGGTTCCAGACGCGCAGGCTCAGCAGCCGTGGCCCACGAGCCCAGCCGCTCCGCGGCACGCGGGATCTTCCCGGACCGGGGCACGAACCTGCGTCCCCTGCATCGGCAGGCGGACTCTCAACCACTGCGCCACCAGGGAAGCCCTAAATTGACTTTTGACATAGAAAAACAAATCTCGATGGGATGACTGGAGAAGCCTGATTCTAAGTGTCATGCTGTCAAGACATGCTTATGTCATAATATGCGTTTTGAGGTAACTGGTTTACTACATGGTATGATTTCAGAGTGAGCAGTTGAATTTTAAGAGTTTGCCAATGGCAATGATTTAGGGTGTATTGACCCTTTCTTTCCTGCAGCTGGTCAAGGTATCCTCCTGGTCTGTAAAGGAATGCTCAGTAAACCATAGTGTAAAGACATCTTTAAGGGCTGGCATCTGGTGGACAGGTGTGTGGATTAAACAAGACGTGGGAAGGACCTGTACCTGGTCAACATTATAAATATGAATTCATTTTCCCTTCTCAACAAGGTGCTAGCTACCATATAACATGTTGTTATTACATCTGATTGCCACAGTTAACATAAAAGGGTGAATACATCTAAATCACCAGTGGAACCTCTTTGCCACTTTCCTTTCTCATTGTGTTTTTGTGATTCTACTAAGATTGAGAAAAATGAGCTTGATGGTTGGAAAGGTCTTATGGAAGATGTGATACTTAGAGAAAGGACAGTTGTAGGGAAGTAAAGGAGTAATCAGGTCAAATAGAGAAACATGAACAAAAGCTGAGAGATGCGTCATGACAGCCTTCCTATGAGAAGAGGGAGCTCATCTTTAGTGGGTAAAAGAAGACACTCAACTCAATTAAATTCATCAGACCCACCCTTTTCTGAAAGATCACCGGGGATACATAAGCTCCCAATCTATGTAGTGTAAAGTAAGGGTGGACAGTTGGATGGCAAAACTTAGTGATTCAGAAAACAATTTCGTGTTTCACATTTATTCATTAGGCTGAAAATTTTGTCTATTTTTACACCCCAATGCTATAACAGTTCCCCTTTTTGCTATAATACAACGTTGAAATGTACTTATATTTAACCTCTAGGCTAACGTTTAGTATCAATTAATCAGAAATTCCTTTGGTTTTACACATGGAGGGAATGTTTCAAAAGTATAAAAAGGAGAAATTTTCAAAAAAATATTTTTGATATAAGAAAATAGAATGCTTCATTGTTTTGGTCCCATTTGAAAGTAGGAATATTCTAAAAACAGTTTCATCTGCGTCTTAGACTTGCAAGTAGAAAAGCTTGATTTAGAATTCATATTAAGTGTTTCTTTCTAAACCACTTAAATTTAAATATCATCAGCCACATGGCAACAAAGGTATAATTTCCTAAAAAATTATACTTTTAGTGGGAATATTTTCATGCAAAGCATCTTATTTTTCTCTGAAAGTCATGCTTTTCCCAGAAACCAGTGGTTTCACTTCTGTATTTTAATTAGTATTTTTATTTTCCACAATCCGTTGATAGTGATGGGAAACTTGAACTTGAGACTTTGTTTAGCTGTATAGATCTTGAAATTAGTGTGTCTTTCTCAATGGGGACATCATTTGAATAGGGAATCAGTGTTGATTCATTATGGAGATACTGAAGAAGCTTTCCACTGTGACTTCATAAAAAATCAAAATGAAAATTATAAGGAAGTTGCAAGGGAAGGAAGCTCTCTTAAAGTTCAACCACTCCAGAAAAATTAAGTAAAACTAGAGAGGTAATTTTCCACAGGTCTAGCAATGACTCTGTTGAGTATAGCTTTAAACTGAAAGGAAAGTTACTGTTTTTTAAAAATTCTACTTGCAAAGTTAGAAAAAAATCAACTATAAAAGAAATCAAATTAAAAAATTAAACAAATTTTAAAGTTTTCCAGATGATTCTAATGTGCTGCCAAGGCTGACAAATCCTGCTTTCTTCTTGATAGATGACCTTCTCTTCAGCTCACTTAGCCAAGATTCCTGAAAGTAAAGCATTTCTTAACTTTATATTAAGCCAGTATTAAGCATGAGAAAGTAATCTGTGTATTAAAAATTCTTCTAGGAAACGGGAGGTCTTGGCTACAGTACCTTGATTGTTCCATTCACAGCAATTTTCTGTGAATTGTTCCACCTCTTTTGTAAATCGTCCTTTTATTCTTCTTACTTCCAATCCCTTCTTGACTCTGTAACCTTATCGTTTTGATAACTATTATTTTTCTCACCTCAATTTGCTACTTCTCCTCCTTCTTACTTTTTTTTTTTTTTGTCCTCTGGTTCAACTTTGATCATCCTCATTCTCTCCATTAAGCAACTCTGCACTATCACAATCTCACAGGCTTCATTCTGCCCACTCATTCAGTTTGAGATCATGAAGGCTTGGATCCTGCTTAAAGAAACTTCCAAGTTTCTTTATCCTGCCAAATCCCTGTCTGCATGTAAAATGCGGTGTGAATTTTGCCTTCTGATGACATGATAAAAATACCAGTTACCCTCCTCCAATCAAACGAAATCTAGCCTTTATAATAAAGGACACATTTCTAGAGAATATGGCTTGGTTTTATAAATTGTGCAAGGGTACCCCATGATGACTTTAGAAATCCTCTATGGAGACAAAAGAAGTATTTGAAAGTATTTCTTTGGTATTACAATAATCATATAAACTTTCTGAAATCTTCATGTAGGATGAACACTAAGGCTGAAGTGTTTGACAACTGTATTTTCTTCAATGAATTTTGTGTAGAGTTCGGTTCCATGTGCTTTTCTCTTGGCATGTCTAGGCTACTCTGATGGTGAGTTAAAAAGGACTTTGAAGCTATCTAATACCTTGTGGAAAGAAACAAGCAATTAATGAGCATAAGAGTGAGCTATGGGGCTTGGTCTCAGCGCCCATGAGAAAGGCTTGAGGTTATACATAGAACATCAGCAAAAAAACAGGGACTGAGACTTAGGTAGGAAAAGTTTGAATAGGAAATAAGCATCGAGAGAAAGATTATCAAAAATGAAGGAGGCAATATTTCATTCCACCTCAGTTTTGTTTGAACTTCACTTGAAATATGTTTACTTCTGCAGAACACAGTTCAGAAAAAGATGTAGACATCCTCAGGAGCTCAGGGAGAGAGTAACCAGGAGAAGGAAGAGGTTGTTGTGAAGAGCAGATCAATAAGTGGGGCTGTTTGGACTGCAAAAGAGAGATGTTACCAGGGGACCTAATCACTGTCTTCAAATATTTGAAGGGCTCTTATGTGGAATGCACACAACTTGTTATGTAGACACTAGTAGGGGAGAAGCTAGGGACACAGGGTGTATTTAAAATGACGTGAAGAAGAAAACAAATTCATGATACAAAAATCTTAATTCTTCCTCCCTGCCCCAAACTTCTGATATTCTAAGATTCACAACACTTTTCTACATTTGTGTGTGTGTGTGTGTGTGTGTGTGTGTGAATTGTCTCCCAGTTAATTTAGAATTTAATAATGTTCTAAGGAAGCAACAAATAGACCAAATTATATAATCTTAGGATACTTAACTTTTCCTGGACTCAGTTTCTTTACCTTATTATATAGTAAGTCCTATGTAAATGTAAGACATTATCATTGTTGTCTAGCAAAAACATAAAGTGTTAAATACCTAACATGATTTACTGAGTTTTAGTTAAAATCATTCTTGCTTTCCATCTGGGATAAGTTATTCTGAAAGGTGGGATTGGGTTAATTTTCTGATATCATAGCCTTACCTGTACATATGATAATTTCAATGGATTGCATCTACCCATTTGAATTCACATCCGAAAAAATATTTCAGATGAAAATTTTGTATCATTACTCAGGGCAACTGGAGGAACCAAGGCACAGTTTTTCCCCTTGATGGGCACAGCTGAATGTAGGATGAGCATCTTCTCTCAGTAGTTTATTCCTTTCCTATCCAATGTGAAGTAACATTAAATCTTAAATCTGAAAGATTGTTTAAAGTTTTTCATTTTTTTTTACATTTGGTTTTAAAAGCTTTGAAAACAATGAGTAAATACTAAGATTCCCTAAGTTAAGACCATCTTTGAAAACATTATGTGTGGACAACATAGAAATTGGTGTGAAGAAAACAAAGAAATGGAAAAAAAGATGAAATCTCTTACTAGACCGTGAAATTTCAGAGGCATTCACAATAGAGAAAAAGAGAACTTATAAATACCTTTTTTAAATATGAAAAATGATTGTCCAGACTAGATGCCCTGAAAGACCTTCCCAACTGAAACAACTAAAATGCAGAACAAAATGAAAAAAAAAAGAAGGTAAAAAAAATGCAAATTTCAGAAAACAAATACCAGAAATCTTACACAGATAAAATCACTATTAGTATATGCATGTATTGGGTGAGCCAAAAAGTGCCTTCAGTTTTTAAGTAAAAATAAAAGACACATTTTTCATTTTCACCAAGAACTTTATTGAACAACGTATTCACCCTTTTGTTCCACTACCTTCTGCCATTTTTCAGGCAACTTCATAATTTCATCTTCCCAAAACTTTTTTACCTTTTTTGAGCAGAGAACTGTTCCAGGTGCCTTTTACAGACTTCCAGGGAATTGAATTTTTTTCCACCAAGAGAATTTTGTAAAGACTGAAATAAATGGGAATCCGAAGGTGCAGTGTCTGGTGAATATGGTGGATGAATCAGAACTTCCCAGCCAAGCTGTAACAGTTTTTGCCTGGTCACCAAAGAAACACGTGGTCTTGCGTTATCCTGATGGAAGATTATGCGTTTTCTGTTGACTAGTTCTGGATGCTTTTCATCAAGTGCTGCTTTCAGTTGGTCTAATTGGGAGCAGTACTTGTTGGAATTAACCGTCTGGTTTTCTGGGAGGAGCTCATAATAGAGGACTCCCTTCCAATCCCACTATATACACAACATCACCTTCTTTGGATGAAGACCGGCCTTTGGTATGGTTGGTCGTGGTTCATTTTGCTTGACCCATGGTCTCTTCCATTCCACATTATTGTACAGTATCCATTTTTCATCACCTGTCACAATTTGTTTTAAAAACAGAACATTTTCATTACGTTTCAGCAGAAAATCGCATGCGGAAACACAGTCAAGAAAGGTTTTTTTGCTTAACTTATGTGGAACCCAAACATCAAAGCGATTCACATAACCAGGCTAGTGCAAATGATTTTCAGCGCTTGATTTGGATATTTTGAGTATGTCGGCTATCTTCCGCGTGGTATAACGTTGATTGTTCTCAATTATTGCTTCGATTTGATCGCTATCAACTTCAACTGGTCTACCCGACAGTGGAGCATCATCTGTCGAGAAATCTCCAGCACAAAACTTCACAAACCACTTTTGACACGTTCAGTCAGTCACAGCACCTTCTCTATACACTGCACAAATCATTTTTGGGGTTCAGTTGCGTTTTTACCTTTCTTAAAATGATAAAGCATAATATGCTGAAAATGTCGCTTTTATTCTTTCATCTTCAATATTAAAATGGCTACACAAAAATTCACCAGTTTCCATGTCTTTTTTTAAATGCACACTGATATGACAGCTGTCACAATCTAACAAAATGTTTCGAATGAAGTTAAGGACAACTAAGTGCTACTAGAGCCATCTTACGGAAAAAAAATGAATGAAACTTTTGGCCCACCCAATACTTTATTCCATTTATCATCATCTCTATCTTGCAAATGCTAGAAAATTGGGTTGCTTCTCAAAGTGCAGGATTAAGAGGTCTGGCTTAAAGTTTTTTAATATGTCTAGAATTGTCCATACTTCTCAAAATCTTAATTTGGTAATGATATTAATGTCATGGTCCTAGGGAGCTACATTTAATTGGTCTGGGGTGGGGTCCAGACACTGGTAATCTTTAAAGTTCCCCAATATTTCTGATGTCCTGCCAAGTCGAGAAATCTGCTCTAGAGTACATTTTTGTTGTTGGTGGTAAATGCCCTTTTTCTCGGCTCATTCAGTCTGGATTCCTGAATAGAACTGCAACTTGGCTCTTCTTACTTTTTATTTGGGGGTGCATGTCCATTCCATGAGTTTAGCTGTCAAATCTCTGCTGACGACTCCCAAATCGCGATAGGCCCACCCTCTCATCCAGCTCTTGAACCACATCACTGAAAGTTGATTGGGCACTTTCACTTGAATGTCCACTCTCAAACTCACCATGTCATCTGCCAGCGACATTAGCGGTCACTCATGTGAAAATCTGCCATCATCTTTGACTTTGTCTCCTCCTTCACCTTCCTTTTCCTCTGCCTGCAGGTTCCTGTCAATTTTTTCTACTACAGTAGAACTCTTCATCCTTTTCCCCTATCATATTAGTCTATCATGATAGTCCAGACTCTCACTATCTCAGCATGGCTATTATTTGTATTAGACCTCTGGCCTTCTCAAATCTAGGCTTTCCTACCTCCAATGTATCCTATTTATACCTAGCAGATGAATTTCTTTTAAGCATTACTTTAATTTCACTCCCCACCTTTCATTGCATTTTCTTTTTTTTTTTTTGGCCATATCAAGTTCTGAATAATTTGGCCCAAGCATTTCTACCTCACATTATTTAATACCATTTGTCTTTTTTTTTCCTGGCAAGTCTGTCATGTATGCTCCACAGTATGCTTTAATTTGATTAGTTCAGTGGTTCCCAAAGTCGAGGCTTCCTATGGATGCCACTTGAGATGATTCTTTGTGGTATATGAATAAACTTCAAAAATGTTTAGTTATATATCTAAATATAATGTAAGCTAGAAAAATAGACATGTACTTCAAATTCATGATTTGACAGATTTTTATTGCTTAGACTGAGACAAGGTAAATACTAAAGATTTTTAAGTTATCATTTAAAATAGTAAACAGGTAATATGGAAAAACTGTGAAGATATATGAACAGCTGATATCCGCAAAAAGTGATTTATACTATTTTCACCTCCTGGCATAATGTGGGGGCAGATTCATCCTTTCAGTCCTAATTTAACTTCAAAATTCTCCATTAAGTCAACCATGCCAAATCTGCTGGAGAGATGTAGGAGGGCGAAGAAAGACAACAAAACCACTGGTTTTGAACAAGAACACCAGTCATGTGTGAACGCAAGATTTTGTTAAATGGTGAGAGTGGGTGGTATTGAGGCAGCTCCAGTTATGGGCTACTCTTTTGAGTGTTAAATGGGAAAAAGAGGGACTTCCCTGGCAGTCCAGTGGTTGAAAATTGACCTTCCAAGGCAGGGATTGTGGGTTTGATCCCTGGTCCGGGGAGCTGAGATCCCACATGCCTCGTGGCCAAAAAACCAAAACATAGAAACAATATTGTAACAATTCAATTAAGACTTTAAAATTGGTCCACATCCAAAAAAAGGAAAACCTTAAAAAAAGTGGGGAGGAGAAAGCTAGAATGAAAACTAAAGGGGTGACCCCGATGATCAGGCAGATCGCTCTCAACTGCCACGTAGGCAGGCAGATTCCTCTAAAAGTTAGCCAAGAATAGACGGAGAAACACCAGATCTAAAGTCCTGCAGTCCCCTCTGTCTTCTGATGCTGCCACTACTTCTTCTTTTGCTGACATTCTACCCTGGTCTGCACTCTCCAAACAGGGACCAGGGACCAGGCGCTAGTCTGGGGTGAGAAGGGAGTGAGATACAGATGTGGGAGACATTGAAGAGAACATGCTGTGAGCTGTTGTAGCTTGTCTGGGACTTTTTTTATGCTTGAAAAACCAGTCCTAGAGTACTTAGGGGAAGAAGCCCAAATTAATATTATTCGGCCTCCTCCCACTCCGTAAGTAGAGGCTTTCCCCATGGTGAAATCATAGGATGTTTTGTTTTTTTTTCCCTGTACTTTCTCCCTCAGGGATTGCCGACACTTCCACGTCCTCCCCACCCCCTGCTGTGAATGTCCCTGACTGGGGTTTACTCCAGTCATCTGATGCCTTTGAGGCATCCTTCCCTTTCCCTCTGAAATTAAAACAGTCAACTGTGAAACCAGTTTTTTCACAACAATTTTTAGTGGTTTCACTCTTTATCAAACAAGAAGAAGAAATTCAAGTGAAATCAAGGTGTGTGTGTGCATGTGTGTGTGTTAGTAAAAACTGAACTAGGGCTTGGGTGTCAGGTTTTATTTTCGGCTCTGCCTTTAACAAGCTGGGTGATGGGGTACAGCTCAGTTCACCCATCAGCATGATGAAGGGTGGAACCATAACACCTCTGGTTTCCTCCCAGATCAATGGAAGTGAACTTTTCTCTTAAGTTTTATTAGAGTGTTTCCCAGTATTTCCTTCAGCCCCCTATGGACCCACTGCCAGATACACGGGCAGCAATCATGGCAACTGATTCAAGGTTCACTTAAGAGGCAGATGGTTAGGCTTAATCCAACTGCTTATGGCATTCTGGATAGTGAGGGGAGAAAAACGACTGTTTATCAGTTCCTGGTTTGAATAGGAAGTGGTGAGTGTTTGGAGGAGTTGCGACTAGAAGGGGGTAAAAAGATGTTTTGAAAAGTGAAGGCGGGCTACTTGCTTTACCAAAGCAAGGACATCAAACTTAGCTAATAAGAATAGTCATCCACAGAGTGGTTTTGAGAAAATCTAAATGCAACCAAGTGGACATTTCAAGCTGAGATCTGAAGAAATCTGACAGTTTATTCTGCCTCAGACAAACTTCATATTTTAACATCTAAAAACCTTCCTCCTCCTCTTACTTCTGGTGTTGGCTCACAGTGTTGTATTTCTGATTGTTCCATCTCCAGGCAGTGCTTTACTTGCGTATAGTGTTTTCCAGGGAGTCGAAAAACACTCTGATTATGTACTATTGGAGTACGTGTGTGTGTGTGTGTGTGTGTGTGTGTGTGTAAGAGAGATGGGAGAAGTTTGCAAGTCTCCATTTTCTTAGGGAAAGCTTAGCATGTAACAGAAAGGTACTCTGGGTGGTCATCCTGCTTGTGCATCTGACAGGGTAGAATTATGCTATGAGATTTTAATGTGTCGCTTTTAATTTTTTCCTATATTTTCAATCTTGACATGAGATCATTCATGATAAATCCTTGTTTTCAGGAACCTAAAGACTTCAAGAGCTCTAAGAATGGTCATTCCTAGCAGATCTCTTTACCACAAGCTATTCGTGTGTTGATGCTCAGACCGTGTATCAGTTTTCCCAGAGAAACTGACTCAAAAGGGTTCATTTCGAGAATAAGTAACACTGTCTGACATTCTAACTGGAATAAAAGGTTTTATTCTCCTATACCATGTCCTCCACTTCCAAGGAAAATTTTTAATGAAAAATGTTCCAGAAAAATAATAATGTAATCCAAAGTCCAGGAATATAATTGTTCTCTTCAAGGTGTTCAGTGCTTCCTCAGTATAAAAACAAATCAACATCACAAGACCTTTATTTTATTTCTATGTAGAAGAAAAGCAGCAATAACAGTGGGTACCACTTATTGGGCAGCCACTGAACCCTAGGAGTTTGGCATATTAACCCATGTGGTCCTTCCAACAAATCCACAGGATTGTGATTCTTGTTTAGCAGATGATGAACTGAGATTTTGAGAAGTTAAGCATCCTGCCCAAGGTCATATAGCTAAGAAGTGCTGATCTCCCTCGTTACAAAGGTTCTACAACTTTCCTTATACTACGTGAATTAAAAAAAAATGTTCTTTGTTCCATTTATAATTTTACAGTTGTTTAAAGAACCAAATCTGCTTTCAAGTTCGCATTAGAAACAACTTTTTGAAATTAATTTGGAACGTAATTAGAATAAGCCACACAATACATCCATGATTTGAAAAATAGTGGAAAAGTTTGGAGTAGTAACTTAGGTTCTAGTGTGATCACATTTTTGGTGTTGGAAGGGCCTTTTGAAATCTCATCAAAACATCCTCTTTGGGGATTCCCTCTGCCATCACCCTTAGGGGAAACTACTTGAGCTCATGTAGTGATAGGACATGCAGAACTTTTCAGTCAGAAATTTCCATTTTTAGCCAGTTCAAATGATTAGTTAATAATACTTCATCTTTATATACTCTCTGCAGTTGACATGTTACTCACCTCTTTTACACATAGTGTTTCATTTATGGAAGCTTGTTCTTATTTTGAGTCCAAGTCTGTTGTCCCATTTACTTCAACTCACAGGAGGGATGGAAACTTTTTCTGTATAGAATGTAAATGAGGTAGGGGATAGTGTTGGGGTGAATACCTTCTCATTTAATATTCATGATGTGGTATCTCTTTGCTAAGGTGGTTTTGGTGAACATATTCCTCATAGATTTGACAAAAATGAGTATGTGCTTTCCTCTTTTATGAACCCCTTTTAAAGCTTCAAAACCAAGAGCTCTGCTGATGCAGATCTGTATTTTCCCCTTCCTTCCCCCACATGCATGAAAAAACAGCAACATGGAAGAAAAGAATAGTTCTGACAAATAGCAATAACTTGCCATCTCCGCAACAATAGGTCTGTGGATAGAGAATTACAAGTAAATCCTTGGTAGCTAAGAATGTTGCTTTGCTTTTAGAAATTGAAACTTTTTTTTTGTTTTTGCCATCTAATAACAGCTTTATTGAGATGTAATTTACACACCATAAAACCCACCCATTTAAAGTGTACAATGCAATGCATTTTAGTGTATTCACAGAACTGTACAACTGTCACCATCATTTTAGAATATTTTCCTCACCCTAAAGAAACCCCTTCCCCATCAGCAATCCCTCCCCATTCCTTCCACCATCACCACCCTCAGCCCTGAGCAAGCACTGATCTACTGTCTCTACTCATCTGCCTGTTCTGGACATTTCATATAAATGGAATCATGCGATACACAACCCTTGTGTCTGGCTTCCTTGTTGTAGCATGTGTCAGTAGCATGTATTCTTTTCAATGGCTGAATAACATTCCATTGTATGCCACACCGCTTGGTGTTTGTCTGAAACTTTTGACTTTTCATTTAGTTGTTAATGTGGGTAAAACAAAAGAACTTTATATTACATACACTTAATTGAACTTTTTGTGCCCTTTAGAAAACACATTCTGAGGGCTTGGAAAGATGCCATACATTTTTAACTTGGGACCTCTGTGTATAGATAAGATGTATATTTGTTTTATCTACTTTCCTCATTCTTGTGTGTAAAATGTAAGTGTGCAAAAGGGAGCGTGCAATTAGATATAGTTCAAAAAGTGCATATACAAGGTTCATGTGCATAAAATCATGCAATTTCACTAGGCCCGGTTCTAATTCCTTCATGACTTGAGTCTATGTATCATGGTATGTGTTCCTCAGTGTAGATAGAATCGACCACACTGTTGGTGTAGCTTTCCAGTCAGGCTTACATCCCCATAATTATTGTTTGATAGGTAAATTTCACCTTGTGATATGTGGGTAAGTATTCTCCATGATCAGAATTTAAAGGCATGCTCATCACTAATTTTACCTGATCTTTCACTTTGTCGGAGATTAGAATAGTCTGACAGGACTTTATTCAACAGTGCTGTTTTCTTCTAAGGATTTCCTGAAAGGGTTTGCAAATTGATCTTTTCCTAATTATTTTTCTCATTTAGAAATATCAGTTATTTAATGCCAATGGATATATATATATATATATATATATATATATATATATAAAAGGAAAAGGGAAGTGTGGTGAGGTGGATAGGTAGAAGTTAATGTCAGGGGCAATGAGAAGCATTGACCATGTTCAATCTGAATTGTTTTGATTCGGAGACATCTTATATCTTCAATTAACTGAATATCTATTGAGGACAAGGCTTATAGTCATTCTTGTATAGTGCCAAAGGGAAGAAAAATGGTGAGGTATATCTTTTGCTTAAACATAATGATATGGAGAAAATATGCTTTTAGGAAGCAGAATTCTATCAATACTTTCCTCCTCACCCACCCATAAAACACCTATACATCTGAGTTACCTGAAGAAGGATTTATCAATTAGAATTGTTATAAAATGGATGGATGGAACCATTTCAAATTTCTCCCTAAAAGTGTTCAAATAGACACAAAACCAAGAGTCAATGATGTTATAGGCTTTCTTCCTAGTGGGCATTATGGATACCACAAAGAACAAGACAGGCACAGCCCTTCCTTTTTCAGAACTGGTATTGAGAGCAACATTTGGAAGGGCTAGAAAGCAGAAAAGGTATAAAAGGAAAGAGTCATTAAGAAAGCTGCTCAGAAAAAGGACGAGGTCAAGGGGAAGAGATAGGATGCTTCAGAACTGTGGCTGGCAAGTGATAGCTTCATCCAGGTTGTGTTGGGTACACAGTGATGAACATATGCCATCCCAGCTCACAAGGAACTTTCAACCTAGGTGGATGACCCACACTGCAGAGGGAAGAAAGGAGTGTTGATTGGTTCCACCTGGGATTCATCCTTTGGGCACCGGCTTGCGTTTCTCTGTGGTGGTCTCACTGCATGTGGATTGTGGGTTCTTTTGGTCTGTCCTTCTAAGGATGGGGCCCTTGAGCATGGGACACATACACTATGGCACATCTTAGGTCAGCACTTCATTAATCCCAGGATTTTCTGTGAAAATGATAAACCACAGTCCTTTTTTCTTTAAGTTGTTTTACAATGTTGTGTTAATTTCTGCTATACAGCAAAGTGATTCAGTTATACACATATATACATTCCTTTAATATTCTTTTCCATTATGGTTTATCATAGGATATTGAATATAGTTCCCTGTGCTATACAGTAGGACCTTTTGTTTAATAAACCACAGTCCTTGAGAAAATTCATACCAAAGTATAACAAATGTGTAGGAGTCTCAATATTCACATTATTATTCAGCAGAGACAATAAATGCATGGAATAAATATGGCACTGATTGAGTTCATATATTTGCATTAAGATGAACCTATTTTTAGAAATTAGGACCCAAATGTTAACTGATTTCTCCTAAACGTTTTCTACCTTTTTACTTACATACTAACTTAAATATATCCAATTTTCATTTCCAGTGCTCTGGAATGTGTGGCAAATGTCCACTGGAGTACAAAAGCAGTAAATTTCTCTTTATTGTTGTTATTTATTGTGAAGACGTGCTTCATTAAACAGTCCCTGCCTCGTTACTGAAACAACTTAATATGGTTTTGCTCAACTAATGTTTTTCATCAGCATTCATCATTGAGTTGTTTCCTACCTAAGAAACAGGGTTGGTATTCTAAATATTGTCTGTGCTAGGATGGAGAAATCTCATTACCAAAAAGGTAGTAAGTTTTAGGAGAAAGCTAGTTTAAATCAATCAACAGAATGATCTCTGTCGAGAGTTACGTGACACTTATAATAATGTACTGCTTATGCTTTTATTTAGGGGGTTAAATATCTCTGCTACTGGCCAAGCAGAAAGAAAGAACACTTGAGTTTTGGCTTGCAGTGGTTAGAATGGGCATTTCTGAGTAGGAAAGAGAACTGAGTTTAGATGCAGGAGCAGTGTAGTCTGGCTGGGCTGTGCCATCTCTCCAGCCCTCAGTTGCCTCATCAGTAAAATGAAAGCAGAGCTGTTTGTTTTCTCTAATTTTGCTTCGAATTTTGATATTTTATATTTATCACATCTACTTGCTATCACCAAACATCGTTCATATATTAACGAAGGAATGAAGATGTATATAGAATTAGCTCACCAAAAGAACACTAGAAGGAAGTCTAAGAGAACCCCACTGGGAATTGGAAGACTTGGGTTTAGCTTTAGCTCTGTCAGTGACTAGCTTTGTGACCTTGGGCAAGATACTTCTCAGTAGCCCCTATAATTATTTTCAGTTCTAAGATTCTGTGAGTTCAACAATGAAGTAAAAATCAGAATGGAGACATACAACTGTACCTGATATTATCAGGACGTGAACTTTGGACTCAGGGAGACCTAGCGAAACTAGGATTTGATTTTTTTTTTTTTTGATGTACAAGATAGGTGTTAAACATTTTATAGCTTTTTTAATTAACCATTTTAAAATATACAATTCAGTAGAATTTAGTACATTCACGTGTTGTGCAACCACCGCCTGTCTCTAGTTCCAAAACGTTTTTATTATCTCAAAAGGAAACCCTGTACCCTTTAAGCAGTCACTCTTTCTTCCCTCTGCTTACCTCAGCTCCTGGCAACCACCAACCTGCTTTTTGTCTGTAGGGATTTGCCTATTCTGGATAATTCATATGAGTGGAATCATATAATACATGGCCCTTATAGTCTGGCTTCTTTCACTTAGCATAATGTTTTTGAGGTTCATCCATGTTGTAGCATGGATCAGCACTTCATTCCTTTTTATGGCCGAACAATATTCCATTGTATAGATGCATCACATTTTGTTTACTCATTCATCCTTTGAGGGGTATTTGGGTTGCCTTTACTGTTTTTTTTTTAAATTTTATTTTATTTTATTATATAGCAGGTCCTTATTAATCATCAACTTTATGCACATCATTGTATACATGTCAATCCTAATCACCCAATTCATCACACCACCACCACCATCCCCCCGCCAATTTCCCCCCTTGGTGTCCATACGTTTGTTCTCTACATCTGTGCCTCAATTTCTGCCCTGCAAACTGGTTCATCTGTACCATTTTTCTAGGTTCCACATATATGTATTAATATACGATATTTGTTTTTCTCTCTGACTTACTTCACTCTGTATGACAGTCTCTAGATCCAACCATGTCTCTACAAATGACCCAATTTTGTTCCTTGTTATGTCTGAGTAATATTCCATTGTGTATATGTACCACGTCTTATTTATACATTCGTCTGTCGATGGGCATTTAGGTTGCTTCCGTGACCTGGTTATTGTAAATAGTGCTGCAGTGAACATTGGGGTGCATGTGTCTTTTTGAATTATGATTTTCTCTGGGTATATGCCCAGTAGTGGGATTGCTGGATCATATGGTAATTCTTTTTAGTTTTTTAAGGAACCTCCATACTGTTCTCCATAGTGGCTGTATCAATTTACATTCCCACGAACAGTGCAAGAGGGTTCCCTTTTCTCCACACCCTCTCCAGAATTTGTTGTTCGTAGATTTTCTGATGATGCCCATTCTAACTGGTGTGAGGTGATACCTCATTGTAGGCTTTTTTTTTTTTTTTTTTTTTGCGGTACGCGGGCCTCTCACTGTTGTGGCCTCTCCCGTTGCAGAGCACAGGTTCCGGACGCGCAGGCTCAGCAGCCATGGCTCACGGACCCAGCCGCTCCGCAGCATGTGGGATCTTCCCGGACCGGGGCACGAACCCACGTCCCCTGCATCGGCAGGCGGACTCTCAACCACTGCACCACCAGAGAAGAACCCCCTCATTGTAGTTTTGATTTGCATTTCTCTAATAATTAGTGATGCTGAGCAGCTTCTTGGGCATCTGTATGTCTTCTTTGGAGAAATGCCTATTTAGGTCTTCTGCCCATTTTCAGATTGGGTTACTTCTTTTTTTAATATTGAGCTGCATGAGCTTTTTCTATATTTGGAGATTAATCCTTTGTCCTAGATTCGTTTGCAAATATTTCTCCATTCTGAGGGTTGTCTTTTCATCTTGTTTATGGTTTCCTTTGCTGTGCAAAAGCTTTTCAGTTTCATTAGGCCCCATTTATTTATTTCTGTTTTTATTTCCATTACTCTAGGAGGTGGATCAAAAAAGATCTTGCTGTGATTTGTGTTACAGTGTGTCCTGCCTATGTTTTCCTCTAAGAGTTTTATAGTGTCTGGTCTTACATTTAGGTATCTAACTCATTTTGAGTTTATTTTTGTGTATGGTGTTAGGGAATGTTCTAATTTCATTCTTTTACATGTAGCTGTCCAGTTTTCCCAACACCACTTATTGAAGAGACTGTCGTTTCTCCATTGTATATCCTTGCCTCCTTTGTCATAGATTAGTTGGCCAGAGGTGCATGGGTTTATCTCTGGGCTTTCTATCTTGTTCCATTGATCTGTGTTTCTGTTTTTGTGCCAGTACCATATTGTCTTGATTACTGTAGCTTTGTAGTTTAGTCTGAAGTCAGGGAATCTGATTCCTCCAGCTCCATTTTCTTGCCTCAAGACTGCTTTGGCTATTCGGGGTCTTTTGTGTCTCCATAAAAATTTTAAGATTTTTCGTTCTAGTTCCATAAAATAATGCCATTGGTAATTTATAGGGATTCCATTCAATCTGTAGATTGCTTTGGGTAGTATAGTCATTTTCACAATATTGATTTTTCCAATCCAAGAACATGGTATATCTCTCCATCTGTTGGTATCATCTTTAATTTCTTTCATCACTGTCTTATAGTTTTCTGCATACAGGTCTTTTGTCTCCCTAGGTAGGATTATTCCTAGGTACTTTATTCTTTTTGTTGCATTGGTAAATGGGAGTGTTTCCTTAATTTCTCTTTCAGATTTCTCATCATTAGTGTATAGGAATGCAAGAGATTTCTGTGCATTAGTTTTTTTGTGTGTGTGTGTGTGTGCATTAGTTTTGTATCCTGCAACTTTACCAAATTCATTGATTAGCTCTAGTAGTTTTCTGGTGGCAACTTATGATCCTCTATGTATAGTATCATGTCATCTGCAAACAGTGACAGTTTTACTTCTTCTTTTCCAATTTGTATTCCTTTTATTTCTTTTTCTTCTCTGATTGCCGAGGCTAGGACTTCCAATGTTGAATAATAGTGGTGAGAGTGGACATCCTTGTCTTGTTCCTGATCTGAGAGGAAAAGCTTTCAGTTTTTCACCATTGAGAATGATGTTTGCTGTGGGTTTGTCGTATATGGCCTTTATTATGTTGAGGTATTTTCTCTGCCCACTTTCTGGAGAGTTTTTATCATAAATAGGTGTTGAATTTTGTCAAAAGCATTTTCTGCATCTATTGAGATGATCATATGGTTTTTATTCTTAAATTTGTTAATATGGTGTATCACATTGATTGATTTATGTATATTGAAGAATCCTTGCCTCCCTGGGATAAATCCCACTTGATCATGGTGTATGATCCTTTTAATGTGTTGTTGGATTCTGTTTGCTAGTATTTTGTTGAGGACTTTTGCATCTATATTCATCAGTGATATTGGTCTGTAATTTTCTTTTCTTGTAATATCTTTGTCTGGTTTTGGTATCAGGGTGATGGTGGCCTTATAGAATGAGTTTGGGAGTGTTCTTTCCTCTTCAGTGTTTTGGAAGAGTTTGAGAAAGATGGGTGTTAGCTCTTCTCTAAATGTTTGATAGAATTCACCTGTGAAGCCATCTGGTTCTGAACTTTTGTTTGTTGGAAGATTTGTAATCACAGTTTCAGTTTCATTACTTGTGATTGGTGTGTTCATAATTTTCTATTTCTTCCTGGTTCAGTCTCGGAAGGTTATACCTTTCTAAGAATTTGTCCATTTCTTCCAGGTTGTCCATTTTATTGGCATAGAGTCGCTTGTAGTAGTCTCTTAGGATGCTTTGTATTTCTGTCTGTTGTAACTTCTCTTTTTTCATTTCTAATTTAATTGATTTGAGTCCTCTCCCTCTTCTTCTTGATGAGTCTGGCTAATGGTTTATCAATTTTTTTATCTTCTCAAAGAACCAGCTTTTAGTTTTATTGATCTTTGCTATTGTTTTCTTTGTTTCTATTTCATTTATTTCTTCTATCATCTTTATGATTTCTTTCCTTCTACTAACTTTGGGTTTTGTTTGTTCTACTTTCTCTAGTTCCTTTAGGTGTAAGGTTAGATTGTTTATTTGAGATTTTTCTTGTTTCTAAACGTAGGGTTGTATAGCTATAAACTTCCCTCTTAGAACTGCTTTTGCTGCATCCCATAGGTTTTGGATCGTCGTGTTTTTGTTGTAATTTGTCTCCAGGTATTTTTTGATTTCCTCTTTGATTTCTTCAGTGATCTCTTGGTTATTTCATAACATACTGTTTAGCCTCCATGTGTTTGTGTGTTTTACATTTTTTTCCTTGTAATTCATTTGTAATCTCATAGCGTTGTGGTCTGAAAAGATGCTTGATATGATTTCAGTTTTCTTAAGTTTACTGAGGCTTGATTTGTGACCCAAGATGTGATCTATCCTGGAGAATGTTCTGTGCACACTTGAGAAGAAAGTGTAATCTGCTGTTTTTGGATGGAATGTCCTATAAATATCAATTAAATCTATCTGGTCTATTGTGTCATTTAAAGCTTCTGTTCTCTTTTTTATTTTCATTTTGGATGATCTGTCCATTGGTGTAAGTGAGGTGTTAAAGTCCCCCACTATTATTGTGTTACTGTCAATTTCTCTTTGATAGCTGTTAGCAGTTGTATTGGGCTGCTCCTATGTTGGGTGCATATATATTTATAATTGTTATATCTTCTTCTTGGATTGATTCCTTGATCCCTTGATCATTATGTAGTGTCCTTCCTTGTCTCTTGTAACATTCTTTATTTTAAAGTCTATTTTGTCTGATATGAATATTGCTACTCCAGCTTTCTTTGGATTTCTATTTGCATAGAATATCTTTTTCCATCCCCTTCCTTTCACTCTGTATGTGTCCCTAGGTCTGAAGTGGGTCTCTTGTGGACAGCATATACATGGGCCTTGTTTTTGTATCCATTTAGCAGGCCTGTGTCTTTTGGTTGGAGCATTGTGTCCATTCATGTTTAAGATAATTTTTGATATGTATGTTCCTATGATCATTTTCTTAATTGTTTTGGGTTTGCTTTTGTAGGTCCTTTTCTTCTCTTGTTTCCCACTTAGAGAAGTTCCTTTAGCATTTGTTGTAGAGCTGGTTTGGTGGTGATGAATTCTCTTAGCTTTTGCTTGTCTGCAAAGCTTTTGATTTCTCCATCGAATCTGAAAGAGATCCTTGCTGGGAAGAGTAATCTTGGTTGTAGTTTCTTCCCTTTCATCACTTTAAGTATATCATGCTACTCCCTTCTGGCTTGTAGAGTTTCTGCTGAGAAATCAGCTGTTAACCTTATGGGAGTTCCCTTGTTATGTCATTTGTCATTTTTCCCTTGCTGCTTTCAATAGTTTTTCTTTGTCTTTGATTTTTGCCAGTTTGATTACTATGTGTCTTGGTGTGTTTCTCCTTGAGTTTATCCTGTATGGGACTCCCTGTGCTTCCTGGACTTTGGTGGCTATTTCCTTTCCCATGTTAGGGAAGTTTTCGACTATAATCTCTTCAAATATTTTCTCTGGTCCTTTCTCTCTCTCTTTTCCTTCTGGGACCCCTATATTGCGAATGTTGTTGTGTTTAATGTTGTCTCAGAGGTCTCTTAGGCTGTCTTCATTTCTTTTCATTATTTTTTCTTCATTCTGTTCTGCAGCAGTGAATTCCACCATTCTGTCTTCCAGGTCACTTATCTGTTCTTCTGTCTCAGTTATTCTGCTATTGATTCCTTCTAGTGTAGTTTTCATTTCAGTTATTGTATTTTTCATCTCTGTTTGTTCTTTAATTCTTCTAGGTTTTGTTAAACATTTCTTGCATCTTTTCAACTTTTGTCTCCATTCTTTTTCCGAGGTCCTGGATCATCTTCACTATCATTATCCTGAATTCTTTTTCTGGAAGGTTGCCTATCTCCACTTCATTTAGTTGTTTTTCTGGGGTTTTATCTTGTTCCTTCATGTGGGTACATAGCCCTCTGCCTTTTCGTCTTGTCTATCTTTCTGTGAATGTGTTTTTTCTTCCACAAGCTGCAGGACTGTAGTTCTTCTTTCTTCTGTGGTCTGCCCTCTGGTGGATGGGGCTATCTAAGAGGCTTGTGCAAGTTTCCTGATGGGAGGGACTGGTGGTGTATAGAGCTGACTGTTGCTCTGGTGGGCAGAACTCAGTAAAACTTTAATCCACCTGACTGCTGATGGGTGGGGCTGGCTTCCCTCTCTGTTGGTTGTTTGGCCTGAGGCAACCCAACACTGGAGCCTACCTGGGCTCTTTGGTGGGGCTAGTGGCGGACTCTGGGAGGGCTCACACCAAGGAGTACTTCCCAGAACTTCTGTTGCCAGTGTCCTTGTCCGCACAGTGAGTCACAACCACTGCCTGCCTCTGCAGGAGACCCTCCAACACTAGCAGGTAGGTCTGGTTCAGTCTCCCCTGGGGTCACTCCTCCTTCCCCTGGGTCTCAGTGCACACACTACTTTGTGTGTGCCCTCCAAGAGTGGAGTCTCTGTTTCCCCCAGTTCTGTCAAAGTCCTGCAGTCAAATCCCACTAGCCTTCAAAGTCTGATTATCTAGGAATTCCTCCTCCTGTTGGTGGACCCCCAAGTTGGGAACCTGATGTGGGACTCAGAACCTTTACTCCAGTGGGTGGACTTCTGTGGTATAAGTGTTCTCCAGTCTGTGAGTCACCCACTCAGCAGTTATGGGATTTGATTTTTCTGTCATTGTGCCCCTCTTACCATCTCACTTTGGCTTCTCCTTTCTTTGGATGTGGGGTATCTTTCTTGGTGAGTTCTAGTGTCTTCCTGTCAATGATTGTCCAGCAGCTAGTTATGATTCTGGTGTTCTCACAAGAGGGAGTGAGAGCACGTCCTTCTACTCTGCCATCTTCGTTCTTTCAGCATCCATTTTATAGCTTTTAAGATTACCTTTGACAGAACTTTTTAAACTTTGAAGAGGTGGAGGATCGTTACTTCTACCCCATAAGTCCTCTGAGTTTGGAACTAATTGAGAAATGGGCAGAGCCAGATAGTTCTGGATCAAATGACTGTTAAGGCTGAGTCTGGGTATGGAGCTTAGATGTTCCCTTAGTAGTGGAAAATTTGATTGTTTCTGTTTTCCCTTAAGTATAAGCTTTAGGATGATCCAAAGAATACTATAGAGAAAACATACTCAGAATTACTGCTTTGCTTCTGCTGAACTCTGGTAGTTGACAAAGAGGGAGAAATTTTGGGTCCTGACTCTTATGTATGTACTACATGTAGTTTAGCATCCGGAGGTGAAGGCCAGAGGCAATGAGGGATGGGGGGAGCCAATACAAATAACTGGGGCTGGTGGTCAATACAAAGCCCTATAAGGAGCTTTGTTAGTCTACCCTGCTCTGGGGGACCCCAAAATATTTTTCATCAGGGCCTGAACTTCTCTCTCTTGCCATAGTGAAAGCCCTTTATCTTTGTAGACTTAAAGGAGTGAAGGTAGAAGGGCTGAGTCACACTTGTACAGTTCTTTGTTCTAATCTCCCAATCATCTGTGTGTTGTTTGGGACACACAGAGGGGCATGTGGGGAAAGTGGAGGGAGTTTTAACCTAGGAGCCCTTTCTCAGAAACGTGAGACTAGGGCACTGGCAATTTTTTCCTAACTGGCTTCCTTATCTTTCTACTTGTGGTGGCAAATATTTATTAGAAATATGCCTTTTCTTATTAACAATATAGCTGAATCTACACATGGCAAAACTGGTATACAATTGTATATTAATTAGCCTGAAAACTCCCCCCCACCCCGCCCTCACTCTTGGTCTTTACTTAGGGCAAACACATGAATGTTGTCTAAGAATTCCATGGAAATGTTCAAGTCTTTTTCCCAAAGATCCTTGGGGAGAATGAATTAATATAAGGTTTATTCATGGGGGTCATGTGGTTGGTTATTTAGATCATACTGAGGTCTGTTTCTCTGGGAGAGCTAACCTAATATATTGCTCATCACTTTTGCTCTGACCTTTTTTTAAAATAAATTTTATTTATTTATTTATTTTTAAATTTATTTTGGGCTGTGTTGGGTCTTTGTTGCTGCACGTGGACTTTAGTTGCGGTGAGCGGGGGCTACTCTTTGTTGCAGTGCACGGACCTCTCATTGCTGTGGCTTTTCCTGTTGCAGAGCATGGGCTTCAGGCCCATGGACTTCAGCTGTTGTGGCATGCAGGCTCTAGAGCACAGGCTCAGTAGTTGTGGCTCGCGGGCTGTAGAGCACAGGCTCAGTAGTAGTGGTACACCAGCTTAGTTGCTCTGCGGCATATGGGATCTTCCCAGGCCAGGGCTTGAACCCGTGTCCCTTCCATTGGCAGGCAGATTCTCAACCACTGTGCCACCAGCGAAGCCCAGCCCTGACTTCTTTACCAAGACTTGCTACTATAACATCTGGCTTTATATCAGATCATGCTAGATTAGCTTACTTGTGGGTAACAGAAATCCTGGGAGCTTTGGTGGAAATACTGATGTCTTGATGGAGAGGTGACTTAAATACGGTGTAGCCTAGGAAAAAGAGCAGCTTTCATCCTCCCAAATGCCAGTGTACCTGTCTTTGTGAATATGCCTCATGGACAGTCTCCTGGACTCTGTCATCCTTCCCCTGTATGTGTGTCTGTGTGTGTGTGTGTATATGTATATATATATATATATATATATATATATATATCAGAAACAATGAGACTAGTTTTGCATCAGAACTGGGAAAGAATACTTGGTAAAAGAATATCTAGAAATCTAAAGACTAAAAATGAATAAAACTGAGTAAAATTTAAAATAAAACTAGGATTTGTGATAGAGCAGACTGCAGGTTCAAGTACTACATCTATGGCAATTGCTTTTTGAGACCACTGTAAAATACACAAGTGGCCTTGTATCACATCAACTGGATGCAAAGAAAAACCATGAAGTCAGGTGCTCTTCCAGGGACAGTGGAGGGGGAGAGGGGAGCAAAGAAGATGACAAAGCCCTGGTTAATTGCCATCTGGAGCCCACCTACCTGGCTTAGAATCTTGGCTTTTCACTTTATCTTAGGAAATTGTTTCATTACTCTGTGCCTCAGTTTCATCCTCTCTAAAATGAGGTTAGAAATGGTATCTGGTGTTCCAATAATGTCCATGTCGGATGTGGTGGGGTAAAGCTGGCACAGCCAAAGTCGGGAGGCTTGGAAGGAAGAAGTTGATTATGCTCACAGGTTCCAGAGAGGGGGGGGGTCACTGAATAACATTCAGGGCCATGGGGGAAGTTCCAGGTCTTGCTCAGGTGGCAGAAGACAGGAGAGAAGGGAGAGTATGGGCCAGAACTTTTATTGGGATTTCCTGGGGAGAAGTAGGGCAGGGCAAACAGAATGGCAAGTCTGAATAATTCCTGTTGGCTTCAGGCTAAAGGAGGAGTTTCTTGTTGCCTGGTATCTGGCCCTGAGGTGATTTAGTGCAGGGGAAATATTGGCTTGGTGTGCATGGGTTAGATATAAAGAGGTGTCTGGGGACTCGGGATTGGATGGTTTGTATATGAGAGATGTGTTCCTGGCTCAGACTTTTATGGTCTTTAAGAATTGGCTAGCCCTGGGAGGGCCATCTGTCTCCAGGTCTGGGAGGGGCATCATTGAAGCCCCCAAATGACAGAGCATCAAAAATACAGAAATTAAGAAAATATAGTTATTATAATCATATGATCAATGGATGCCAAACAGACACATACAGAATCTAAGAAAACAGACTACTTAATTGTGAGGTTTAATGATTTAATATACATGTAGTCCAACAGGCCAAGCTGGTCTCAGGTCCCCAGGCTAACTGCCTGGGACGCTGAGGCATGGAGGGGAGCAAGGCTCCCTCTGCTATAAGTAGACAGGGCCCAGAACAATAAGGCTTTGTAGAGCATGTAGGAGAGCTTGCAAAGCAGTTGGAGAGTTGTAAAAATGGTCTGTGATGAGTGACATGTTGGGTTGTACAGAATAACTAAGATGAAACAACTTTTATATGTACATGAATTTCAAGCAGCTAATTAAGTTTATTAAATGTAGGTCAAACTGTATAGAACATCAAATGGATTAAGAATTATTTACAGAATTTTAACTGCTTTGAATGGCATTCTGTTGATATCTTCTTTCTTCTTTGTTGAAGAAGAAAAACAGGATATAAAAGTAAATAAGCTAATAAGAGGTGTTTTCTTTTACCTAAAGATAGAGACCAGCAATTACTGTGGTTGACTCACGTTTGAGACAGCCACAGTGTCTACACGGAGGTGGAGTGAACTTGAGGATGCCATGGGTGTGACAACAGGAAGGACAGGTTTTGCCATCTCTGTCACCATGTCTGTGAACCTGAGTTACGTGGTGGGAGTGTTGGACTTGGATCTACAAGATTTGGTTCTGGATCTATCTCTGCTACTTCCTAGCTATGTGACTTTTTTCATTCCCACCTGTAAATGGGAACAATAATGATTTAACAGGACAGTCGTGGGGTTTCAGTGAGATAATATTTTTGAATATTTTCAGAGAGAGCTCATTCTCACTATCCTTAGCTTCTGTTTCTAGTCACAATAGCTGTCCCAAGGGCATCTCCTGATTTCTAGTGGAGTTCACTAGGTAGGTAGACAATTTACTCATGCTGCTATTGGGTACTCAAATCTTAGATTCTTCATTACTTATATGAATGGATGAGAGTTTGGGCTTTGCATTCTATCTGACTTTACTCCTCTAAGCTTTAGTTTTCTCATCATTAAAATGAGGATAATAATAGCGTCAACCTCATGGGTTGTCATGATAATTAAATGAAATTACACATGTGGAACACTTAGCTTAGTACCTGATACATAATAATCACACAGTAAATTGTTATTACTAATATCGTTTCATGTACACATGAAGGAGTTTGATCTACACTTCTGGGATTCTGATACAAACTAATCTATGTCTCATTAGCAGAATCAGTGAGAAAAAAATAGAAGTTAGCTAATGTTATTAAATAATTGGTTAAAAGCTGTTAGAAAAGGACAAATGAATCTTCTGTATTTTTCAGCAAAGCTCTACTATAACTCAGGGTGTTTCTTTGAGAAAATATAACATTCTAATAAAAATATATTGACTCTCTAAGACATATGAAAAATAAAACTTAGTTTTAAAAGGAAACCCTTTACAGTCACTATGGAGAGCAGTATGGAGGTTCCTTAAAAAACTAAAAATAGAATTACCATATGATCCAGCAATCCCAATACTGGGCATATACCCAGAGAGAACCATAATTCAAAAAGACACATGCACCCCAATGTTCATTGCAGCAGTATTTACAACAGCCAGGTCATGGAAGCAACCTAAATGCCCATCGACAGATGAATAGATAAAGAAGATGTGGTACATATACACAATGGAATATTACTCAGCCATAAAAAGGAACAAATCTGGGTCATTTGTAGAGACATGGATGGATCTAGAGACTGTCATACAGAGTGAAGTAAGTCAGAGAGAGAAAAACAAATATCGTATATTAATACATATATGTGGAACCTAGAAAAATGGTACAGATGAACTGGTTTGCAGGGCAGAAATTGAGACACAGATGTAGAGAACAAACGTATGGACACCAAGCGGGGAAAGTTGTGGGGGGATGGTGGTGGTGGTGTGATGAATTGGGTGATTGGGATTGACATGTATACACTGATGTGTATAAAATGGATAACAAATAAGAACCTGCTGTATAAAAAGATAAATGAAAATCAAAAAAAAAAAAAAAAAACCCTTTGTTGTAGTACTATCACTTCAGTAGTACCTGCAGTGAATGCTATAGAAATTCCACTGGTTCATCTTCAAAGAAAGCTTCTAGGGGGAGGCGATTTTAATGTTCCTGTGTGCCACAGAAGTTGTGAGATAATGCTTGGTAATTAGCATAAGCTTGAAGCCAAATAGCTGGAAAAACATGTTCCAGGACGTTGCAGATCAAATCATATTTCTATAAAAAGAAACTGCTGGATGTTCAGCTGACAGATCATCAACCATAAAAGGATAGTTTAATGGATTTCAATCATTATCTAAACACAACATCACAGAGCCAAGTTTATGTGCATTGTTAATCATACATT
Organism: Phocoena sinus; assembly: GCF_008692025.1. Classification (NCBI taxonomy): domain Eukaryota; kingdom Metazoa; phylum Chordata; class Mammalia; order Artiodactyla; family Phocoenidae; genus Phocoena; species Phocoena sinus. Next base: position 34,890,355 of record NC_045767.1, read on the forward strand.
GTGAACTCGGTAAAAGAAAATATAACAGAAGCATCAGATGAGATGTTTTCCTTTTCTGATTTTTAAATTGCAATATTTGATTTTTGAGAATCACTGAGAAAGAATGGTTTCTTAGAGGAATTGCACTAAGGGATGTGCATGCTCTTATCGGAGAAACAAAATGGTGGAACAGAGGAAGAGCTCTGAAAACACTGTGAGTGCTTTATAAAGCTACTGAATTCCTTGCTTTTGCTAGTATTCTAGAAGAAACCATGTCCCAATCCAGAGGATTTGTATGTATATATGTGTGTAAGGTTTTGTGTGTATTTTAAACCAGCAGACACTTTTAAAATTTTAAATTAGTCACCCAATTATTCCCTAAACTATTTTAAACTAACTGCTCTTCTTTGAAAATATTAAAGAAATTATATATCTTGCAGACTTATGAAAGTTTTAAGAAAATAAAGATATTCATTATGGTAGATGGTTACAAAATAAATAAAATCAGTAGCTTTCTAATATTGCACACTATTATAAGGGAAACAGAAAATATTCCATTTCCATTTACAAATAAATGCATCTAATATCTAGAATAGTCTTAACAGGAAATATGAAGGAACTAAATGAATAAGATTATAACGTTCTACATATAGCATAACAAAAAGGTTTGAGAACATGACAAAAGATTTGAATAGAGAGACATACCTTAGAAAAAGTAGACAGTTTTTATAAAGAGGTCAATTTGGTTTAAATTTATTCTATACACAGTGTATTATCAATTAAAATCCCTATTTATTGTGGGGAGGTTGTTGAGGAACTTGGCAAAATGATTCTAAATTCACTTTGAAGAATAAACATGCAAGTATAGATGAAAGAATTCTGAAAAGCAAAAATACTAAGAAGGAATATTGCCTAAACAGATGTTAAATTGTGTCATAAAATAGCTGAAATTAAAACAATGTGAGAAATAGGTGGTTAAGAAACAAATTGTCCATCTTCAGCCCCAAGTATGTATAGGGATTTAGCATTTAAGAAAGTTAGAATCTTGAATCAGTAAGGAAAATAGGCATTCGTGAATAAAGTGTTTGTCCAGTATGTAACCAGTTGGGGAAGAATGTCATTTCTACCGTGCTCTTTACATAATTATACTTGTTAAAAAGTATAAAAGTAAAAGTAACAGAAGAAAATATGGGCAGATTTTAAAGAAAATATTGGGGTGGAGAAGTATGATTTTCTAGGTACGATATGAAAGCCAGAAACAATAAAAAAGCAGATTTCTCACTAGTGGAATAATAAAACGTTTTTGTTATGGTGTATTTCAAACTTTACTGCATTGCTTATAGAAATACTTGTGTTATATACTGAATGTGATTCTAATCTTCACCAAAGGTCTTTTAAAATTAAACTGAGGACTTCCCTGGTGGCGCAGTGGTTGAGAGTCCACCTGCCGATGCAGGGGACACGGGTTCGTGCCCCGGTCCAGGAAGATCCCACATGCCATGGAGCGGCTGGGCATGTGAGCCATGGCCGCTGGGCCTGCGCGTCTGGAGCCTGTGCTCTGCAAAGGGAGAGGCCACAACAGTGAGAGGCCCGCGTACCGCAAAAAAAAAAAAAAAAAAAAAAAAAATTAAACTGAAAAGAAGAGACCACCTAAGCACAAAAGGGTATTAATTGGTTCACATAATTGGAAAGTCAAGAGGGTATACTAGCTTTAGGCATGGTTGGATTTAGGGCCACAAACTTTGTTCCTCTGCAGCAGCTCCAATCTCTGATTGGCTTAATGTTGTGGGCCCTCTTTGTTCAAGTTTTTCATCTTACAGAACTAAGCAGCTTCGGTAAAGAGAGTTTTCTTCCCACACAGTTCAGTTGAGTATCACTGTACCAACTTGAATCACATGACCATTCTGGAACCCATCACTAGGAATAAGGAGATGGACTAGGCGGATGGATCAGGTCTGAATTTCACGTCTACCCATAAATTAGACCATCTGAACCACATGGACTGAAAGTGGGGACAAGTGGTGCCAAGAAAGATCAGGGAGTTGTGATAGGGAGATGGGATAGATTCTGAGCAAAAATTAAACTTGTATTTTCAGATAATTGTAGATTCTTTTGCAGTGCAAGAAATAATATATGGATATTCCTTTACCTGATTTCCCCCAATCGGAAATCTTGCAAAACTATAGTACAATATCGCAACCCAGATATTGCTATTCATATAGTCAAATACCAGAAGATTTTGATCACCACAAGGATTCCTCCTGCTGCCCACTTACAGCCACACCCACTTCTCCTCTTCCCTTTCCCCATCCTAAACCATGGCAACCACTAGTCTGTTCTCCATTTCTATAATTTTGTCATTACAAGAACGTTGTATGAATGGAATCATACAACTTGTAACCTTTAGGAATTGGCTTTTTTCACTGGAGATTGATTTAGGTTGTTGAGTATATCAATATTGTTTTTTTGTTTTTGAGTAGTATTTCATGGTATGGATGTATTGTGGTTTGCTTAACCATTTACCTGTTGAGGGACATCTGGATTGTTTCCAGTTTTGGCTATTAGACATAAAGCTGTTAGGAACATTAGTATACAGGGTTTTGTGTATCCTAAAACCTGGGATTTCACCTCTCTGGGGTAAAGTCCCAAAAGTAAAATAAAGGTGCTTTTAAATGAAGACCATTTTAGCCTAAAGAATGTTTCCACACTTTTTTTTTCCCCACACTTTTTAAAAAGAGTTTTTCAAGGGTTTTCTCTTGTCCTCAGTTGAAGGGCTGATGATGAAAACAGAGTTAAGCAAGCAAAGAGAAAGTGTTGGGTATAGTTTCAGAAATAGAATGGATGAACAAACAAGTAAAAAGACAATGGTGAATCATTGTGCTCCAATGATTCCTTAGGTTGATAAGCTAAGGCAAATCCAAGCAAACTTCCATGAAGCCAAAAGACTTCTTTGGAAGTTTTGAGATACCACAAATGCCATCTGGAACATCTCAGGACTTTTGACTATATCCTTTAAAGTGAGAGTTACATGAATGAGTTTGAACTTTTTCTTGAATAATTATATGCTTCTTTTAAATGGAATAGTTTCAAAAATGATTAAAATCTCCCAGGAATGCTTTTAACTAGCAGTAGGACTTGAGCTTACTTTTTTATTTGAAAAATCTTTTTTGCCCTACTTTGGTTTTCCTGTAGGAAAGAATGATTTATTTTTCCTAGAACCAAGAATCACTGCAGTCTGACAGTAAATGTTTTTGAGGAGTAATTTATTATGATAAATTAGGAACCCAACACTCCTGCAGTTGAATCATACCAACATAGACTTTGAAAACACATCTTTATTTGAGCCCAACACATTCCTAATATGACCTGGTTAAGCTGATTGACAAACTGTATATAACGTGCGTTCACTTCTATAAAATATTTTTATTATAAGATCTCACACCAAAAACAGAGTAGAAAGTTGTAATCGTGTCAGAGAACTTGAATGATATCCATAGCATTATTATTATAATTTAATATTGAGTACCAGCAGTGAGCTAGACTTTCTATAAGACACAGCAGGAGAACTGGTTCCTGTCCTCTAGAAAACCACTCTGTATGTCACACTCGTACTGAGGCCTTTTGTTTCTTTCTGAAAGCAAAACACAAGAAGATGTCATTTGGAATGGATAGAATGATTCTGATTAAATGAAAGCTCAAACTTTAAATTAGCTGTAGCACTATGCCTTACATATCATAGTCAGTCAGTGAATAAGTTTAACTTATTTAAACTTAAAATTTCATCAACAAGCTTACATCATTCATTTTATAGTATTTATTAAACACTTGCCATATGCAAAGCTAAGTGGAGAAAAGGTATGAAGGTAAGAGCATGTGATGTTTGGGGCAATGACAAATTATCCAGTCATGCACTGCATGAAGCAGAAGTGACCAGATAGGCTGCTTTTGGCTGCAAGTAACAGAAAATATAAGTAACAGTGGCTTACATAAACAGGGTTTCATTTTTTTCTCATATAGCAAGAAGCAAGAACAGAGATAGGTGGTTACTGACATTTTTTTTTTTTTTTTTTTTTTTTTGCGGTATGCGGGCCTCTCACTGCTGTGGCCTCTCCCATTGCGGAGCACAGGCTCCGGACGCGCAGGCCCAGCGGCCATGGCTCACGGGCCCAGCCACTCCGCGGCATGCGGGATCCTCCCGGACCGGGGCACGAACCGGTATCCCCTGCATCGGCAGGCGGACTCTCAACCACTGCGCCACCAGGGAAGCCCTGACATTTTTGATATTGCTCACAATGCTATCAAGAATACAGGCTCACTCTAGCTTTCCATTCTGTCTTCCTTCATTTACTGGGTTTTTCCTCTTCTTGAGGCCCCATGGTTTTTAATATTGCTACCACAACACCAGGCATCCTATCCATGCAGGAAGAAGAGGGAAGAGGAGGTTCTAGCCAAGCCTGTCCATTTTATCAAGAAATATGGTCACTCCTAGCTGCAAAGGAGGTGGAAACAACATTATGAATATTATCTTAAAATGATCATAATTCACCCCCTGGAATGAGCACATACGGACTGGAGTTCTGATAGCAGAAACAGGGCAGATTGCTCACCGGCAGGTGGAGGAAAATCAAGTTAGTGGCAAAATCTTGGGGGCCTTTCAGGCAGGTTTAGGAGTTTAGGCTTTATCAACAAATATGTAGTATTTAATATGAGTCTTCAGTCAATGGATTGGGTGCTTGATTGTCATAAACCACTAGAATACTTCTAAGGTTTTAGGTTGCATTGTGATTATGAAAATTTTCTTGGTATTCTAGCTTTATGTCCTAGAAAAACTACTTGCCAAATAGGTCTTACAGAGGGAGATTTTTGCAACTTATTTAGCAAAATGACCAGGAAAATATAAGAAAAGATGGACCTGTTATTCATCCACCACAATACAGGTTTATCCTGGAGCAGCCTATGTGGCTTCAGAATTGCCTGAAGATTTGAGGGAGAGAGATGCAAGTGTCCCCTGCAACCTGGCAGTCCTAAGTGACAGGCAGACTGTTTTCCCTCCAACCCGTGCACCTGCACCTGACTGCCTTTAAGAGAATTTGTGAATTCAACACATACATACTCAGTGCCTCATGTCTAAATGGACATGAAAATAACAATGGGATGTTTTTGGAATGCCATCTGTATACACAGAATTTGCCTGACTATGTGACACCATGTTATGCTTAAAGTGTTCATTTAATTAACTCTCTCTTAAAGTGGATTTAACTTACTATTAAAATACCAATAATCTTTGACCTAATATGGCGGATACTAGGAGGTCTAAAATGTCACGATTTATAATATTTTGGAAAAAGATTCCTTTTAAGGAAAGTGTTACAAAGGAAATTTGAGAAAATTGAGAGTTTAACTAGCTGTTTTCCTACCTAGTGAATATGCGTGTGCTTGGTATTTGTATGGTATGGGACTTACAGATTTGGTGGTGAGGTGGTGTCTATCTTTTTCTGTATCACTTGGTCCTAATTTTTAGTGATTATGTAAATTAGGTAAATTGTTGATCTTTTGGAGGTTGGTTTCCTTTTCTGTTGTTGTTGATTTTAATGAGTTTGTAATAAACTCTGGACCTTGGTAAGAAATGGGATCAGTATTGGCATGATTTTTTAAAAGCTAAAATTCTTAGTGGTTTCCTTATTACAAATGAAAGGATACACAAAGGATATACAAAGGGAAGATTCAGACTTGTTCAGGAAAGAGAAGGAGATCATTATGCCTTAACTTGCTTCTGTCATACCATGTTCCTTTCCTGTGGGAAAATATGAAAATGTGGTGATTCATTAAGACTAGTTAAGCAGGAAGTAGAGTCCCTATGGCCGTCTCATATCTAGAAGCAAATTTATATAACTCTTACTAAGACAGATTTAATCAACGAGAACCAAGCCTTGAGGCGATGACAGATAAACAGATATATAAGTACTGGTGACATTGTAATTAAAAATCTGGTGGTTTTTAACCGATCTAAAAGGCTATCTAAAAGCATTTTATCAGGCTTCTTGTATCATCATTGTCACATAGGTTATGCTACCATTTCATGGAATGTTGTTCTATATCCACTAGAAATTAAGGACTTTAGTAGTTGGGGGCTAGCTGATGCAGAATGGGTCCTGAATATACATTTCTGGAGCAACCATACAAGGGTCTACCTATAAGGGTTGTAGCTCTAGATGAATTCTGTAGGTTACATCAAAACCTCTGTACTCTGCATATCTAAGTTGTATGTATAACTTTATTCCTTACATTAGGATTTTTCTTTACTGTTATAATTTTTTTTAACCTTTTGTGTCTGTGGTGTGTAGATTACTTCAATTTTCAGTGGACTATTTTAAATTTTCAACACAGATGTGTTCTGTAAATACAGGTGACCCTTGAACAATGTGGTGGTTAATCTACATATAACTTACAGTTGACCCTCTATATCCATGGTCTGTATCCTCAGATTCAACCAACCATGGACTGTGTAGTAATGCAGTATTTTTGAAAAATGTCTGCATATAAGTGGACCTGCATAATTCAAATCCTCATTGTTCAAGAGTCAACTGTAATGATGGCTGTAGTTGGGTTGTTAGAGGTCCACATGGAGGATAAGATCTCAGGGTGTTCCTTTGTTGTCATGGAGCAGGATGCAAGAGGATTGTTCCTTCCTCCCTTTGTCCTTCTTCCCTTCCTAGATACCCTGCATTTCCTCTTTGGGTAGACATTTTAAGGAACTGTTTCAACCCCTAGAATTAAAATGTTTGACAAAAAAGAAAACTGAACCTCGAGTGTCTCATAGCTGCGGAGTTAGAAATAGTGGTCGGGTCTTCCCTCTATCAACTCAGTGTACTTTCTTATTTATTTATTTATTTTATTTATTTATTTTTGACTGTGTTGGGTCTTCGTTGCTGTGTGTGGGCTTTCTCTAGTTGCGGCGAGCGGGGGTTACTCTTCGTTGTGGTGCGTGGGCTTCTCATTGCGGTGGCTTCTCTTGTTGCAGGGGATTCTCTTGGAGCAGGGGCTCTAGGTGCATGGGCTTCAGTAGTTGTGGCTCGCGAGCTCAGTAGTTGTGGCTTACAGGCTTAGTTGCTCTGCGGCATGTGGGATCTAACCGGACCAGAGCTCAAACCCGTGTCTCCTGCATTGGCAGGCGGATTCTTAACCACTGTGCCACCAGGGAAGCCATAATACTGCATTCTTTTAGGTACAGCATTGTTTTCCTGGCATACGTAGTTTCAGAAAGTATTCAACTGACTTGCAGAATGGAATCTAGGCAATTAAGAATACTTGGTCTATGAAAGTACATTTACATGTGTTCTTTATCTTATGTCTGGTTTTAATGGGTCTACCCAGAGAATAGCTCCATTTGATGAGACTTCCCACTAAAAAGATACCATGGTACTTTGAGCAAGGCTGAATAAGCTGCTTCTGTTCTGAAGAGCACTGGATTGTTTATGAAGGGTGTTAGCACATTAGAACTATATAACAAACAGAGCGAGAAATTTCAGATCACTTTGTATTCAGTTAGCTAAGTGTCAAAACACTGCAAAGGATTCAATGATGACTTTATGGGAAGGGTGGTGGGAAAGCCTTCTTATGAATGATGTGTTACAGAGAAACCGCTCTCTGGAGTGCATGCATGGTGAAAGGCAAAGAAGGAGAAAGACCTTGTTTACAATCACGGATGGAAGAGGCTCGTGTTAGGATTTCATAATGTTCTAGGGGGACACTGATGAACCTCCCATCTGGAACAATGAATGTGAACTGTACATTCAGGGCGAAAATAACATCAGTTATAGGATTCCCTAAGTGGCTTGACATGACATGTTCTACCTTATACTTTAAGCTTGTCTGCCTTCAAATATCGTTTAATAGCAACACTAAATGAATAAATGAACCTGTTTATCTTAGATGATTGGCTACAGGAATAATGCAGGCCATATCCATCATCTTCTATGTTTAATTTAGCAGGACTGAACTGATGTCCTGTGTGTGTGTGTGTGTGTGTGTGAGAGAGAGAGAGAGAGATGGAATTAACATTTGGAGGCTCTGCCAGGTCTCTAAAGACAGGCCTTCTGTGGCTTCCAGAGCCCATAGGACTCTCTCCTATCTCACAGGAGTCAGGTTTGATTTACAGCTGCAGCCAGATCCAAAAAGAAAAACACCAGATCTGGTTCATTCTAGATTACTATCTGCCTGCTAATGTTGTGTTTGAGGAGCTAGTTGAAAAGGGCGGTGAGCATGTGTGTGTGTGTGTGTGTGTGTGTGTGTGTTGGGGGTGGAGGACAGTTTTGGCTATCACATGTGGCTTCTTGTTTTGTTGGGCTTGTTGAATCTCCTTGTAGAAAACAGCCATGTCCTGTTTATCAGGTTTCTTTAAAATCCTTTTCCTCAGCGCCATCCAAGATGCATCAGCTATTATTCTCCTGTGCGTCAACATGCATTCCTTCTTGAGCATAGAAAGAAAGGGCAGCTTCCCTTCAAATGTAATCCAACCCCTGAAGGGCAAATTTTTTTGTCATCATTTACCTGGGTAATTACAAGTATTTCTGCTGTAATTTATACAATTATAGGAAGTTTAATTTTTCTTAGTTGTGGGTTTCCATCACAGAAAGTTGTCTGACTTGCTTCAATGCTTGGCTCTCAAATCTGTTGTAATACATTAATTATTTTTTTTTTCTTTTTTTTTCTGCCATACACGGGCCTCTCACTGTTGTGGCCTCTCCTGTTGCAGAGCACAGGCTCTGGACGCGCAGGCTCAGCGGCCATGGCTCACGGGCCCAGCCGCTTCTCGGCATGTGGGATCCTCCCGGACCGGGGCACGAACCCACGTCCCCTGCATCGGCAGGCGGACTCTCAACCACTGCGCTACCAGGGAAGCCCTAATACATTAATTTTTGAATTCAAATTGCAGCTCTATTGTTTTCCATCACCATGATGGGAGTGGATGGTAGATGAGGTAGAAGAGTTTAAAAGCGAAAAAGAAATGAGAATACTTCAGGCAATTCTGATTTTAGTCTAGCTTTCTAGCAGTGTTTCGTTTTCTGTTGTATTTATATATTTAGCCACTGGGATTCAGCTACTGACTAGCAGTTTACCACAGGCCTTAACAAATATGCGTTGTAAGGATAAAGGTTAGGCTGTTTCTCTCCTGTTTCCTCCCCGTGTGTTAGTTTATAAACAGAAAGTTTTAGCCAAACACAATTAAAGAAACAGCGGTAAATTTTAATCATGCTTCGTTCCAGATACAAGATTTTTGTTTAATCATAGTAACATTATGTTTTCCTTCTCTGGAGTAATTTATATGTTTTGTTACTAGAATCTCTTCTGCATAAAAGAGGTTAAGATAAATCATTAGATGCCTTTAAAGAAGTCAAAGTAAAATTGAATGTACTATTTGAAACATAGTCCAAGTGTAAACTCTGTGCGTATGTATATGTTTAAATTTCCCATTGATTATTTCACATAAGAGTAATCAGTGTCTTTGGCAATAAATTTTTTGAGTAAAATATCGCTTCTCTACAGGGAACAAAAGTAAAGAGAAATTTGAAACCCATTTGGTTTCACCTGGATTCTGACATGACCAACTTAGAAAAAGGATATAAAATTTGAACATTTTTTTTCTTAATTAAAAATAGAGAATCTCTCTTTGACACAAATATAAATGAACTGTATCTCCAGAGTGACCCAAGGAAAGAGGAGGGAGGTGGTGTTAATTGTTATTATTATAAATGTTCTCAGGAAGAAATCTTCAGAAATATTCTAAACAGGACCAGTCATTTAATAAACAGAAACTATTTATATTCTCCTTGCCTAAACCTTTGCTGCAGGAGTTGCAGGGATGTGTAACATTATCAGGGTCAGTATGTCCTCAAGCAATCTTTATTTTGAGGTATTTTTGCTTGCCTTTCCTCTGTACATTCTAGTAGCAGCTCATCTCTTGTAGCACACTGAAGTAAAATTTTCTATATGACATCTTCATGGACTGAATATATTAGTGTATTTATTTTCTTTAAACCAGTAGTAGATTCTTTAATTACTAAACTGACATATAAGTTAATATCTAATTAGTATAATTTGTCATATTAATCGTTTTAAGCTAGTAATGTTAGTTTAAAAAAATCAATGCATGCTCATTGCAGATAACTTATATGATAAAGAAAGGCATGAAGAAGCAATGGCTGTGCATAGTTACATACCTCTTATTTCTCCAGATTAAATTAAAGGAAGACCAAGTGTCCATATGCTGATCTAGTTATCTTTCCCTTGGGGTTCTCTCTTACATAGTTGTTCATTAGATTTCAAGACCCAAGAAGGAGATCCCTGGTATTGAATCCATCTGTGGTTCTTCTTTTTTTTTTTTCAGGCATAATTTATTATTATATCTTATTAACATTTATTGAGAACGTAGTAAGTACCAGCACTGTGTTAAGTGCATACATATATTATAGAAAGACATGCCCATTCCCAGATCATTTTATCAAACGAAATTATTTCAGCTTCTGACCACTTCTTGTGTTCTTTCACATAGCTTCATACTCTATTGTTTCTCTCTTATCAACAAGAAAAAGAACATGGTTTGTTAAATTGTTCCCTGTACTGTATATCAAGTCTTGTACCATTCTGATAAAACCTTGGGTTAATCTAAATTTATCTGACCTGGGAAAACCCACTAGTACTGTCATCAGATTCAAAAGATGAATAGCATGAACCCTCCATCCTCCATAGTTAGCTTTCTCATGGCTATAAAATCTTCATTCTTCTTGCTGGACCATGTTCCTAGGGATGACACCATCACTGCCAATTTTCTGGAATGACCAGCTGCCCAGGCCCATTGGAGGCCAGGCAGCTGCACTAATCTCCTGCGGTTTCTAACGCCAGAGGCCACGCTGGGGCATGGACCAGCTTTGCCATGCAGGATCCTCCACTCCCACAACTGCATCTCCGGCTGCCACCCTGAGGACCAGCAATTCTTTAAAGTTACTTTTCTGGTTGCCCTAAAGATTCTTTTCCCAATACCTTTTCTTTGTATTGGTTGAAAAGCATTGATATATGGGATAAAACTAGAGGGCCACTTGCTCAGGTTCCTGGGGCTTCCGAGTTGACTAAGTTCTAAATCCAAACACTAGAATCTTAAGCAAAATTGAGCACAGAGGTCAACAATCCTTACTGTATTGTGAGTAGGTCCTATGGCACAGACCACAAGAGAAAGCTTTGCAACATCACTACTTACCTGTCTAATGGGGAAGAATTCTCTTGGAAATCTCTAACAACACAATACTTGAATTAGTACTGCCAAAATGAGGACCCTTAGCAATCCTTAGTGGCTTGCAGGAATTTGATTTACCTGAAGAATAAAACTAGGTTTAAAAAAAAAAACCAAAGGTTTTCTAAAGAAAAGGTAGTATCTGACTGCCAAGTCCTTGGAGACCAAGAGAAACATATTGAGGACTGCGGTCTGATAAAGAGAGAGAATTCATAGAAGAAACTCCTGGAGATGATGAAAACGGTGACCACAGAGAAAAGATCAATCCAATCCTGCAGCTTCAAAGAGGACAGCAAACCAAGGGGAATTCTGAGAGGGAAACAGGAGAAACTTCATCATAAAAATGACTGAACTTGAAGATGTCAAGGGGAGGGGAAGCAGAGAAACTAGTTCAAAAGAAACTGAGCTTTTCTCCACAGAGAAAGCACACAATTTTTTGGAGAGGTCCAAAATTTCACAGGGAAAAGGTTATTATTATTGTTTGTTCTTTCCTATAACAGCAGTCTACCTGGAAAGCAATAGAGTCAGCTAGAAAAACACAATGCAGGCTTCCATTCTGGGGGAAGTGGAAAAAAGGAAGAAGACCAAGGTTGCCTCCTTTTTACCCACTCTTTTTTTTTTTAACATCTTTATTGCAGTATAACTGCTTTACACTGTTGTATTACTTGCTGCTGTATAACAAAGTGAATCAGCTATATGCATACATATATCTCTATATCCACTCCCCCTTGCATCTCCCTCCCACCCTCCCTATCCCACTCTTCTAGGTGGTCACAAAGCACTGAGCTGATCTCGCTGTGCTATGCGGGTGCTTCTCACTAGCTATCTATTTTACATTTGGTAGTGTATATATGTCTATCCCACGCTCTCACTTCGTCCCAGCTTACCCTTCCCCGTCCCCATGTCCTCAAGTCCATTCTCTATGTCTGCGTGTTTATTCCTGTCCTGGTCCTAGGGTCTTCAGAACCATTTTTATTTTTTAGATTCCATATATATGTGTTAGCATACAGTATTTGTTTTTTCTCTTTCTGACTTACTTCACTCTGTATGATAGACTCTAGGTCCATCCACCTCACTACAAATAACTCAATTTCATTTCTTTTTATGCCAGAGTAATATTCCATTATATATATGTACAACATCTTCTTTATCCATTCATCTGTCGATGGACACTTAGGTTGCTTCCATGTCCTGGCTATTGTAAATAGAGCTGCAATGAACATTGTGGTACATGACTCTTTTTGAATTATGGTTTTCACAGTGTATATGCCCAGTAGTGGGATTGCTGGGTCATATGGTAGTCCTATTTTTAGGTTTTTAAAGAACTGCCATAGTGTTCTCCATAGTGACTATTATCAGTTTACATTCCCACCAACAGTGCATGAGGGTTCCCTTTTCTCCACACCCTCTCCAGCATTTATTGTTTGTAGATTTTTTGATGACAGCCATTCTGACTGGTGTGAGGTAATACCTCACTGTAGTTTTGATTTGCATTTCTCTAATGATTAGTGATATTGAGAATCCTTTCATGTGTTTGTTAGCAATCTGTATATCTTCTTTGAAGAAATGTTGATATAGGTCTTCTGCCCATTTTTGGATTGGGTTGTTTGTTTTTTTGATATTGAGCTGCATGGGGTGCTTGTATATTTTGGAGGTTAATCCTTTGTCAGTTGCTTTGTTTGCAAATATTTTCTTCCTTTCTGAGGGTTTTCTTTTCATCTTGTTTATGGTTTCCTTTGCTGTGCAAAAGCTTTTAAGTTTCATTAGGTCCCATTTGTTTATTTTTGTTTTTATTTCCATTTCTCTAGGAGATGGGTCAAAAAGGATCTTGCTGTGATTTATGTCATAGAGTGTCCTGCCTGTGTTTTCCTCGAGGAGTTTTATAGTGTCTGGCCTTACATTTAAGTCTTCAATCCATTTTGAGTTTATTTTTGGGTATGGTGTTAGGGAGTGTTCTAATTTCATTCTTTTATATGTAGCTGTCCAGTTTTTCCAGCACCACTTATTGAAAAAGTTGTCTTTCCTCCATTGTATATTCTTGCCTCCTTTATCAAAGCTAAGGTGACCATATGTGTGTGGGTTTATCTCTGGACTTTCTATCCAGTTTCATTGATCTATATTTCTGCTTTTGTGTCAGCACCATACTGTCTTGATTACTGTAGCTTTGTAGTATAGTCTGAAGTCAGGGAGCCGATTCCTCCAGCTCCATTTTTCTTTCTCAAGATTGCTTTGGCTATTTGGGGTCTTTGGTGTTTCCCTACAAATTGTGAATATTTTTGTTCTAGTTCTGTGATAAATGCCATTGGTAGTTTGGTAGGGATTGCATTGAATCTGTAAGTTGCTTTGGGTAGTATAGTCATTTTCACAGTATTGATTCTTCCAATCCAAGAACATGGTATATCTCTCCGTCTGTTTGTATCATCTTTATTTTCTTTCACCAGTGTCTTATAGTTTTCTGCATACAGGTCTTTTGTCTGCTTAGGTAGGTTTATTCCTAGGTCTTTTATTCTTTTTGTTGCAGTGGTAAATGGGAGTGTTTCCTTAATTTCTCTTTCAGATTTTCCATCATTAGTGTATAGGAATGCAAGAGATTTCTTTGTATTAATTTTCTTTCCTGCAAGTTTACCAAATTCATTGCTTAGGTCTAGTAGTTTTCTGGAAGCATCTTTAGGATTCTCTATGTATAGTCTCGGGTCATCTGCAAACAGTGACAGTTTTACTTCTTCTTTTCCAATTTGGATTCCTTTTATTTCTTTTTCGTCTCTGATTGCTGTGGCTAAAACTTCCAAAACTATGTTGAGTAACAATGGTGAGAGTGGGCAACCTGTCTTGTTCCTGATCTTAGTGGAAATGGTTTCAGTTTTTCACCATGAGAACAAAGTTGGCTGTGGGTTTGTCATATACGTCCTTTATTATGTTGAGGTAAGTTCCCTCTATACCTACTATCTGGAGGGCTTTTATCATAAATCAGTGTTGATTTTTGCTGAAAGCTTTTTGTGCATCTATTGAGATGATCATATGGTTTTTATCCTTCAGTTTGTTAATATGGTTTATCACATTGATTGATTTGCCTATATTGAAGAATCCTTGCATCTCTGGGATAAACCCCACTTGATCATGGTGTATGATCCTTTTATTGTGCTGCTGGATTCTGTTTGCTAGTATTTTATTGAGGATTTTTGCATCTGTCTTCATCAGTGATATTGGCCTGTAGTTTTCTTTTTTTTGTAACATCTTTGTCTGGTTTTGATATCAGGGTGATGGTGGCCTTGTAGAATGAGTTTGCGAGTGTTCCTCTCTTTTCTGTATTTTAGAAGAGTTTGAGAAGGATAGATGTTAGCTTTTCTCTGTTTGATATAATTTGTGAAGACTTCTGGTCCTGACTTTTGTTTGTTGGAAGATTTTTAATCTCAGTTTCCATTTCAGTGCTTGTGATTCGTTGTTTATATTTTCTATTTCTTCCTGGTTCAGTCTCAGACGGTTGTGCTTTTCTAAGAATTTGTCCATTTCTTCCAGGTTGTCCATTTTATTGGCATATAGTTGCTGGTAGTAATTTCTCATAATCCTTTGTATTTCTGCAGTGTCAGTTGTTACTTCTCCTTTTTCATTTCTAATTCTGTGATTTGAGTCTTCTTCCTTTTTTTCTTGATGAGTCTGGCTAATGGTTTATCAATTTTGTTTATCTTCTCACAGAACCAGCTTTTAGTTTTATTGATCTTTGTTATCTTTTCCTTCATTTCTTTTTCATTTATTTCTGATCTGATCTTTATGATTTCTATCATTTTGTTAACTTTGGTTTTTTTTTGTTCTTCTTTCTCTAATCGCCTTAGCTGTAAGGTTGGGTGTTTATTTGAGATTTTTCTTGTTTCTTGAGATAGGATTGTATTGTTATAAACTTCCCTCTTAGAACTGCTTTTGCTGCATCCCATAGGTTTTGGGCCACTGTGTTTTCATTGTAATTTTTTTCTAGGTATTTTTTGCTTTCCTCTTTGATCTCTTCAGTGAACTCTTGGTTATTTTGTAGTGTATTATTTAGCTTCCATATGTTTGCATTTTTTTTTTTTTTACAGTTTTTTTCCTTTAATTGATAGCTGGTCTCATGGTGCTGTGGTCGGAAAAGATACTTGATACAATTTCAATTTTCTTAAATTTACCAAGGCTTGATTTGTGACCCAAGTTATCATCTATCCTGGAGAATGTTCCATGAGCACTTGAGAAGAAAGTGTATTCTTTTGTTTTTGGATGGAATGTTTTAAAAATATCAATTAAGTCCACCTTGTTTAATGTGTCCTTTAAAGCTTGTGTTGCCTTATTTATTTTCGTTTTAGTTAATCTCTCCATCAGTGAAAGTGTGGTGTTAAAATCCCCTACTATTATAGTGTTACTGTCAGTTTCCCCTTTTATGGCTGTTAGAATTTGCCTTATGTATTGAAGTGCTCCTATGTTGGGTGCATAGTTATTTACAATTGTTATATCTTCTTCTTGGATTGATCTCTTGATCATTATGTAGTGTCTTTCTTTGTCTCTTGTAATAGTCTTTATTTTAAAGTCTGTTTTATCTATGCAAATTGCTACTCCAGCTTTCTTTTGATTTCCATTTTCATGGAATATCTTTTTCCATCTCCTCACTTTTAGTCTGTATCTGTCCCTATGTCTGAAGTGAGTCTCTTGTAGACAGTATATGTATGGGTCTTGTTTTTTGTATCATTTCAGTCAGTCTATGTCTTTTGTTTGGAGGACTTAATCCATTTACATTTAAGGTAGTTATCCATATGTATGTTCCTATTACCGTTTTCTTAATTGTTTTGTGTTTGTTAGTGTAGGTCTTTTCCTTCTCTTGTGTTTCCTGCCCAGAGAACTTCCTTTAGCATTTGTTGTAAAGCTAGTTTGGTGGTGCTGAATTCTCTAAGCTTTTGCTTGTCTGTAAAGATTTTAATTTCTCCATCAAATCTGAATGAGATCCTTGCTGGATTATCTTGGTTGTAGGTTTTTCCCTTTCATCATTTTAAATATGTCCTGCCGGGCTTCCCTGGTGGCGCAGTGGTTGAGAGTCCACCTGTTGATGCAGGGGACACAGGTTTGTGCCCCGGTCCGGGAAGACCCCACATGCCACGGAGCGGCTGGGCCTGTGAGCCATGGCCGCTGGGCCTGCACATCCAGAGTCTGTGCTCCACAGCGGGAGAGGCCACAACGGTGAGAGGCCTGCGTACTGCAAAAAAAAAAAAAAAGTGTCCTGCCACTCCCTTCTGTCTTGCAGTTTCTGCTGAAAGATCAGCTGTTAACCTTATGGAGATTCCCTTGTATGTTATTTGTTGCCTTTCCATTGCTACTTTTAATATTGTTATTTGTATTTAATTTTTGATAGTTTGATCAATATGTGTCTTGGCATGTTTCTCCTTGGATTTATCCTGTATGGAACTCTCTGCACTTCCTGGACTTGATTGACTATTTCCTTTCCCATGTTAAGGAAGTTTTCAACTATAATCTCTTCACATATTTTCTCAGACCCTTCCTTTTTCTCTTCTTCTTTTGAGACCCCTATCATTCAAATGTTGGTGCATTTCAAGTTGTCCCAGAGGTCTCTGGGACTGTCCTCAATTCTTTTCATTCTTTCTTCTTTATTCTGCTCTGCCATAGTTATTTCCACTATTTTATCTTCCAGGTCCCTTATCCATTCTTCTGCCTCAGTTATTCTGCTATTTACTCCTTGTAGAGAATATTTAATTTCATTTATTTTGTTGTTCATCATTTGTTTGCTGTTTAGTTCTTCTAGGTCCTTGTTAAATATTTCTTGTATTTTCTCCATTCTATTTCCAAGATTTTGGATCGTCTTTACTCTCATTACTCTGAATTCTTTTTCAGGTAGACTGCCTATTTCCTCTTTATTTGTTTGGTCTGGTGGGTTTTTACCTTGCACCTTCATTTCCTGCATATTTCTCTGTCTTATCCTGTTGCTTAACTTACTGTGTTTGGGGTTTCCTTTTAGCAGGCTGCACGTTCGTACTTCCCTTTGTTTTTCATGTCTGCCCCAGTGGGTAAAGTTGGCTCAGTGGGTTGTGTAGGCTTCCTGATGGAGGGTACTAGTGCCTGTGTTCTGGTGGGTGAGGCTGGATCTTGTCTTTCTGGTGTGCAGGACTGCATCCAGTGGTGTGTTTTGGGGTGTCTGTGACCTTAGTATGATTTTAGGCAGCCTCTCTGCTAATGAGTGGGTTGTGTTCTTGTCTTGCTAGTTGTTTGGCCTGGGGTGTCCAGCACTGGAGCTTGCTGGTCGTTGAGTGGAGCTGGGTCTTGGCATTGAGATGGACCTCTTTGGGAGAGCTTTTGCCTATGTTTTTTACATGGGACCAGGAGGTCTCTGGTGGTCCAGTGTCCTGAACTCGGTTGTCCCACATTTGAGGCTCAGGCCTGACACCCCAGTGGTGCACCAATACCCTGTCAGCCACACAGCCAGGCACATGGGGAGTTTCTTGCCTTTTGGGATGTCTGAGGTCTTCTGCCAGCGTTCAGTAGGTGTTCTGTAGGAGTTGCTCCACATGTAGATGTATTCTTGATGTATTTGTGGGGAGGAAGGTGATCTCCATGCCTTACTCTTCTGCCATCTTGAAGGTATCTCCTCCTTCTGTGGTATTCTTGCTGTCATTATTTTCGGCTGCTCCTTGTGGCTCTGAAAACTGATTACTTCTCTTAGGACAGCCACCATGTTTTACCATTGCAGGAGAGTCTTGCTTTTGCTGCCTTTGCTCCTGGTTTGGGCCTGTGAGGTATCTGAGTGTTAGTTTCAATCCAGCTTGCCTCTTCTTGAAGTCCAAAGTTTACAGTTCTTAGTGCCCAGTGACTTGACTCCCCCTGTCAGTCTTATTTGAGAGGACTCTAGTCCCCAGAAGTCCTGAGATAAGATTGGTCTGCTGTCAGCCCAGTATGGCCTACAGCCATGTCCCTGTTTCTAACCCTGGGAAATCCATTTAGTCATCAAGAGGTCTTTCCTTATTAGCCTCTCCTCAGGTGACTCATCCTCCATAGGTGACTCTCTGGTATTTGTTCCCAAGAGTTAGCAGGATGAAAACATTCTGGCATTTGAATAGAAATGCAAAACATGGAATCATTAGTGTATCATCCCATCTATCTAAGCAAATAAAAATTACCTAATATCATTCATCCTACTCAGGGATAACAACCATCAGTCACTGGGTGAGGCAACAACAGGAGTGCATTTCTCAGTGGAATTCATGTAACTGGCTCCTCTTGGAGTTGTGCCGTGTATAGCCATCATGGCTCTGACCACTACTTAAATGTAACTATTTACCTTTAGTCCATTTTCTATGAACATTTGCGAATATATATAGTCATATACATACATATTCATATATATACAAAGTGATATATATGTATATCACTTTGTAACAGGACATTTTTATACAAGTGCCCTGGGTTCAGGCATCCAAGACAGTGACATTCAAATGACCCTCTTGGCATATCTCTTGGTACACAGAGCATAGCTTGTGCCAGAAAAAGTTGGGCAGCATTTTTACATAGAAGTTACAGAGGAACAGAGGGCCTTCCTAGGAGGAAACTTCAGGCTCAAGATGTTTCCCTTTTTAGTTTAAAAGTTATGAAAACCTGGGGCTTCCCTGGTGGCGCAGTGGTTGAGAGTCCGCTTGCCGAAGCAGGGGACACGGGTTCGTGCCCCGGTCTGGGAAGATCCCACATGCCACGGAGCGGCTGGGCCCATGAGCTGTGGCTGCTGAGCCTGTGCATCTGGAGCCTGTGCTCCGCAACGGGAGGGGCCACAACAGTGAGAGGCCTGCATACCACCAAAAAAAAAAAAAAAAAGTTATGAAAAACTGTAGGATGGACCGAGGTGATGCTGACCAAGTTCACATGTCAATAATGTGCAAAGAAATGTTGATATGCAACAAGAATATATCAAAAGTGTGTGGGTAGGTTAAACTAGTGGATAGGAAAATGTATCAAGGGAAGGTTGATTTTGGGTCTACAAGGGAGCTTGACTCAGAGCCTTTTGGAATCTTATCACTTTGAAATGGAAGTGGGTGTGTGGGAACCCAGAGAGTTATAACTTGGGGAGTTCGACCTGGGTTTGACCTAGGGTGTCCTTCCTCTGAGCTGGGAGTTCTGGCACAGTTAAGAGCAGGTGTCTTGGTGCAAGTCCATCTCTGTGGATGACCTTGGCTCCACCACTCACCACAGTGGTGAGCAGGGACACCCAGTATGCAGTACACTCAGGAGGCATCAGGCATGGCTACCAAGTCTCCAGCATTGAAGACAGAACAGCAGCACAGAAGAAGATTCTGGAACAAGCATCATCGAGACAGCAGTCATTAGGGGGACCTCCAGCCTCAGGAAAAACATTTTGGATATTGGGGCAAGACTAGAGAAGACACGTTTGATCCTTTGGGCAGAATAAGCACCAGGGGAATAATTGGACACCCTGGGGAGAAGAATTAAAAAGTAGACTGGGAGACTTGGAGTTATACTTGGAAATGTTAATGCAGAGTCACACTGTTTGTGTCCCAAGCTGAGGAAAAGATGATACCAATTACATATTCAAACTCATTGGTCATATGCAAAACTTTATATTGTGGCTATTTCCCAAGTCATTAAAGGTTTTTCAGAATCTTGAGTTTGAATGACTAAACTGTTCAATTTCTTCATCTGTAAAATGGGGATAATAATACCTGCTTTGCAGGGTGGCTGTGAGGATGAAATAAGGTAGTGTTTATTAAAGAAACTAAATAACAATAGGCAAACAATACAAGGTAGCTATTGTAATGGGCAAATTAATTCTTCAACTTCTCATTTCAGCAGGATTTAAATTTATACCATTAATGTAGTAGTTAAATAAGTCACACACTTTTTGATGATATTTATAAGTCCTTCCGGTTTAAAAAAAAATGCCGAAAGGAAAAAGAAGAACTGAAAATAAACTCCTCCTGTGATACCATCTCTCTCTAAATATCATTGCACAATTGTTGGTTTGCAACATTGCATTGGCTTAAAAAAATAAAATAGAAATGCAACATGTTAAAGCAAATATTCTAAGTAAACAAATTGCTTCTAATTCTCAGAAGTCCATATAGATAATACTACAATGGAAAGTTTTATAAGGCAAATAACACTTAGTTAAATAATTTTGCTTTTTAAACTTTTGAGTTTGTTAATACATACAGTATTTTAAGCTAGATTTACAAATTCAAAAGCAGAGACTAAAACAATTATTGTTAAAAAATCTCTTGTGAAAAAGGTGTTTGTGGTTCTCAGAACAGATGGCCCTTGGCTTGGCATCTGTGAGCTATCTCATGACATGGAGAGGACTTATCTTTTATCTAGGGTTTTCTTTTCTTTTTAAAGGACAGTTGAACTTAGCATTTGAAATACTGAATGGGATATTTTTATTGATTTAGATATATTAGTATTTGTTGCAAAACTTCACTGAATACATTTTCAATTATTAAAAACATGGATATTCCTGGTAGAAAATCTGGAAAATATAAACAAAGGAGAAAATAAAACCACCTACAGTTCCATCGGTCAGAGATAAGGCTGGATATTTGAGTCTTTAAAAATGCATTTATAACTGTCTTAGTTTGGGTTGCTCTGTGTATATCTCACAGTTCTAGAGGCTGGAAATTCGAGATCAGAGTGCCAGCGTGGTCGGGTTGTGGTGAGGGCCCTCTTCCAGGTTGCGGACTGCTGACTTGCTGCTGTATCTTTACATGGAAAGAGAGGGAACTAACTCTCTGGCCTCTTACAAGGGCATTAATCCCATATGAGGACTCCATCCTCATGACCTAATTACCTCCCAAATACCATCATCTTGGGGGTTAGATTTCAACAAATGGATTTTTGTGGCATACACACACACTCAGTCCATAACAACACCTGTATACGCATGTTTAAAGCAAAAATACAATCACACGTTGAAAATTATACACTTTTCAACCTAGCAATGTATTTTAAACATTTGCCCATATTACTTAATGCTTTTTCATTTCCTTTTTAGACATCCACAGATTTCCATTGTATGACTAAACCACATTTTATTTAACCAATCTTCTATCATAAACCTTTTAGCTTTTTACTGTTTCATCAGTTATAAATAGTATTTCTACAAACATTTTTGTGGCTAACTCTTTGCACACATCTGTGATTTTGTTTAGAAGGAAATTATGGGTCAAAGGCAATAGGCAAAATATTAGAAATGTTTGATATATATTGCATATCGTCCTCCAGAGAAGAAAGTTACAAAACAACATTCCTTCCTCTATTCCTTCAGTGCGTATTTCCCTAAGTCCTCAACACTGCTGATTATTGCTCTTAAAAAAATTTCCTAAATTGATAAGACTAAAGTGCATATAATTTCACATTTGTCTTTATTTAATTATCTGTGTGATTATATTTTCTTATTTGTCTATTACTAACTTGTAAAGGTTTCCCACTTGAATATGCAAATGTTAAAGTGTTAATGCTGAATATAAAAAAGAAATATGCTTATTGCTTTCCTACATTTATTGTCAAGTCTTAACTTTTCTCAACCCCTTTTTGTACAGGATCTCACACAATTCCTTAAGTGAAGTAGTCATATTTTATTTATTTATTAAAGTATAGTTGGTTTACAATGTTGTGCTAATTTCTACTGTACAGCAAAGTGACTCAGTTTTACACATATATATGTTCTTTTTAAAATATTCTTTTCCATTATGTTTTATCCCAGGAGATTGGATATAATTCTCTGCACTATACAGTAGGACCTTGTTGTTTACCCATTCTAAATGTAATAGTTTGCATCTACTAACCCCAAACTCCAAGTCCATCCCTCTCCCTCTACACCCCCTTGGCAACCGCAAGTCTGTTCTCTATATCTGTGAGTCTGTTTTTGTTTTGTAGATAGGTTCATTTGTGCAATATTTATTTTTTATTTGTTTTTATTTTTTGACTGCGTTGGGTCTTTGTTGCTGTGCACAGGCTTTCTCTAGTTGTGGCGAGGGGGCTACTCTTTTTTTTTTTTTTTTGCATCTTTATTGGAGTATAATTGCTTTACAGTGGTGTGTTAGTTTCTGCTTTATAACAAAGTGAATCAGTTATGCATATACATATGTTCCCATATCTCTTTCCTCTTGCATCTCCCTCCCTCCCACCCTCCCTATCCCACCCCTCCAGGCGGTCACAAAGCACCGAGCTGATATCCCTGTGCTATGCGGCTGCTTCCCACTAGCTATCTACCTTACGTTTGGTAGTGTATATATGTCCATGCCTCTCTCTCGCTTTGTCACAGCTTACCCTTCCTGCTCCCCATATATTCAAGTCAGTTCTCTAGTAGGTCTGTGTCTTTATTCCTGTCTTACCCCTAGGTTCTTCATGACTTTTTTTTCTTAAATTCCATATATATGTGTTAGCCTATGGTATTTGTCTTTCTCTTTCTGACTTACTTCACTCTGTATGACAGACTCTAAGTCTATCCACCTCATTACAAATAGCTCAATTTCATTCCTTTTTATGGCTGAGTAATATTCCATTGTATATATGTTCCACATCTTCTTTATCCATTCATCCAATGATGGACACTTAGGTTGTTTCCATCTCTGGGCTATTGTAAATAGAGCTGCAGTGAACATTTTGGTACATGATTCTTTTTGAATTATGGTTTTCTCAGGGTATATGCCCAGTAGTGGGATTGCTGGGTCATATGGTAGTTCTATTTGTAGCTTTTAAGGAACCTCCACACTGTTCTCCATAGTGGCTGTACCAATTCACATTCCCACCAGCAGTGCAAGAGTGTTCCCTTTTCTCCACACCCTCTCCAGCATTTATTGTTTCTAGATTTTTTGATGATGGCCATTCTGACTGCTGTGAGATGATATCTCATTGTAGTTTTGATTTGCATTTCTCTAATGATTGGGGCTACTCTTTGTTGTGGTGTGTGGGCTTCTCATTGAAGTGGCTTCTCTTGTTGTGGAGCACAGGCTGTAGGTATGCAGGCTTCGGTAGTTGTGGTGCGTGAGCTTAGTTGCTCCATGGCATGTGGGATTTTCTTGGCCCAGGGATCAAACTCATGTCCCCTGCATTGGCAGGTGGATTCTTAACCACTGCACCACCAGGGAAGTCCCTGTGCCATATTTAGATTTCACATATGAGTGATATCATATGGTATTTGTCTTTCTCTTTCTGACTTACTTCACTTAGTATGATAATTTCTAATTTCATCCATGTTGCTGCAGATGGCATTATTTCATTCTTTTTTATGGCTGAGTAGTATTCCATTGTACATATGTACCATAACTTCTTTATCCCTTTATTTGTCAATGGACCTTTAGGTGTTTCCATGTCTTGACTATTGTGAATAGTGCTGCTATGAACATAAGGGTGCATGTATCTTTTTGAATTATAGTTTTGTCTGGGTATATTCCTAGGAGTGGGAATTGCTGGATCATATGGTAATTCTATTTTTAGTTTCCTGAGGCGCCTCCATACTGTTTTCTATAGTGGTTGCACCAATTTAGATTCCCACCAACAACCAAAGGGTTGCCTTTACTCCACACCCTCTCTAGCATTTGTTATTTGAAGACTTTAATGATGGCCATTCTGACAGTATGAGGCGGATGCCCGCTCTCACCACTTCTATTCAACATAATATTGGAAGTACTAGCCACAGCAGACAAAATAAAGAAATAAAAGTTATCCAAATTGGAAGGGAGGAGGTGAAAGACTTATATGCTGAGAACTATAAAACATTAATAAGGGAGATTAAAGAGGGTTCAAAGAAATGGAAAGATATCCCATGCTCTTGGATAGGAAGAATTAATATTGTTAAAATGGCAATACTACCCAAAGCAATCTACAGATTTAATGTGATCCCTATCAAATTACCCATGACATTTTCCACAGAATTAGACCAAATAATCCAAAAATTTATATGGAACCATAAAAGACCCAGAATTACCACAGCAATACTAAGGAAAAGAAAAAAAGCAGGAGGCAAAGCTCTGCCAGACTTTAGACAATACTACAAAGCTACAGTAATCAAAACAGTGTGGTATTGGTACAAGACCAGACATACGGCTCAATGGAATGGATTAGAGAACCCAGAAATAAACCAACACACCTATGGTCAATTAATCTTCAACCAAGGAGGCAAGAATATAAAATGGGAGAAAGTGTCTTCAGCAAGTAGTGCTGGGAAAGTTGGACAGCTGCATGTAAATAAATGAAGTTAGGACACACTCTCACACCATGCACAAAAATAAACTCAAAATCCCTTAATGACTTAAACATAAGACATGACACCATAAAACTCCTGGAAGAGAGCGTAGGCAAAACATTCTCTGACATAAATTGTACCAGTGTTCTCTTAGGTCATTCTCGCAAGGCAATAGAAATAAAAGCAAAAATAAACAAATGGAACCTAATCAAACTTACAAGCTTTTACACAGCAAAGGAAACCATAAAAAACAAACAAACAAAAAACTGAAGAGATAACCTATGGATTGGGAGAAAATATTTGCAAATGATGTGACAGACAAGGGCTTACTCTCCAAAATACACAAATGGCTCATACAACTCAAGAACAAAAAACGAACAACCCAGTCAAAAGATGGGCAGAAGATCTTAATAGACATTTCTCCAAAGAAGACGTATGTATGACCAGTAGGCACATGAAAAGATGCTCAACGGGGCTTCCCTGGTAGCGCAGTGGTTGGGAGTCCGCCTGCCAATGTAGGGGGCGTGGGCTTGTGCCCCGGTCCGGGAGGATCCCGTGTGCCGCGGAGCGGCTGGGCCTGTGAGCCATGGCCGCTGGGCCTGCGCGTCCGGAGCCTGTGCTCCGCGGCGGGAGGGGCCGCGGCAGTGAGAGGCCTGCGTACCGTAAAAAAAAAACAACAAAAAAAAACAACAAAAAAAAAAACGCTCAGCGTCATTAATTACTGGAGAAATGCAAGTCATATTTTAAATTACAAGGGACTGAAAATTAATTTGACTTGGAAGTTCAAATGGAAGTTCAAATTCATGATTTATGCTATTGAAGAAAAAGCTTGATCAAATTCAAAACTCTAAAAACGTACATCACCTCACATTGTTCCTGCAAAGAGTAAATGTAAATAATGTGATTCATCATTCAGAATCCTGGAATGGTGAACAGAAAGGGCCTTTAAAGTTCTAGTCCAACAACTTAGTTCACAGAGGAAGAAATTAAAACTTGGTATAATGGAAAACCATTAGGCTTTGGAGTTAGGTGCCTGGATTCAAATCCTGTTTGGCCACTTATCAAATGTAAAGAGAAGGAAAATATACTCAAAATCTTGGAGCTTTAGTTTTGCCATCTCAAACACAGTTAATGTTAACTGGTTCACTTAGACTATTGTGCGGTCATTTCATTTCCTTGTCCTTTAGTGTCTTACCTGGGGTGACTTACCTAGTAAATTAGAGCAGACTAGAGTTTTGTCCCTTGGTTCTTCATCATATGCTCTGTTCACTATATCCTGGCTCCTTTTCTAGTAAAGGCTTTTGAAGCATGACCTATTAAGGTGCATCATTTTAATTAGACTGGAATGGAACAAAGTTGTGGCAAATACTTGTTTGGTTGACTGAGTCTTCAATGCCTTCCAACCAGAGACCACCAGGAGCACACTTGCAGTTCAACATATTGGATTTATTACTGGTTGCATGGAGGAAGCCCGCACACCATGGGAAATGTGAGGCATTTCAGTAGAAGGTGTCTGAAAGGATTCTCATGGGATGGGGACCCATGTTAGGTGAGTGTTGGGGAGAGTTTAAAACGTGGCTTTGTTCTGGATTGCATGCTATTGGGAATTGAGGATGAGTCCCTGATTGGATATTTTAAAAATCTTATGAGGTGGACAAAATAAAGTGAGGCTAAAGCTCTAGTTGGGAAAGGAGTGGCAGGTCCCCAAATTAGTCGGGGTATGGAGATGTTTGGAATTTTTGTGGTTTGCACAATGACCTTGTTTCTGTGCTTAGAAGATTACAGACATGTCTTGTTTTCCTCACTTCATCATGGTAGCTGATGGTGATTTGGAAGCTTATTTATGGTCAACGGGAGAATACCAAGGCCTATTGTGAGTGCTGCACTAGCTCTTAACAATATTAAGGCTGTGGGTGTTAGGACAGTTTCTGGATGTCAGAAGATGCTTTTCTTGTTCTCTCTGCATCTCCCTTCTCTCTTGCCACCTGTAGGCCACCAGTGACTCTGGGACAAAATTCTGGCCAAAGAGAAACAGACATGCTCTTGGAGCTTCCTCACACAGTGTTTACTTTCAGATATTGGCACCACTCCTTCTCACTGTCCCATCTTCCTTCTTCCTGGTGGAAGGGGATATAATTGTTGAAGCTGCAGCCGTCTTTTTGTAATTATGAAGAAATGGTCATGGAAATCTCAGGGTCTTTAGCACCATTGATCTGCTGAACCAGTCCAGCACTGGTAACTCTGGATTTCTCACCATGGGAAATAAGAATACTCCCCAGTTTAAAAAAAAAAAAAAAGCCACTCTAGTTATACTGTTTGTTACCTGTAGCTGAAAGCATTCCTGAAATATTAGGTATTCATGCTCATTATTTATTAGACACTCTTTTGGCATCCAAATTTTTATGATGGCGCAGAGCATTTACCATTTGGAAATGGAGTTTGGCAATGTCCTATTTTTTTTTTTAATTAGGCTTATGTTAGGTGAATAAATTATTGTTCTTTCTGCTTCACAAGGTTTGCCATTATTACTTCATTCAGATGCAATTTCTTTCTTGGTTTCAGAAACCTGCATAAAAATGAAAGCTTTAGAAACCTTCCAGGTCAGGTTGAGCAGGAAGAAGTGTGGGTGCATTTGTAGATGTGATTATTGAAAGGGTAATACAGCTGTAAACCTAATTGCTGGTTAATTGTGACTTCACCATTACAATTTGCAGGTCCCTGTAGCCTTTGTGATTTGTTAAGCTTAACAATGTATTGGTTGGTTTTAATTATCATTGACTTAGAGGTAGGAAAAGCTCCTGTCCTCCTGGGGGGATAATTCCCTGGTTACTCTGGACCACTGTGGTTAGCACGTTAGACTCCATAGCACAGAATTAATGCTCACTGGAAGCATTGGGAGGTGGGGATAAGGACAGTAGCTAATTACTATTAACATTCAGTGTGCAGGAAAACTAAACCACAGGGCCAGAACGAATCCAATGTGTGCCGGATGTTAGATGAGAGATCTTAATAAAAGATAAGTGGAAATGTTCAGGAAAACTTCACGTACTGACAGCTAGGATTTGTCTATTGAAAATTATGTGCCTTTGGTCAGAATACATTTTACTGTGGCCAACAACTGGTAGTTATTCTACAGGTGTTTCTGATCTCTCTCTGCACCTTACACATAGCAGGTACAAAATATTTGTCCAAGAAATGGTTGAAAATTTATTAAAATTTGTTTCTGCAAGATGGCTCCACAATAGTGACAGTAATAATTTATCAAAATATTCTCTATAAACAATAAATTATTTAGCAGATCACCATTTATATACTGCAGGTATATTACTGAGTAAAATATATTAATGTTCACTGTTGTGAACATAAAATATCCAGAAGCAGGGAAATGTAATAATTGATGAGGAAGATTTTTGTCTACTTAATTAAATAGAAAGTGAATCTTGCATGGAGTCCTTGACCAGGAAAATGTGTCAGCACATGAAGCAGACCAGTGGCTCTCTTTTTCAAGAAAAACTTAACGGTAAATTACAACAAAATAGTTTCACAATATAAGTTTAACATTATGTATTTTATAAACATTTGAAATGTTTATGAAAAGATTGATCTTTTCCCTCCAGTTCTTGTAGGCAGATGAAATAAATCCATCCAAATGAAATGATTCATATAACTTAATCCACTGCATGTTATGTGTTGTAGGCATGTGTTGAAGTTATGAGTACTGTACACCTTCACACATTCTTAGTAAAGTGCAGAAATTTACTAACAGAGGAACTTGCAGAATCCTAGTTTTGTGGTAACCACATTCAGTATGATTGTCATTATGCAGGGTTCTCAGAGTTTCTCCATTTTGTGTTTCTCCAGGAAGTATGCTCTTTGAATAGGAGATCTATGCTGGAAAAGATATTGCAAAAGGAGTTTAGAAGCTGGTCTGTTTTTCCTATTTTGAGGTTTTTATAGAGCTGTCAATTTTCCTGCAGAATTAAATTCTGGTGAAGTATGTGTTTTGATGAAATTATTTTGAGAGAATGAATGAACGAATGCATGAAAGAGTACTCTCAGCGTTTATTTAAAAGTAAATTTACTAGGAACTTCTCTTTGAATTTGTTAAAAGCCATAATGAAGGCAGGGAAGGGGCAGTTGCAATTCAGTGAAATAACTACTAGATTGGTTGTATAAACTGCAGTAAAAATAGAGGAGGGTGTCTAGAAGGAGTGACTTTATTTTCTGGAGTGATATTTGAGATCACTTTTAAGGGGGAAGTAGGAGTTTTCCAGATGGACAAAGGGTAGGGAGGGCAGAACAGTTTCATACTGTGGCCCGTGATGTTTCTAAAACCGGCCACAGAATATTATGGCATCTTAGAAGTTTGATTACATTATATTAGGACTCCTAAGGCTTTTTTTTTCTTTTTCTGGCACAGAGAAATGTCAAGAGATGATGATAAATAGGTTGTTCAGAGTTAGATTACGCATGCATTGAATGACATGCAAGAGTGTAAATTGTGTTCTGTGGTCCCTATAACACTAAGCTTCACTGAAGCAGGAACCGTGTCTGCTTCAATGAATGCAGCAGTCCTGGTGACCGGGAGAGTGCCTGACACATTGCAGTTATTTAATGTGTATTAAGTGAATGAGTGAGGAGCCATTAAAGAATTTTGAGAAAATTTTGAGAAAAGGAGCAACCAATGAACACTTAAATTTTGGGACCATCACTGATAGCAGTAAGAACATGGAAGTGAAGGGTGCATTTATTTTCTATTACTACTGTTAAATTACCACAAACTTAGTGGCTTCAAACTACACAAACTTATTGTTTTATAGTTCTTTGTGTCAGAAGTCTGACACCTGTCTCACTGGGCTAAAATCAAGGTGTCGGCAAGGCTGTGTTCCTTTCTGGAGGCTCTGGAGGAGAAGCCACTTCCTTGCTTTTCACACCTTCTACAGGCTGCCTGCGTTCTTGCCTCATGGCTCCCTTTCTTCATCTTCCTTTAACCACACTGCCTTTCTTGTACCCTTCACCCATCTTCCCATCTCTCTGACTGTTGTCCAGAAAGGTTCTCCATTTTTAAGGGCTCATGTGATAATATTGAGCCCACTTGGATAATCCAAGATAATCTCCCCACGTCAAGGTCTTTTGCCTTAATCACATTGGCAAAAGTCCCTTTTGCCGTGTGAGATAACATATTCACAGGTTCTAGAGAACAGGCTGTGGACATCTCTGTTAAGAGGTGAGAGGGATAAAGCTGATTCACTGAACCATTTTACTTTTCCTCTTTGCAGAAAGGTAGGCTACATTTTGCACCTTCTTTGCACTTAGTTGTGACCAATATGACTAAGTTCTGGCCAGCGGGAGTTATGTATACCTCCTCCAGGCCTGACTCATAAAACACCTCCTACTTAATCCTTGATGCTCTTTCTTTTCTCTCATCTGTTGGCTGGATGAAGATGGATCCAGCCATGCACTCTGAGACCCTGAGGGATGGAAGAGTCTCTAGATAGAAGCAGCTGGGTTCCTTTGAAGAACCTCCACCAAACACAGTGCACCATGATTTGCATGATAAAGAAAGCTTTGTTGTGTTAGCCTCTGAAACTGAGAAGTGTTGCTACAGCAGCCTATCCTGACTAATATTGAAATTTGTACCTCTCAGTGGGGTGCTGCTGTAACAGCAGCAATAAACGTGGCACTGACTCGTGCTTGGGCAGTGAGGACCCTAATATTAGGGGCTTGAAATACAGTACCTCATGTTCTGAAGGGGAAAAACCGTGGATAAGCTGATGTCTGGACTAACTTGGAAGGCAAGATATAAAATCTTATAGCTTTAGGACAGTGATTCTTAACCTTGCCTACATATTAGAGTCACTTGGAGGATTAAAAAAACTATCCATGCTTGGACCCTGCTCTCAGAGGTTCTGATTTGATTGATCAGTGTGTATGTGTTGGGGAAGGGAAAGGGGTATTGGTATCATTTTAACAGTGTTCCAAGTGATTCCAATGTGCAGCCAGGCTTGAGAACTAAAACTCTGGAACAGAGATCAGCAAATGTTTTCTGTAAAGGGCTAAATAGTAAATCTTTGGGGCTTTGGGAAGCAAAAGTGTCTCTGTTATAAGTATTCAACTCTGCCATTATAGCATGGAAGCAACCATGACCATATGGAAGTACATGGGTGTGGCTGTGTGCCAATAAAACTTTATTTACAGAGCAGGCAAGCAGCTGGATTTGACCTGCCATTGGCCATAAATTTGCTGATCCCTTCTCTAGGACAGTGATTCTCAAATGTTTTCTTCTCAGGGTTTCTTTACCCTTTAAAAACTATTGAGGATCACAAAAACTTATGGGTTATATCTAGCAAGAATTACCATATTAAATTTAAACTGAAGTCAAAAAATAGAAAATAATCATAAATCCATTATGTTAACATAAACAACATATTTTTATGATTACTGTACTTTCAAAAAATTTAATGTAAAGAATGGTGTTTTCTATTTTTGCAAAAGTCAGTACTGTCTAGCTTAAAAGAAGACAGCTGGATTCTCATTTGTTTCTTCATTCACTCTGTTGTGATAAGTCATTTTAATTGAAGTATATGAAGAAAATCTGACCTCACACAGATGTATAGATATTTCTTGTTAGAAGACCAATCTCTTTCTCTTAAAGGAATATTTTAATAACCTTTTCAGATAATTGTGGATATTCTTGGATACCACCTAGTCATTCAACAAGTGATAATTTCTTAAAAGTTGATTGCAAGGTGGAATCTGAAATCATATCCACAAACTTTTCACATACTATAACATTAAAATTCATTGGTCTGGTTGTGCTTTAAAGGAATCATTTACCTACACATGATTTTATGATATCTTACACTGGTTACTTAGAAAATACTGTTTCCTTGAGTTTTACCATTGGGATACTTTGTTATATAGTATTTTAAAAAGTCACATTTGTTAATATCACTCCTGATCTCTTCAGAAAAGTATTTAAGAATTCAGAAGCTGTCAAGCTCATGGTGGTGGGTACGAGTTTTCCAAAATTCTAATTTTCACTTGAAAGCTCAAGTTTTATCATTGGCAACAAGTACTGTCAGTTTGTTCGCCTTCAAGTGACAGGCTCACTTCATTTATTTTCAAGAAAATGACTGCCAAATACCCAAGTCTGAATAACCATATTTTGTTTATCACTTGTTCTCTCAAGTGTAAATGGCATTCCACGAAAAAGAGTTCAGTTTGCAACTCAAACAATTGCATGCTGCTTTTCCTCAAAACAACCTTTGTATTTAGGTATGCAGCAGAAGTGCTGTGTGTGTTCTTTCCTTTTGGTCTCACAGAATATTTAAGACTTCTTTTCCAAGGTCAAGATTTAATAACGTGAATAATTTTTACTGTTTCATGAAGGACATTTTTAAGTGAAACGAGCTTTTAAAAAAATTAACTGTGAGTACATAGGAAAAGATATGATACAATGTTAGGTCAATGATAACAATACAAAGATACAGTTGGATGACATTGTCTTGATTTGTGCTAAAGTATCAACAGCTTTACATGTTGTTGTTTTGGTAGTACCAGTGTGAGTTTCAACACAGTGAAAAAGGAAAATAACCTCTTAGTATTATTGTGAAAGTATTTTTGACCCTGTGGATCCACTAAAAGGGTCTTTGGGATTCCCAAGGCTGTGCAGACCACACTTTGAAAACCTCTGCTTTAGGGGACGTGCTGTAAAGAAACAGTGTGTTAGTGTGGGATAGCTATTATTGGCTTCCTTTTGTGTAAGGTGTTTCAGGAAAGATACAAGCTCAGAAAAAACTGGCCAGTTTTCAAGCTGAATATAAAATTGTAGAGGGAGTCTAAAGACTTGGGGTGAAAAATGGTTGGAAAGCCAATTGCTTCCAGATCCCAAATGGAGGCAAAAAGGGCCAGTAGAACTTCTTAGTTGGACAACATGATTTAGTTCTACGGCAAAAGTCAGACTAAGGGGGAGACCTTCCAATAAGAAACAATAATCAAAGTAGCTGCAGTTAAGGAGGGAGAGGAAGAGAGGAGAATTATACCTGAGGATTATAGATGGAGGCAAATACAATAGAAGCCTACCAAGTTTTTGAAGAACTTGTCAAGAATTGCAAAATATCAGACTAAGAATTCTTGGAGCTGTAAAATCACCTTTTGGCTTTCAAACTTTTGGGAACACTCATTTCAGTTGTGTCCAAAGGGAAGAAATACAAAATAAGAACCCCTAAAAGCTAAAGGTCAATGAGGAAATTATTCCCTGAGTGCAGAAATAAAGTTTAATCATGTAACTCCCCCTCTCTCCAGGGTAGGGGACTTCATAAGCCCTGACAAGCAGGATTTCAGAATTGCAATGGACTAATGAACACTGTGCATCTCCCAGTATTACCCAATTTGAAACGAGAGTTTTAACTGCATTTATTCCATCCCTGCTCCACCATTGTATATAGCCCAAGCCCATAGCTGAATTCTACCTTCTCTTCTCTCAACTGTTTGCCACCTACAAGTGTCTGGTGGGGGACTCCACTAGGAGGTTGTATGGCCACTAGATGGAAGAAGCTTGGTTACCTGAATGGAGCAGATCCTGCCCAACAATTTGCACTGGATTGTGACATGAGCAAGAAAGAAAAAAATCTTTATTGTGCTAAACCACTGAGATTTTGTTACAATCTTTGTTACAAATGTTCTTTATTACAATATTTAAACTACTCTGAATAATGCAGACGCCATTCCATTGATCTAAACAGGCATTCAATGAGACATTGAAATAAAGTAGTGGCAGAAAGAAAAAGAAGAAATAACATAGATTAAAGGTAGAATCAATAAGCTTTTGTGGACTAGGGGAATGTGAGAGCAGAATAAGGGAGAGAGAGGTTTGGGACGAATTCTAGCTTCTTATCTTGAGTTGAAGTGGGTGGAAATTTGGATGGTACTCATAGAACAGTCCAGTGAAGCAGTAGCAATAAGCAGTAGCAATATGGGGGCTAAGAGCTTGGGACAGAGGTCTGGAAATGAGGCACATGGGAAAGAGTAGTGGTGGGGAGAATTTGTTGGGAAGATAATTCAGTGGGAGAAGAACACAGAGGTCATTTAATTCACAATAGGGAGAATAGTCTACAAAACAAGAGCAATAATGAACAATCAGGAAGGGAGAAAAATGGCAGAAAATGGTAAATCAAACTGTTTTCTCGTTTGGTTTCTGTGAAGAGTCATGAAATGGTTGAGTCAAATATTGCAAAGATGTCAAATATGATAAGCTAAATATTTATTCAATTTTAAAATTAAGAGTATTGGTGACCTTCATGAAGATAATTTCAGTGGAGCATTGATGTAAAATTCAGAGCATTTTAGGATAAGTGTCTTATAATTTTATGGATGAAAATACAGACTGAAGGTGTTAGATCTTGACCAAGGTCCACAGTAAATGTTGGAGCTTGGTTTTGTAATCTTGCCTATCCAATACCACAGCCCAAGCTCCTCTACTCTTCCAAACTGAACCAGAAAAGGGCACTTTGCTAAGATGCTGATTCAGATACAATTTTTAAAGCAGGATAAAATAGGTTTATAGAAATCATAAGGATCAGTATGTATTTTCAGAGAGAAAGATGTAGAGAGGTTACTCTAAATTTTTATAATATTTTCTGAGAGAGGATTTCTCCCCACCCCTTCCCTCCCTCTTATTTCTCTTAAGTTGATTATATTGTCAGCCAGGAGTTACACTTTATGATGTGAATGGGTTTATCAGTGTCATATTTTTAAAAATAGGGTTTTTTTTTTTTTTTTTTTTTTTGGTTTTAGAACACAGGGTGTACCAATCTGCAAAAATAACTTTTTGCTAAAACTATAATATCTAAGTAAGTTAACTGACAGGCTGTTTTCTCTCTATAGTCTTATAATGCTTAATTAGCAAGATCAAAGTTTATAAGAGTTTAATAGCCACCTTCACATTTACCAGATGCCTTATTAGTAATTTAGTATTTAAAGTGTAACCCCTAAACAAGCCAAAAACAGAGCCAACTGTTTTTTAGGAGATAGTTAATGTAAGTTTTTTTCTTTAACAAACTTAATGGAAACCCCTAAATGCTGTCATAGAGTACTATTCAAAATAAGCTCCTTAGCAAAATAAATGAAAGACATGTCAAAACCCGAAGAAGCATTTGTCCTTGAGAGCCAAGGTGTCTGCAAATCTTGTGTAGGAAATCTCACTTTTTTTTCATTTCATATACAGAAATTTTGTGTGAAATGAAGGAAAATAATTGGCATCACTTGAATCCATTATTCATTAAATTTTACTATTTTTGTACAAAGGAACCTTTCTTGGCATGTACTGATTTCCTAATCTGAAATGCTTGGTAAAATATTTTCATTAAGATGTGTTATTTTTAGCTGTAAAGAACCTTCCAGTTTGAGAGTCAACACATTCAATTTGGAGTATACATAAAGTCAAGAATAAATACAGTCAGCATTCTTAAACATAAACCTTGATACTGCCCTACTTCAGTTGCAATTTTTGATAGCATAATTCAGTAATATTTATCCCCTTTGCTTTTCTATAGCAACTATTTCTGTGAAACTGAGGCATTTGGCTGAAATGCCTCAGTAGAACAGAAAAGAATCATCTGTAATTTTTTTTTGAAGGCTGTGTTGTAATGATGAGGAATTGAGAAATGGCCTGCCTTCTATGCAAAACAATTAAAAATATATCTCTTTATATGTGTTGCAAATGTGTGCACATACATGTTTGATGCATATCCCATTTTAAAGACATTAAGTCCCATCTGATTACCCATATGTTCTTAAAACAGGGTGGTAGATGATAATCTCCGTTTAAAAATTTGCTGAGAGGAAACAATTTAAAAAGAAAGAAGTCCTACCCTGAAAACCCCATATTAATTTTAAATCTCACATGTGGATCTTGGTAAAATATAAGTAGAAAAATGTAACTATCACATAACTATTACACATATTACATAAGAGTTAGGATACAGGATATGCTCCACATTTTAAGAGATAGTATTTTGCGATGCACACTGCCCCAAAGGAAATCAAAGAACACTCCACCCCTGCCAAAAAACAAACAAACAAAAACATAAACCTGAAACAGTTTATGAAAAAACTAAACTAAGCTTATTTTTGTTTCCAAACCAAGCTTATTTCTTTAGCAATATTAAAATATTTTGTTTGGTTTTTCTCATCAAGACTAAAATGTATCCTATTCTCACAATTCAGAAGTTCCCAAAACTTTGTGCTTATGAAATTGAGTATCTGAAGAGGTCTAAATTTTTAGAGAATATTTTCAGAATCTATTATATGCTGGAAAGATAGCATCACAGCTTCTGAATCTCTTGCCAAGTGTCAGGACTGTTTAACACATCTTATAAAAACAATGAAATTACATATTTTAAGTTATGCATTTCTGAAATATTTAAACAATATACATGTTTTACATGCAGATGAAAAATAAGGCTAAAACTTTGGTTTATAAAATCAGAATAGTTGTCTTTTGCAGTATTGGTTATATACAGTAAAGGCAAATGAAATAAATATTTGGTGATTTTATGACACTAATTTTATATATTCACTCATTGAACAAGTATGAATTATTTACTCTGTGACAAGGTGTTACACTTATATCCCTGGGTGTGCAACAAAGGGTTAGGTACTTAATGCTTTCTGGAACTTAAGGACTAATTCTTCCCGTCCCTGTGAAGTAAGACCGTTTGTTGCATACACAGAGCAAAAGAAAAACAAACAAAACAAAAAATATGTCAATGAATCACAAAAACTATTTAACTGGGTTGGGACCCAAGGTTGTTCATATTCTTGGCCTGCAACTATCTGAAAAAACCCCCCAAATGTCAGGCTGACCTCTTACTGGTGACTGGGTGAATACCAAGGTTCAGTGGTTTGTCCTGTATGCACATCCAAACATTTGGACATCTAGCCAATATTTTTAGTTAGAGCTTTTTCTTCTGTTAACATTGTTTAGAAAAGTGTAATGTGTAACTTCCATAGAACATTCATAGTTCTATTTTTATCATATTAAACAAATAAAAGCAGTCCATTTTTTGAATACATTCCTTTTTCTGAAGTTCACATGGGGTTAAAGTAGTGTGATGTTAGTTATTTGTGAATTGCTGTTGATAGCAAGAATACAGATATTGTGAATTCAGAACTTGAGAGACAGAAAATAAATCAAATCGTTATGGGCTGTGACACACTCTATGAAAGACAGAAATAGGTGATGTGAATGATAGTAACAGGGGACGGAGGGGGGAGAGGAAAGGCCAAGAAGAACCTCTCTGAGGAGGTAACATATACACTGAGGTCTGAAGGATGAGAAGTCATAGGAAGAACCAGGAAAAGAGCCTTCTAGGGAGAGAGAACTGAAAGCCTAGAACTATGAGGTGAAAGGAGCTTGTTGGTTAGGAACAGGAAGGAGGGTAGCTTAAAGTCCCCTAGAAAGGATCTTTCTGACTTAGATGATCTTGTATCTAATGGAGAGTTCCCTGCTATCAAGCAGGAGAGCCTAGATTATTCTACAGAAACCAACCATCCCCCAGGTTAGCCACTCTAAACAACCAGATAGATTTCTCACTCACTCTATCTGCCAGTTGCAGGCTGGCCAGGTGCTCTGGTCTGTATCCTTCTCACTCCAGGACCCAAGCTGACGGAGCAGTCACTATCTGGAACGCAGCACTTACAGTGGCAGAGTCAAAAGAGAAAGCATTGCACATCGAGTACAGGCTCTTAAGGCTTCCACACACATCGCTTCCGCTCTCATTTCATTGGCCAAAGACACTAATCTCAAATCAGCAAGGCAGTGTAATTCTCCAGTGTGCCCGGAAGAGGAGTAGAACTGGAATTATTGACAAGCACAGTACTATCTTCTCTGGGCGGGGGTGGTGGTCAGTGAACAAGATGGAATTGTACGTAGAGCTGTGAGTGAGTTAGTGAGTGAGTGTGTGTGTGTGTATAGGTAGATAGGTATGTGCACGTCACCAGGGAAAAGGTCCATTGCTTAAATCAGATTCTCGAAGGGATCTGACACAACAATTAAAAACCACTGGACCAGTTGAAAACTGTCATGTAAACAGATAATTGCTATACAAGGCAATCTGCAGCATGAGTGAGAGGCTGAAATGATTAAAGAATTGTGTGTGTGTGCACACACAAGCGTGTGCATGGATAAGGAAAATGTTGAGTAAATTTGCAGACCAAAGGGTAGAAGCCAGAGAACAGGGAGTGATGGATTAAAGACACCAAAATGTGATGGGAAATGACTAATGAAATGAGGTTCTAGAAGATGCCTGAGGAGATGGTGTCCAATATCCTATAGAAGTGTTAAATTTGAGGATTAGAAAAGACAACTGTTCTCTGATTTAGGAGGAAGGGAGGGAAAAGATGGGTGCCCCCGTGGATGTCAGGCAGGCTGCAGGTGGAGGGGAGAGTACCTCTATTTTATCTGATACATGGACAAGGGCATCTACTTAGAATGAGGGGATCGTTAAGCATGTTGAAAGGTTAGAACAGCTGTAAGGGAAATCTGAAACGGAGCTGGTTTGGGACAGATAAAAGGACTGCCAGTAGCACTGGGAGACCAGCGGCTGCCGGAGAACATAGATTTGTTGCAGTGCCAGTAAACAGAGCTATGGGATTTTTCTTTCCATGCCCAGCTGCCTGGAAGCAGGAGTGGAGAAAGTTAATGGTAGGACTTATCCAGGGCTGGGGATTGACAGAGCAGTTGCGGCAACATGTTTTGCTGATAATCTGAAGTTCAAGAATCTCGAATAGGGAAAATGGACTAATTTTGCTTTTACTTTTTAAAAAATAAGTCGATAATGGTGAGAGGCAGCTTTACAACCATCGTTATTCTTTGTGAGTTGTAATCCTCGGTCCCTGTACAATTTTTTTTGAGCTCACAACTGATAGAACAGTATAATCACATGGTGGAAGGTAACTAGCATAGCTTATCCCTTACTGTTTAAGTAAAATTAATCATGCTCCAGCCACCTAAGATTTTAGGTGTTCCCAATACTCCCTTGCTCCAGTAGTAAAATCTGACAGAGGAAGGTAAGAGAAAAAAATGAAAGCTCCAAAAATATAATTATATACCCAGAGACAGAATTGCTTACCTAAGCATCCTGCTATTAATTAGTAGGTTTTAAATTTTGCTGCTTGGCTGATACTGACTTTGTATCTAGAGGAACCATTAAATGAAGATAAAAGGGAAACATCTAGAGTAGCTTAGCTCCAATGCATACTGCAGTCTGAAATGGCATTGTGTTGCATTTCTCTTCTCCCAGTAGCCTGCCAAATCCCTGAATTTCCCTGATTTTGGTGAGGTTACATCATAAGCATTTGATAAAAATGGCATTGCTGTTCATAAAGGCTGCATATGCATCCCGAAGCCGTGATAATCATTATTCTGGTTTACTGCACGACTTTCCTTGAAACCTGTCTTTTTTTTTTTGATGGTACGCGGGCCTCTCACTGTTGCGCCCTCTCCCGTTGCGGAGCACAGGCTCCGGACGCGCAAGCTCAGCGGCCATGGCTCACAGGCCCAGCCGCTCCGCGGCATGTGGGATCTTCCCGGACCGGGGCACGAACCCGCGTTCCCTGCATCGGCAGGCGGACTCTCAACCACTGCACCACCAGGGAAGCCTGAAACCTGTCATTTTACTTTCCATTTTCTGAGAATGGAGGGTTTGTCTCTTAAGTATCTATTGATGACTGACAAGTGACGTGAGCAAGCCAAGTCTGATCATCTAGAATTAAGTTTGAGGCTGAAGTTAAATGTGACTTTTTGCATCCTTCCTCAACAGAAAGAAGTTAACAGGAGGAAGCGAGTAAATATTCTAAAAGAGATTTTGTTGCTGCAAATGGCTCTTCCCCAGAAAACCCTCTCTCAGAATTTCAGTTGTTGAAACTAGCAGGTTTTTATCTCCAGGAACTAAGATAAGTTTTTCTTCGCTCTGGCCTGCCAATTTGTAGACTGTCTTCAGCTGAGGCAATGCTGCCAGAATGCATAGCTGGAGAATCTACTCGACTCTCTATTTATTTTAGAGTATGATAATGTGAGGGAAAATTAAAATTGTCAGTTTTTCATTACACCAGAAAGCTCTCAGAGCTGGTTATCCCGTCAGGCCTCACGAATATACTTCTGCAGAAAATTGTATAAACAGATGGAAAAGCCAAGAAAAGAGGGATTCATGTCTTGCCAAAGGTCACACAGTATGTTCAGGACAGGACTGGGCACCTGAACCTCCTGACCAATCTGACCGATGAGCACAGGGGGGCATTCGGGTGCTGAGGTCACGAAGTAGATGCTGGGCAG
Source organism: Phocoena sinus (assembly GCF_008692025.1). Classification (NCBI taxonomy): domain Eukaryota; kingdom Metazoa; phylum Chordata; class Mammalia; order Artiodactyla; family Phocoenidae; genus Phocoena; species Phocoena sinus. The sequence goes on from NC_045767.1 coordinate 34,930,171, forward strand.
GGGCTTGGTTAAGCAAGGGGCGAGGACAATGGATTTTAAGTAGACACAGAATGACCTACAACAAGCTGTACCAGAAGCCCAGTGACCATGTGGCTTCTGAGGACGAGAACTGTCTGTTCATTTCTACATGCTGGGCACCCAGCTCCAGTGCCTAGCGTATCAGCAGAAACCCAATGGGTGGTGAATACATTCTGTCAAATAAATTGAGAGCCTTTACAAACCTAAGTCAGAAAATCTCATTTTCTGTGCTGAAAATGCGTTGTGCGATGGCTTCTCATTTTCCTCAGAGTGAAAGTCAAAGCCCTGACCTGGGGGATCTGGTGTTGGCTGCCTCTCTGACTGCAATGACCACTCTCCCTTCCCCAGACACGCCCTCTTTTCTCCCCTTCTCCACAGGAGACAGCCTGCTTTGCGTTCTTCAGGCCTGGACTCTCATTGTCCGTATGTAAAAGGCCCCCTCCTTTTACATCAAGACTTTGCCCAAATGTCACTTTTCATTAAGTCATTCTCACTGCCCTTTTTAAAAATGGTAGCCCTTTTCCCAGGCCCCTGCCCACACATACCCCTGATCCTCCCTTAGCCTGCTCTGTTTCTTTCATAACGCTTATCACCTGTTAACTCTGATTTACTATGTCATTTACTATCTGTAACATTGATGTTTTATTGTCTGTCTCCCTCTTGCTAGGATGTCAGCCAACAAGGGTGAGGATTTTTGTCTCTTTGGTTCACTGCTATCCCTAGTGTTGCATCCAGCACCTGACACACAGAGGATGGCTTGTAAATAATTGTTGAATGAATAAATTAATAAAACTGGATAGTGAAGCAAATGAGTGTGTGAGGTGAAGAATGAAAATGACACAGCATTAAAGCCAAGTGTAGAGGTGAATGGACCACCAGTTGCGGTAACTTTTGAGAGGCAGACACTCATTTTCATATTCAGAAATCTCTTGCAACTTTCAGAGTCAAAGCTACAGACATCCAACCAATTAACTGTCAAGCTTTTTTTGTTAACAATGTGTAGTTCAACCCCTGGGAAATTCAGACAGAAAGCACATGTATGGGTTGGTATCTCTCAAAGTGTGGCATGAAGCCCTCTGTATTAGGATTGCTTGGTATGTATTCAGGTTCCCAAGCTTTATCTGGTTATTGAATAATCGCTAAGGATTAGATTCCCAGGTGACTCGAATGCACGCTAAAATTTGAGAATTACTAGCATATAGAAATTTATAGAAAACGATGGAACTATAGTAAGACAGGATTTCCGTACTGTAGTATAATTGTTCTACAGGATGTTGAAAAGATTTCAGTTAAAAAAAAAGTATTCCTTGAATTAATAAATTAAGGTAACACTAAGTTAAATGGATTATTTTTGGTAATAGGAAATTCTCAGAATCTTTAATAAGCTGACATCATTGCAAATTGCCAGTAGTAGGATGTGGTGTGTAGCATCACTTTACTTCATCATGGGCATCTCTTTTTAAATACCTCTTATTAACTCTTAGGGGAGAAGTTTTTCTTTAAATAAAAAGTCTGGGCATTTCTGCTAGGGATAATATCTAAGATTCATTTTTGGTTCTAACAGTCTATAATTCTCTATAATTCTGTTTTCTCTCTTGTTAAGTCCCCTTAGTTTGTAATGTAACTGGGGTTTTTTGATCCTTTGAGAAAAAAGTATGTAGTAGTATATCTGGATTTCATGGTTCGCAGGACTCACCCTTGCAAATGTAAGTCTTTTGTCTTCGTGCGTGTTTGTGTGTGTGTGTGTGTGTGTGTGTGTGTGTGTGTGTGTGTGTGAGAGAGAGAGAGAGAGAGAGAGAGAGATATGATGAATGACAGTTTAAAGAGGGCACACAGAATAGCCTATATACAGTGCACCTGAATGAGTGGGTCTGCTTTTTAAGGTCAAATTTGGTAGATTAGTAAGTGAGGGTGCTGTCCTTCGTGTGGTGCTTTATAAACTAGTGGGATGCACATATATAAATATCTCATTGGGTATAAGCGTTATGTGGGGTCTGATTTTCCTGTATTGATCACTACTAATCTATTCCTTATGTCGCTTTCCATTCCTTTGGCCTGGCCCCTGGAAGCAAGATAGGTTTGTGCCTGGAATAAACAGCTTTCTCTCCCTTTGAAAGCCATTCCAGGTCTATAGCACATTACACCCTTCCGTGTAATGGAAGTATCCACACATGGTCAATCACTGTCTACAGATGTAATGAACCAAGTGGGAGGTAATGAGAAATGACTGTCATGCCATCTCTAGGGCCCCGTTCCTCCCACTGCACAATTACACTGTGACCCTAGAGAAACGGAGAAGACTGTAACATTCTCCACCTTCCTGATGGTCTTAAAGCCAGCCCTTGCTTACCAGGGGAGCTGAAACACAGCGTTCTTCATTTAACAGTCCAAAGGCTGTCCAAGGAAATACATGATGATAATATGGAGAGCAGCTCTATACACAATCATACACTGTTTCCTCAGTGCTGACTTGGCCTCTTGCCTGAAAGATGCCAGCAGACTAAGACGGTCCTTTCCTGCTTCCCCCTGGCATGTTTTTGGGGTGAGAACTGCTACTTTCACAACAGAAGAGCTCAGGGAGCAGGCTGGTGGGCAGAGCTGCATTTCTGTTAGAGGAATACAAGCCGAAGATTTACCCAAAAAGCTCTTTTAAATAATGATGATAAATGCAGTGATAACAGCTCTTGGGTGCCCTGTCTCTCCAATCTTATTTCTGAGTTTCGCTTCACAGAGGGCACTGATTACGGTGCCCATTTCTGCAGGCTAGTTCTTGTGGTGAGAGGGAGATGGCAGGGTTGCAGAAAAGGTAGAAGGGTTGCCCGCTGAGTCAATTGTTAGGGAGGGAGCATACAGAAAGTGCAAAAAGGTGGGAAGCCTTTTAAAATTCCTTTCATTGTCTTCATTTTGCTCCTATAGCTGAGGCTTGCCTTTGCTCTGAGGGAAATCTGCCAAGTGCTTGCTGCACAGTGAATGGGAGCAAGCCGGGCTGCTGTGTTGCTTGGCAAAGAGAGTAGAGCAGTGCAGGCGGGCTGCTGGCTGCAGGGCACCATTTTCCACTCCCCTGCGCCGCTGCCTGCGGGAGGCCCCCAGGTGGCATTAGGGAGAATTAGCGTGTAAATCACAGGGCTTGCTAATTTCTCACCACTTCATTAGCTGACAGTTCAATGCAAGTGCTCTCCCGCCATTCACCTCACGTCCCTGGCACTGACGCTTCACATCAGCGGAGGCAGAGTTCAAGCGTGTTGTGTTGACGTGCTTGTGACTTTTTGGTTCCCCACCTCAGTGCGTGCTAGTTTTGTCTCTGACCCTGCTACTAGCAATTACTTCCTGGGCTGTCTCTGCAACATTTACCTCCAATCTCCTTTTGGTTCAGACTTGGGTCAGTATCATCGGGAAAATGCGGAAATTGCTCCTGATGCGGTCGTGTCTTTTTACAGAATGGGTTCAAATATGCAGCAAAGAAAGGAGAAATAATATTCTATGTTTAAAAGGACTCTCAGAGCATTACTAATAGCTAATAGTTTTTGAGTGTTTACCATCTACCAGGTATTGTTCTGAGCACTTTACAGTTCCTTAGATCCTGTTATTTCTATTCTATGCAAGGGGAAACTGAGGCACAGAGAGGTTAAGCTTATTGCCTAGGACACACAGCATTTGAATATAGATGGTCAGGATCCATAGCCCACACTCTAGGTATTAGGGCATTTTGCTTTAATTAGTCAGTCACTTAGTTCCTGGATTTATTCAGTAAAAATTAATGAAGCACCAGCTATGTGTCACTATGCCAGAATTTCTTAGCTATCAATCCTTTGGTTTTCATTTCCATCAATCAGAAGGTATTTGTTGAGGAACTTCTGTATCTCCAGGTTGTGCTCATGCAGCTATGAGAGAAATGCAGGGTATAATTTTGCCATTGAGACATTTACAGACATGTGGACCAGGGGTTGACAAACTCTTCTCTTTAAAGGGCCAGAGTAAAATTATCTTTGGCAATGAAGGACACATGCTCTCTGTTCCACAAGTGCAAAAGCAGCTATAGATAATATGTAAACAAACAAGCATATCTGTATTCTAATGAAACTTGACAAAAATCCACAGAGATCTCTATGTGGCTCATGGGCTGCCTGCTCTAGAGGATAAAAGAAGCCCCAAGAGAATGGTATAGAACAGTAAATAGTGATAGTGTGGCTGGAAGCAGGGGTGTGGCATACTGCCCGTTCCTGCCTGTGAGGGGCACAAACAAAGTAAATTACCAGGGAGCAGAGAGACCAGTGTGCTTTCCAGTGACTGGGTGAGAGGTGGAGCATGAACCTTCTTATAGGATGGGAAGTATTTGATGGACGCCTGTAACGTGGCTAGGTGGGTTTTATGAACCAGTCAAGGGTTCTTATTACTATGGATAGCTGGTAAGTTGGTTGACTGATTTCCCTTGTCCCTTCCTTCTTTGCTAACAGAACCCCAAATTTGTTTGGCATCACCATAGGTTCCACTCTAAGCAATAAATCATCACTGATTAAAGTCAACCTTAATAATAGTCTTTAATTTCCCAGCCATACAGTCCAGTTCTGATCAACTAGAAATAGGGGATGCCTGCTGGGTGAAGTGAGGAGGGACTTTTGGAAAACCTTTGGCTTTTCTCATCAAAGGGACAGGCAAAGCTAGTGCCGTGCACCCCTTATGTTTTCCTGCCACAATAGGAACGCTAAGATGAGTTGTGACAGCCGTCTGGGGGCTTTGAAGGAGCAGGCCAACATGTTGAGGATGGGATATGGAGGCAGAGAAAAGGAGCCAGAGCCTCTGATGACGCCACTGAGCTACTGCACAGGTGCTGGGCTGACTGTCTCCAGCCTCCTCGTTAAATGTTAACTAGATGTTTTTATTGCTTTAAGTCACCTTTAGTGGAATAACAAATGTGTCTCTTAGAATTTTCTAGAAGTAACTAGAAATTAGTTACTTCTAGAAGTTTCCCATTTCCTTAGATATTTCAGAAAACTGTATTAAATCAGATAAGAATTACTTCTAATACTTTTCAATATGTTTGATTTTCTTGGTGATCTCCTCCACAATATACTAATTAGGAAAATAATATATTACAAAAGCTATTCACCCATTTTTATTTAAAAGCATAAGTGTCTTAAGATATGTGCAACAGTAGGATCATAGTGCTTGTGCTTGGGTAACTGATTCTCTCTAGGTGTCAGAATTAGGAGTGTGTTTTGTTTTGCTTTATTCTTCTAATTTTTCTATAGAAAATATGTGAGCAGAAAAAAAATTTAAATGGCATTGACAAAAACCAAATTAATTTTATTTTTAATGCAAGCTTCTTTTCAGGCTTTCTCTGTGTTTCTCTCCTTGTTTTCCCTTTGGCTTTCTAAGCTCACTTGTCTTTCCCATATTATTGGTTTTTTAATTTCATCTGTTTGCTTTATAAACTGTCTTTCTAGATATCTTCCCTTTTTTTGGCGGTACGCGGGCCTTTCACCGCTGCGGCCTCCCCCGTCGCCGAGCACAGGCTCCGGACGCGCAGGCTCAGCGGCCATGACTCATGGGCCCAGCCGCTCCGCAGCATGTGGTATCCTCCCGGGCCGGGGCACGAACCCGCGCCCCGCGCATCAGCAGGCGGACTCTCAACCACTGCGCCACCAGGGAAGCCTAGATATCTTCCCTTTTAATGGAGTGTTTAGTATGATGTTGCAAGTATGAAGTATGTCCTTGAAGTCTGAGTCTTATGTTATTGACTTTCACCCAAACTTCTTCTATGGTTGCTCATTCATTTAATAAATGTTGCATGGCTGTTATGTAGCAGCCACTATTCTATATGCTACAGAATTAGGAGGAATTGATATTTGAAACTCTGTGCTCTTCTCTCTTGCCTTCTTTCCTTTCGGCTGTCACACCTGTACTCGTTCTGTAAGACCTAATGCAAATGCTATTACCTCCATGAAAACTGACGTGACCCACTTATTGAACTATTACCTTACTCTTTCACATTTCCATTACACTATTGTTTCTGCCACTCTTTGGTTATTTTCATGCTGACGGTATATTATGTGTATTGGTATATATTCTTGTTTGGACTGTGGACTCCTCTAGGGGAGCTACTCTGTCATTGTAACTCTCCCCAAGTGTCCAGTCCCGTGTTACTCCTTTAAACAGCTGCATTTAGGTCTGCAGTAAGGGCCATGGCCACATAAACTGCATGCTCAGCTGCATGCTTCCTGTGAAGAATGTCCTGAACGTGACCTATATCTTATCACACCTTATCCTGACCGACAGTCAAGTCTCCCAGACACCAATGTGCTGACTGTTGTCCTTTTACTCTTCTCTCCACTCCTCGGGTATGTCTCACCCCTTTTCTTTTCTAGACCTTCTCATCTGTGTCTCCTCAACTTTCTTACTTTGAAAAGGAGGCCCAGACCTTGAAGAGGAACCTAGAGAACAATCATATTTTACACTCAGCCAGCCCTCAATCAATAATGTGTTTAATAACTAGGTGGATGGACAAGTGAATGTTCACAGAAAATAGGCATTGAAAAACTTGATGCTCTTTATAGTAAGTATGGAGTAAGAGAAAAGAAGCAACGCTATTGGCTGCTAGTGGTATTTATTGAAATGTGGGAAGGAACACAAATATAGGCCTGAAAAATGCACTGTGACACACAAGGCCAGTATTCTCCTGATCACCCAGTCGCCCTGCATCATATTCTTGCTGGTATACTAATCCTCTTTAAATAAGGGGAAAAGTAAGGAAAATAAGAAAACAACTCTTTTTCAAGTCAAGTTAGATCAGGAAATTATGGCAAGTTTTGGAACGTCGAGTAAAAACAAGGGAAGAATTAATTGTGCTAGCCCAAAATGAGATGCTGTCACCACCAAAGCTATAACTCTCGAAATGAATATAACACCTCCGAAAACTCCCAGAACTTTGCCAAGTATTTACATGTTCACTGTGAATGTGGCAGCTAACAGCAAGTGGTTCTGGTCATGAAGCACACCATCTGTGTGATTACCCACCCCTCGCGAGAGTGCTCTGAACTCAGCAGTTGTACAACAGATGCGTTTAAATATATAGTATTCCTCCTCACATAGTTCAGGATGGGTGTTAAGGACAGAGGGAAAACAACCAGCTTCCTTGAAATGCAGGCTCCATCTGATGTCTTTCCAGACACCTTCCATAGCCATACCACACGCAATCCTGGAAGATAAGATTATCGTAATAGATTTCCAGATAGTTAAACAGGTCAGCTTGACCCAGAACATCAGCAGCTGCCTTCCCAATCATTAATGAGTCAATCTGGAAGGTGAAACCAGATCACTGTTTGGTTTTCATTTAAGTGGAAGTCTGCGTAGTCATGGGAAAAACAAGACTAAAGAAGTCAGATTGTTCATACTCCAGATAGATGAATAAAAAGAGTTTGACTATAATTCATCACTACCGTATTAGTAGATGCATCTCTTCAGAAAAATAACAGCAGACTAGATAGTTTTTTGATGAATTATGAAATTAAGAATGAAATATCAAGTTCCATCTTATCCTTTATATTTTGTTTACTTAAATAATTCACAGGTAGTCCGCAAGGTATTCTCTTTGGGGATTAGTTCATCTAATTGCAGGAAGGAGATCTAACATTATGTTTATCAGAATGTGTATGTCAGTAAAGGCTGTTAAGCCTTTCTGAATCACATCCTCACTTGCCTCCAGTTGCTGAGGTGATATCACACTCTCTGAAGCTGGTCACAAGCCACGCTAGACCAGGGATGGACGTTCCTTACACGAAAGGCACAGCTTTTTCACTTTGCTCACAAGCCCCTCTCCTGTTTTCCTTCATGGTAGTGGTGTACATGAGGCAGAGGTGTGGTCAGCATTGAAAAGAGCACACTCTAGGAATGAACTGATATAACCTCAAGAATCTAATAAATGGATGAAAGATTTGTCATCCTACATTGATGTGATAAAATTCCAAACAGTAAATTTCATGTGACCAGAAAATGAATTGTCATTCATATTTTCCTGCAAACTCTGGGTAAGACTTGCACTGTAGCCATCATCATGAAGCCCAGCAACCACCTTTCAGACAGTCATTGGAAACAAGTCTTCAGGGGCAGCTCAGTGGCTGAGGAAGCATTGTTACTGATGTAACTGGCATTGTGTAAATGATTTTAGGAAACTGCAGAGACGAGATGATCTATGTTGTATCAATACAAACAGATCCCCGAGAGCCTTGGCATTGTGAGTCTTATCTGCTTTTTTCTCTCAGTGGGAAAAATATGAAAAACATAATTATTCTTAAACTCAAATTAGGTCTGGAACTGGAAACAATTTCTGGAATGTCATGAGTAAAAATAAGAAATGGAGAATTAATCCTGTTAGCATGAATGAGGAGTTGTCACCACCAAAAGATAACGGTAAGATGGTTACCAGAGTCTGAACAAGAAGATGTGGAGCCTGGACTCTATGAAGAATATTTACCTGCCCTGAGTGGATAATAAACAAATACATAAGCCCATCTTCTCTACCTATGATTTTAAATTTTCGTCCATGAATCACTATACCTCACAGGAACCTATGGATTCCTAGTACATTTTTAATCAAATTGTTTATAAAGACAGGGGCGCTACAAAAAAAAAAAAAAAAAGAAAAAAAATTTGTCCAGCACCCCACATACCTGAGAGATTGCCCTGACCTGGAGACCCAGACTGACTCTGAACTGTATTTACTTGGTAGTCAATAGGTAAACACTAAAAAGATATTTAACAAAATGTAACAACCAAATTTTATTTTGGAATTGTAATATGCAAAGAGACCTTGTAAGATGACTTAGTGTAATATGCAAAGAGACCTTGTAAGATGACTTAGTGGGTGTGAAAGGAGCAACATAGGCCCAGGAAGGCTGGGAGACCAACGCAGGACTGACTGACGGTGCAAGTGGAGGGACTGAGGTTTCAAACATAGAGGGAAATGAGAATGTCTTTAACAGAATTAGTGACATCTGAAGAAGAAAGATGTTTTTTGAGGGGAAAGAAAATGCATTTGGAATTTTATGCTTTGGAACATTGGTTATTTAATTTGAATTTTAAGAAGGATGACACTAGTGGAATATCTAACTGATTTTGCCTGCACTGAAATCCAAAGGTCTTTTGGCTGCAATTTCTCAGAAACATTCATTAAATCTTTGAATAATCAGAAAGTGTATTTAGACATTCGGCAGAGTTCTCTAAACCTGCCGTTACCTACGCATTTCCAAATCAGTTAGATCAGTTTCCCAAAACAAGTAGGAGAGAAATGGTCTGGATTTTCTGTATTTAGAGATACTTCCATCCTCATCTATATACAGCACAATTTTGAGATCCAACTGGAGACTATTGGTTAACAAAACAAAACAAAACAAAAAACAGGCAGTTTTGATGTTTCTGACTAGTTTCTGCTGAGGAATATAAAATTCAGACCACATCACCAAGTGATTATTCAGATGGCACTCCTTTACTCTCATACTCCCCCAGAACAGAAACAAGCCCAATCAGTATTCACATGCGAGTAAAGGAACATTGCAAAGAGTGAAAGAAACACATCTTGGGCTTTGTGTGTGTGTGAGCACAGTGCCCCAGGCTCTCACCAAATGGCAGGTGCTCACTATGACACACAATCCAGTATAAAGCAAGGGCATATGGGAGATAAAAGTAATTATCAGTGGTTATCAAAATTTGAGTAATAGTTATGCTGTTGTAACAAAGGTCCCAGACAGTCTCAGTGACTAAGATTCTCACAGAGTGCTTGTTTTCTTAACCATGTTGTGGGTTTTCATACCTGATGACTGATTCAGCAAAATTCTAAGTACTGCACGCTGATTAATGTGACTTAGAGAGCAGTAAAAGGACTCTACTTACAAAGAGTCATAATATATGAGATATTTTAAAATTTAGTAATAGAGTAGAGTATTAAAATTAGAAATTAATGTTGTTTTGGGAAGAACTCACAATAATAATAATTTTTAAGTACCTAAAACCTTTTCTTCCCAACATTTTCCTCATTGCATGTCCATGACATTGCTATTAAAAGGAATAATGCTTTGGTAAAGAGGAAATTGAAGCACATAATTTAAGAAGTTTTCATATAGTTGTTTAGTCTCGAAGGCAGAAATAAAGAGTAGAATCTCCAGGACCTTTCTATTAGATCATACTTTTTGTCTATTCACTTTGATTCTCAACTCAATTTACAAAAATGTGTATGTAGTAGGTGATATTTAACAGATATAAATTCAGAATCAATTCAACCTAAATGTAGGGACCCTCAAAAAGACTGTCATCTCACTGTTTATTTTTTTACTGAAGTATAGCTGATTTACAATGTTTTCTTAATTACTGTTGTACAGCAAAGTGATTCAGTTATACATATGTACATTCTTTTTTAAAATATTCTTTTCCATTATGGTTTATCATATGATATTGAATATAGTTTCACTGTATAAATTCTATAATTACTAAGAAAAAAACTTGCTTGTGTTTATCCTCACTGTTTCTCTTTTATCCAGAGAGAAACATTTTTTGATTAGGTTTGGTTTTCTCAGGGTATGCCTAGTAGTGGGATTGCTGGGTTGTATGGTAGTTCTATTTTTAGTTTTTTAAGGAACCTCCATACTGTTCTCCACAGTGGCTGTATCAATTTACATTCCCACCAAGAGTGTAACAGGGTTCCCTAGTCTCCACATCCTCTGCAGCATTTATTGTTTGTAGATTTTTTGATGATGGCCATTCTGACTGGTGTGAGGTGATACCTCATTGTAGTTTTGATTTGCATTTCTCTAATGATTAGTGATGGTGAGCAGCCTTTCACGTGTTTGTTGGCCACCTGTATGTCTTCTTTGGAGAAATGTCTGTTTAGGTCTTCTGCCCATTTATGGATTGGGTTGTTTGTTTTTTTGATACTGAGCTGCATGAGCTGCTTGTATATTTTGGAGATTAAATCTTTGTCAGTTGCTCCGTTTGCAAATATTTTCTCCCATTCTGAGGGTTGTCTTTTCATTTTGTTTATGGTTTCCTTTGCTGTGCAAAAGCTTTGAAGTTTCATTAGGTCCCATTTGTTTATTTTTGTTTTTATTTCCATTTCTCTAGGAGATGGGTCAAAAAGGATCTTGCTGTGATTTATGTCATAGAGTGTCCTGCCTGTGTTTTCCTCTAAGAGTTTTATAGTGTCTGGCCTTACATGTAGGTCTTTAATCCATTTTGAGTTTATTTTTGGGTATGGTGTTAGGGAGTGTTCTAATTTCATTCTTTTACATGAAGCTACCCAGTTTTCCCAGCACCACTTATTGAAGAGGCTGTCTTTTCTCCATTGTATAATCTTGTCTCCTTTATCAAAAATAAGGTGACCATATGTGTATGGTTTTATCTCTGGGCTTTCTATTCTGTTCCATTGATCTATATTTCTGTTTTTGTGGCAGTATCATACTCTCTTGATTACTGTAGCTTTGTAGTATAGTTTGAAGTCAGGGAGTCTGATTCCTCCAGCTCTGTTGTTCTTTCTCAAGATTACTTTGGCTATTTGGGGTCTTTTGTGTTTCCATACAAATTGTGAAATTTTTTGTTCTAGTTCTGTGAAAAATGCCATTGGTAGTTTAGATAGGGATTGCACTGAATCTGTAGATTGCCTTGGGTAGTAGAGTCATTTTCACAATGTTGATTCTTCCAATCCAAGAACATGGTATATCTCTCCATTTGTTTGTATCATCCCCTGAGAAACCATAATTCAGAAAGAGTCATGTGGGCTTCCCTGGTGGCGCAGTGGTTGAGAGTCTACCTGCCGATGCAGGGGACACGGGTTCGTATCCCAGTCTGGGAAGACCCCACATGCCGTGGAGCGACTGGGCCCATGAGCCATGGCCGCTGAGCCTGTGTGTCTGGGGCCTGTGCTCCACAACGGGAGAGGCCACAACAGTGAGAGGCCTGCGTAACTCAAAAAAAAAAAAAAAAAGTCATGTATCACAATGTTCATTGCAGCTCTATTTACAATAGCCAGGACATGGAAGCAACCTAAGTGTCCATTGACAGATGAATAGATAAAGAAGATGTAGCACATGTATACAGTGGACTATTACTCAGCCATAAAAAGAAACAAAATTGAGTTATTTGTAGTGAGGTGGATGGACTTAGAGACTGGCATACAGAGTGAAGTAAGTCAGAAAGAGAAAAACAAATACCGTATGCTAACACGTATATATGGAATCTTAAAAAAAAACAAAAAAAGCTCTGAGGAACTTAGGGTCAGGGCAGAAATAAAGACACAGACATAGAGAATGTACTTGAGGACATGGGGGAGGGGGAAGGGTAAGCTGGGACGAAGTGAGAGAGTGGCATGGACATATATACGCTACCAGGCATAAAATAGCTATCTAGTGGGAAGCAGTTGCATAGCACAGGGAGATCAGCTTGGTGCTTTGTGACCACCTAGAGGGGTGGGATAGGGAGGGTGGGAGGGAGGGAGACACAAGAGGGAGGAGATGGGGGATATTTATATATGTATACCTGATTCACTTTGTTATAAAACAGAAACTAACACACCATTGTAAAGCAATTATACTCCAATAAAGATGTTAAAAAAATGCAAATAAATAAATAAATAATTTAAAACTCAACTTGTTATACTAATGATTGACAGTTAACAATGCTGTGTAATGGGAAGATGTGTTGACTAGATATCAGAACTAATTGTAGACACATTCTCTCATTATCTAGTTAATTGTTTTAGGAAAGTCTCTCCCTTTGTTTCCTTTCATCCTCTCCCTCCTTTCTTCCCTCCTCCTCCCTCTCCTTCCTTTCTTTCCTCTATGAATCCCATTGTTCTCATCTGTCAAAAGATTGGAGATAGTAAGGCCTACTACGTAGCTACCTCAAAGAGCTATTGGGGGCAATTATATGAGACACGTAAGTAGTTTTACCCCTTTCCTCCTGTCTTAGTAGATAGGACCACCATCAAGTCAGTTTCTCAATAAAATCTTCAGTATTCCTGTCTTTTATCTTCTCCCCGAGACCTATCCCACTGCAGGCCCTTCACAGATGGTTGTCTGCCATCCTGTTGTAGGCCATCCAGACAACTGTAATAGCTTCTAACTGGTCTCCCTGCTTTCTCTCTTGTCCTCATTCAATGTATTCTCTATCTAGTAGCCAAAATGATCTTTTAAAAACAAAAATGAAATCCTGTCATTTCAGTATTTAAAGCCTCCAAAGGCTTCCCATTACATTCAGAATAAAATGCAGAATACTTATCATGGCCTCTGCGGCAGATTCAAGATGGCACAGATTCTTTGCCACTCCCGCCTTAGAGAGGTGTCTGATTCCCCTCCCTTTGTATCTGGGCTAGTCTCAGAGCTTTGTCTGATTCACATAAATTGGTAGAAGTAATGTTCTGTGACTTCAAAAGAGGTCATCAGGAGTCTTGAATCTTGCATCAAGGCTTGCTCTGGGAGAAGCCAGTCTTCATGTAAGAAGTTTACCCACCATGAGACAGCCATAATGCCACTTGGGAGAATAACAAGACATTTGGAGAGGCCTCAAATGTGAGTTGCCATGTAGAGAGAGGCCAGGGAGCCCTGAGGCACCAGACATTGAATGAAGAAATCCCTTGGAAGTGGGTTCTACAGTGTCAGCTGCCCCCCCTAGTACCACATGGATCAGAGAGAAACTGCCTGGAAGAAACTTCCCATATTCCTAGCCTCCAAATGGTGAGCCAAACGTAACCTTTGTTTTAACCTGCTATGATTTCGGGGTGATTTCACAGAAATAGGTAGCCCAGTAACTTCTAATGACCTAAAAATGTGGCTCCAGCCTCTGTCTCTGAGTTCATCCCTTTCCATTTTTCCTCTTGCTTAGCTGTAGACAGTTAACTGCAGCCACATTAGCTTCTCTGAATGTCAGGCTTGCTCCTGTGCCAGCACCTGGGCACTTGCTGTATCCTCTGCTCGAACTCTGACCCCAAATCTTTTCATCTTTATCTCCTTCTTGTCATGGAGCTCAAGTGGCACAGTTTCTGTTAGGTCCTCCAGATCACTCAGTTTACATCCGCCTTACCTCCCCTACGTCTTTCTGTTTTATCACTGTTCTTTATTTGTCATAACACTTATAACTATCTGAAATGATTTTGTTCACTTATTTATTTCCTACTTAGTGATTCTTTTGCTAACTAGAATGTAAACTTTTGAGACCAGGGGTTTTATCTGTGTTTTTCACAAATGTGTCCCTAGTACCTTTTACAATATATTTAAAAAACTTTTTTTCTTCATGAATGCATGTAAAAGTGCTTCAAACCTAAAGGGTTTCATTATTATTGCACCACAAGAAACTATTGCAAGAAACCACTGAGTGCTACAAAAATACAGACTAGGATGTACTAGGACATAAAGCGATAAGATATAGAAAGTTAGAATTTACTAGAATTGTAGAGAATTAGAAACATCCCCCAATATTAGTACCTTTAAGTCCACTTGAGTCAATCATAGCTGCACATTTCCATGTTAATATCTTCTTTAGGAAACTGACAGTTCACTTGTATTATTTTTCTATCCCCACCTTGGCACCTGGCTCAATCTTGTTTTTCAGCATCTAACCTTCAGTAACAAAATGACAAATAAAGTATTCTTTTTGGCTTAACTGTCCATAAAGTCATTGACCAAATAGTCTATGAGAATGTCAGATGTGTTAATCATTTAACGCGGAGGCACTGACCCCCTTCAAGAAAGTGAGAATAAGCTCACAATCCAATTCATGGGAATTTGTTTTATTTTACATTTAACACCCAGTGATTACTTAGGGAGAAGGTTGTTGCTAATCGATAGTATTTACACTAACCAAGGGGAGAGAACATAGCTTCACAAATTTGTGGAAAGAGCATCTCTATAGGGATTTAAGAGACAAGTGTGATTTGATTTGATTTCAATAAACTTATTGGCGTGATAAGTTATGTAATTGTCAGCATGTATCAGGAGAGCAAGTTTAATATGTATTACTCTAGTACACATTTTAATATAGCAAGGTAGAGAAACTCACTGACTAGCAAGGAATTGAAATGTTGAAATGGAAATCCAGGCTTTGAGATTCCTAGAATCTCTGAAACCATCTTGCATCTTTCTCTCCATCTGCCTGTCAGCATGACTTTCTGAAATAACTAATCTCAAAGGAATATTTTAGAAAAAAAAATATCATGTGGATGTGTTTTTCCCCCCTAATAAATGCCAATCTCAGGCAGTGTTTTTGTCAGGAGACCCTGTTCCAGATTTAAAAGCCAAAAGAAAGATGAAAATGAGTACGCCAAAATGTAATTTAAAATGCAAATACAGATTCTGCAGAAAAGCAGCAAAAGCTAATTGTAGTTGTTCTTCATGCACGGCTCTGTAGACAGTGTGTGTTGTTACCTTCCCCCTGCTGGGAATGCCCAGACCACAGCTGCACTACTGCCACACTTGGACCTCTCAGATGAAATACATTTGACCTTAAAAAAAAAGAAAAGAGAGAGAGAGCGAGACAACACAAAACCCCAAGCCCCAGTCACAGAAATCAATAGGAACTTAACCCTCAGCAGTACTAGGTGGAAAGGCAACCATATGTGACAGTATGGCTGTTAACTCATGAGAAATCCCCAGAATAGAAATAGAAGTTGCATATTATAAAGAAAGGGCAGCGAATCTATATTATCTAAGAGCTCATACTGTAGGTTAAAAAAAAAATGCAACCCTTGAATTAAGGACACCGTTTGTTTTCAACCTAGCAAAGCTGCACAAATATTTCATACTTAGATTAACTTCAAGTCAATTCTAAAATATGCAACTTTAGCTTTTTTGGTTTTATTCCTGTCATACCTGGATTCTAGTAGCCTCCATACTATGCTGAGCTTAGGTGAGCGTATTTTTTGCAGCATAACCTTATGCACTCTTTTAAATCTTAGGACTTATTTATGAAAAAGTATTATAAAATTGCAGATCCCAATTTCTTTACTGTCTGCCTTTTCTTTGAGTATGTGGGAGTTATAGTAAATCCAGTCAGCGTTTTGTCACACAATATGAATGGTCTTGCATACCTGCATAGGAGAGCCTGCTCAAAGGTATTACAAGTCCTGGAGAAAGAATGATTTTACCAAATAAAAGAACTGCTGGGAAAAGCTTGACCTAGTCACAAAATTGGCATTTTGAATTCTTTTAAATGACTCTGAAACTCAAGTGGGGCCCATTCTCCAAAATGTATGTTAATTAGGACCACTGACCCTGGGGACCAAAGAATTTAATTCTTCACTATCAGAACATTATGAACTCGGTTAATAGAGTTCTATTGGTCCTTTGTGCCCTTTGTTGCCCTCTAGTGGGGGTGGTATTAGGCTACGAAATAGTCAGACAGAAACAAGAAAGGGGCCGTGAGATGAACAGTTTGGATAATTGCATTAGTCACACCAAACGTGGTCTCTGGTGTCCACGCATGTGCCAGGGTCCAGAGGCTGTCAGGGTTTCTCAGGGAGGGAGGGGCGCAAAGTCTCTTGTGCAGGCTTAGACAGCGCAAGGGTCTGGGACCCACAGCATTTATGTTGCCTTGTCTTACCTTTCTTTCTCTCTCCAAGCTTTACCATCTGGTGTTATCCTGCCTGATAGCTCATGACTCCTTTTAGTAATACATACACTTAACAGGAAAAGCAGACTCCTTTGTTTACCCGTATCAATTACGTTGCACAAAGAGTCACATCCACCTGCTTGCATGATTGATGTGCTGGCTTTGAGGAGGAAAAGGAGTTGCAGCTTCCTTATGAACTTAGTGGGAAATAGCAGTTTAACTACATAAAGAGGGAGTGTTAAAGCAACTTTGGCAGGTGTCAGTCATCTATATATGCCAATCTTAAAATTTTATCAAATGAATCAAACTATGCTAAGGTTGCTCATGCATAACTGCTTTTATTTTCTCTATAATTTATTTTAGTTCCAAAGATACTCTTTATTTCGCTTTTTTCTTTGGGAAAGGGGAGGAGGTGAACTCTGAGGTCCCCTCCCTGGAGGCCTTATGCCTGAGTTTATCTGTGAAAATAGAGGAAAGAAGACATATTTTATAATAACACTCAGAAATATATGTTTTCTTTTAGAAATTATTTTTGCATGAATATTGTACTTTGTTTTATACAGTGAAGGCTGGAGCCATCCTTTAGTGTCTGTCAGGCAGAGAAGGGGGATGTACTCTAAACTCATTTGTTTAATTTGTTATTTCTTTATGGAATATTATAAACATGGTACATAGGACCATGGTACATATCAAATTGAAAAAAAAAAGATTTCAAGTGAATCTGGATGTATGGGAAATCCAACTGCAGGAGGATAACAGGTCAATCAGAAGTAGGAAAATGCTCAGGAAAATCCAATCTAAGGCCAGCTAAGGTCAGGCCTGTCTCGGATGCGTAGTTCAATCCCTCTGTTTATCTTTCTTACCAGAGTTGCTCTGCGTTAATAGTTTCTGCCTTTCCCAAATGTGTGGGTGCTTCTCCCCTCCCCCACCCAAAATGAAGGTTTATTCCCTCTTTTCCTCTTGCAGCCACTGTCATTATTTCTAATGTGAGCTTGGCAGTTTGACTTTAAAAAAAAATCAATTATTTTGCTAAGCTGTACCAGTTTTGAATTAAAAAAAAAAAAACACAAAACAACTATTTCCTTTTCTCAGTGGCCAGCTAAGGACAAATCTCTATCCAAAATAACTGATGGATCTGAGATCTTATTTGGTTTCAGGTCTATGTGATTCTTAAGTACATTGCCATTTTCTATGATTCTCTAAATTACTTACATTGTTTATGACCCTCACATTCGATTATTCCCATTTATGGAATTTTGTTTCCTTCTGCCTCTATAGAATGACTATAATAATAATATTGATACTAGTAAGACAACTACTAATAACAATGATAGCAAACACTATAGTTTTGCTATGTGTTAAGAATTATTTCAAGTGCTACATATTAACCCATTTATTTTCTAACAATCTTGTAGTACATTTTACAGATGAGGAAACTGAGGCACAGGTTGGTTCACCTGACGGCCATCACACAGCCAGTCAGTTTGGAAATAGGATTCAAAACCAAGTGATGTGGGTCTAGTAATGATGTTCTTAACTACAATAATAATGTCCTTTTTCTATAATAATTGCTAAAATTTGTGTATTTACCATCAACAGTGTAAAACAATACACTTCCATCACTGTACTTGGTAGAGCAGCACTTGTTCTACCTGGTGCCATGAGGTGCCTTGAAACTGAAGTGCCAAGAAAAACGTTCATTCTTTTAAGTCTCTAAGATTGCATGGCCATGAAGGGTGTTAAATAGATGCCTAGGTCTGAAGAAGGGACTCTTTGCCAAGGGAGCTTGGCACAGATGTCTGGATTGTCAGGAGGGGACGGGAGGAGGCACAGCACCCGCAGTGGGGGCAGCCTTGGCTTTAGTCCTGTGACCTCAAGCATGCTGTCTAATCTCTCTAAACCTCAGATGCGTCCTCTATAAAAGAAAGAAAATTTGGATCCCTTAGGTTGCTGGAGGCTATATTTAGAAATTGAAAACTGTCATCGTGTTGTATGAACAGAGATTTTTGCTAGAGCTTTAGAAGAGAAAAATGCTGGTGGAACTAAGGTGCTACCTGGCACGTAAGAGTTTCAGCATACAGAACACAAAGCACCTGCACCCTTGGGGTACAGCCACTTTCATATTGTGAGTAGACATACAATGTGTAGGAAAAACACTTCCATGTAACTCCTCTATTCACCCACACACCACTATTGACACCAGATGTGTGATTTTGTTCCCCACACCAAGTAATTCTGTGATGCCAGCTGGGTGACATACAGTTAGATTCAGCCCCTTAACTCTCCACCTGGAGCTGGCATCAGACCCCACGTGTGAAGGACTCAGTCTCACAAGACTGCGCCCACTTCAGACACCAATCTCAAGTCCCAGGTTGTCCTTGATATTTCTGACCAAATAACTATAAATTGGGGTTCCCATGACCACCTCCTTTGGCTAGTGATGTTTGCTAAGATCCTCTCTCTTGGTGCTGGGCAGGGCAGTGAGCCAAAGCTCTGAGATCAGGAGAGTAAACAACCGATACACTTAAAACCATTCTGTCCACACACAAGCATTTTATTGTTCATTTTCAGTACAGTATTCAATAAATTACATGGAATATTCAACACTTTATTATAAAATAGGCTTTGTGTTAGATGATTTTGCCTAACTGTAGGCTAAAATAAGTTTTCTGCACGTTTAAGGTAGGTTAGGCTAAGCTATGATGTTCTGTAAGTCAGGCGTACTTAATGCATTTTTGATTTATGATATTTTCAACTTACATTGTAAGTTGAGGAAGCTCTGCAGTCATTTTTTTTTGAATTTTATTTTTTTACACAGCAGGTTCTTATTAGTTATCCATTTTATACATATGAGTGTGTATATGTCAATCCCAACCTCCCAATTCATCACACCACCCCCTCCAACACCACTTTCCCCCCTTGGTGTCCATAAGTTTGTTCTCTACATCTGTGTCTCAATTTCTGCCCTGCAAACCAGTTCATCTCTACCATTTTTCTAGGTTCCACATATATGCATTAATATATGATATTTGTTTTTCTGTTTCTGACTTACTTCACTCTGTGTGACAGTCTCTACATTCATCCACATCTCTACAAATGACCCAGTTTTGTTCCTTGTTATGGCTGAGTAATATTCCACTGTATATATGTACCACATCTTCTTTATCCATTCATCTGTTGATGGGTATTCAGGTTGCTTCCATGACCTCGCTATTGTAAACGGTGCTGCAATGAACATTGGGGTGTATGTGTCTTTTTGAATTATGGTTTTCTCTGGGTATATGCACAGTAGTGGGATTGCTTGGTCATATGTTAATTCTATTTTTAGTTTTTTAAGGAACCTCCATACTGTTCTCCATAGTGGCTGTATCAATTTACATTCCCACCAACAGTGCAAGAGGGTTCCCTTTTCTCCACACTCTCTCCAGCATTTGTTTGTAGATTTTCTGATGATGCCAATTCTAACTGGTGTGAGGTGATACCTCATTGCAGTTTTGATTTGTATTTCTCTAATAATTAGTGATGTTGAGCAGCTTTTCATGTCCTTCTTGGCCATCTGTATGTCTTCTTTGGAGAAATGCCTATTTAGGTCTTCTGCCCATTTTTGGATTGGGTGGTGTGTTTTTTTAATATTGAGCTGCATGAGCTACTTATATATTTTGGAGATTAATCCTTTGTTGATTCATTTGCAAATAGTTTCTCCCATTCTGTGGGTTGTCTTGTGGTCTTATTTGTAGTTTCCTTTGCTTTGCAAAAGCTTTTAAGTTTCATTAGGTCCCATTTGTTTATTTTTGTTTTTATTTCCATTACTCTGGGAGGTGGATCAAAAAGATCTTGCTATGATTTATGTCAAAGAAGGTGCTTCTTATGTTTTCCTCTAAGAGTTTTATAGTGACAAGTCTTACATTTAAGTCTCTAATCCATTTTGAGTTTATTTTTGTTTATGGTGTTAGGGAGTGTTCTAATTTCATTCTTTTACATGTAGCTTTCCAGTTTTCCCAGCACCACTTATGAAGAGACTGTCTTTTCTCCATTGTATATCCCTGCCTCCTTTGTCATAGATTAGTTGACCATAGGTGTGTGGGTTTATCGCTGGGATTTCTATCTTGTTCCATTGACCTATGTTTCTGTTTTTGTGCCAGTACCATATTGTCTTGATTACTGTAGTTTTGTAGTATAATCTGAAGTCAGAAAGTCTGATTCCTCCAGCTCCATTTTTTCCCTCAAGTCTGCTTTGGTTATTCAGGGTCTTTGTGTCTCCATATAAATTGTGAAATTTTTTGTTCTAGTTCTGTAAAAAATGACATTGGTAATTTGATAGGGATTGCATTGAATTTGTAGATTGCTGTGGGTAGTTTAGTCATTTTCACAATATTGATTCTTCCAATCCAAGAACATGGTATATCTCTCCATCTGTTTGTATCATATTTAATTTCTTTCATCACTGTCTTATAGTTTCCTGCATACAGGTCTTTTGTCTCCCTAGGTAGGTTTATTCCTAGGTTTTTTATTCTTTTTGTTGCAGTGGTAAGTGGGAGTGTTTCCTTAATTTCTCTTTCAGATTTGTCATCATTAGTGTATAGAAATGCAAGAGATTTCTGTGCATTAATTTTATATTCTGCAACTTTACCGAATTCATTGATTAGCTCTAGTAGTTTTCTGGTGGCATCTTTAGGATTCTCTATGTATAGTATCATGTCATCTGCAAACAGTGACAGTTTTACTTACTCTTTTCCAATTTGTATTCATTTTATTTCTTTTTCTTCTCTGATTGCCATGTCTAGGACTTCCAAAACAATGTTGAATAATAGTGGTGAGAGTGGACATCCTTGTCTTGTTCCTGATCTTAGAGGAAATGATTTCAGTTTTTCACCATTGAGAATGATGTTTGCTGTGGGTTTGTTGTATATGGCCTTTATTATGCTGATGTAGGTTCTCTCTATGCCCACTTTCTGGAGAGTTTTTATGATAAATCGGTGTTGAATTCTGTCAAAAGCTTTTCCTGCATCTATTGAGATGATCATATGGTTTTTCTTCTTCAGTTTATTAATATGCTCTATCACATTGATTAATTTGCGTATATTGAAGAATCCTTGCATCACTGGGATAAATCCCACTTGATCATGGTGTAGGATCCTTTTATTGTGCTGTTCGACTCTGTTTGCTAGTATTTTGTTGAGGATTTTTGCATCTATATTCATCAGTGATATTGGTCTGTAATTTTCTTTTTTTCTAGTATCTATTTCTGGTTTTGGTATCAGGGTGATGGTGCCCTCATAGAATGAGTTTGGGAGTGTTCCTTCCTCTGCAATTTTTGGGAAGAGTTTCAGAAGGATGGGTGTTAGCTCTTCTCTAAATGTTTGATAGAATTTGCCTGTGAAGCCATCTGGGTCTGGACTTCTGTTTGTTGGAAGGTTTAAAATCACAGTTTCAATTTTATTACTTGTGATTTGTCTGTTTATATTTCCTATTTCTTCCTGGTTCAGTCTTGGAAGGTTATACCTTTCTAAGAATTTGTCCATTTCTTCCAGGTTGTCCATTCTATTGGCATAGAGTTACTTGTAGTAGTCTCTTAGGATGCTTTGTACTTCTGTGGTGTCTGTTGTAACATCTCCTTTTTCATTTCTAATTTTATTGATTTGAGTCCTCTCCCTCTTTTTCTTGATGAGTCTGACTAATGGTTTATCAATTTTGTTTATCTTCTCAAAGAACCAGCTTTTAGTTTTATTGATCTTTGCTATTGCTTTCTTTGTTTCTATTTCATTTATTTCTGCTCTGATCTTTATGATTTCTTTCCTTCTGCTAACTTTGGGTTTTGTTTGTTCTTCTTTCTCTAGTTCCTTTAGGTGCGAGTTTAGAGTGTTTATTTGAGATGTTTGTAGTTTCTTGAGGTAGGCTTGTATTGGTACAAACTTCCCTCTAAAAACTGCTTTTGCTGCATCCCATAGGTTTTGGATCATCGTGTTTTCATTGTTATTTGTCTCTAGGTATTTTTTGATTTCCTCTTTGATTTCTTCAGTGATCTCTTGGTTATTTAGTAACGTATTGTTTAGCCTCCATGTGTTTGTGTTTTTTATGTTTTTTTTCCCTGTAAGTGATTTCTAATCTCATAGCGTTGTGATCAGAAAAGATGCTTGATATGATTTCAGTATTCTTAAATTTACTGAGGTTTGATTTGTGACTCAGGATGTGATCTGTCCTGGAGAATGCTCCGTGTGTACTTCAGGAGAAGGCGTAATCTGCTGTTTTTGGATGGAATGTCCTGTAAATATCAATTAAGTCTATCTCATCTACTGTGTCATTATAAGCTTGTGTTTCCTTATTAGTTTTCTGTTTGGATGATATGTCCATTGGTGTAAGTGAGGTGTTAATGTCCCCCACTATTATATATATTTATAATTGTTATATCTTCTTCTTGGAATGATCCCTTGATCATTATGTAGTGTCCTTCCTTGTCTCCTGTAACATTCTTTATTTTAAAATCTATTGAATCTGATATGAGTATTGCTACTTCAGCTTTCTTTTGATTTCCATTTGCATGGAATATATTTTTCCATCCCCTCACTTTCAGTCTGTATGTGTCCTTAGGTATAATGTGGGTCTCTTGTAGACATCATATATATGGGTATTGTTTTGTATCCATTCTGCGAGCCTTTGTCTTTTGGTTGGAGCATTTAATCCATTCATGTTTAAGGTAATTATTGATATGTATGTTCCTGTGACAATTTTCTTAATTGTTTTGGGTTTGCTTTTGTAGGTCCTTTTCTTCTCTTTTGTTTCCCACTGAGAGTTCCTTTAGCATTTGTTGTAGAGCTGGTTTTTGGTGCTGAATTCTCTTAGCTTTTGCTTGTCTGTAAAGCTTTTGTTTTCTCTGTCGAATCTTAATGAGATTGTTTCTGGGTTAAGTAATCTTGGTCAGAGGTTCTTCCCTTTCATCAGTTTAAATATGTCCTGTCACTCCCTTCTGGCTTGTGAAGTTTCTGCTGAGAAATCAGCTGTTAACCTTGTCGGAGTTCCCTTGTATGTCATTTGTCTTTTTTCCCTTGTTGGTTTCAATAATTTTCTTTGTCTTTAATTTTTGCCAATTTGATTACTATGTGTCTTGGCATGTTTCTCCTTTGGTTTATCTTGTATGGGACTCTCTGCGCTTCCTGGACTTGGGTGGCTATTTCCTTTCCCATGTTAGGGAAATTTCGACTATAATCCCTTCAAGTATTTTCTCGGGTACTTTCTTCCTCTCTTCTCCTTCTGGGACCCCTATAATGTGAATGTTGTTGCATTTAATATTGTTCCAGAGGTCTCTTAGGCTGTCTTCATTTCTTTTCATATTTTTTTCTTTGTTCTGCTCTGCAAGAGTGAATTCCACCATTCTATCTTCCAGGTCACTTATCCGTTCTTCTGCCTCAGTTATTCTGCTATTGATCCCTTCTAATGTATTTTTCATTTCAGTTATTGTATTGTTCATCTCTGTTTGTTTGTTCTTTAATTCTTTTATGTCTTTGTTTAATATTTCTTGCATCTTCTCGATCTTTGCCTCCATTCTTTTTCCAAGGTCCTGGATCATCTTCACTATCATTATTCTGAATTCTTTTCCTGGAATGTTACTTATCTCCACTTCATTTAGTTGCTTTTCTGGAGTTTTATCTTGTTCCTTCATCTGGTTCATAGCTCTCTGCCTTTTCATCTTGTCTATCTTTCTGTAAATGTGGTTTCTGTTCCACAGGCTGCAGGATTGTAGTTTTTCTTGCTTCTGCTGTCTGCCCTCTGGTGGCTGAGGCTACCTAAGAGGCTTGTGCAAGTTTCCTGATGTGAGGGATTGGTGGTGGGTAGAGCTGACTGTTGCTCTGTTGGGCAGAGCTCAGTAAAACTTTAATCCACTTGACTGCTGATGGGTGGGGCTGGCTTCCCTCCCTGTTTGTTATTTGGCCTGAGGCAACCCAACACTGGAGCCTACCTGGGCTCTTTGGTGAGGCTAGTAGTGAACTCTGGGAGGGCTCACGCCAAGGAGTATTTCCCAGAATTTCTGTTGCCAGTGTCCTTGTCCCCTCGGTGAGCCACACACACTGCCTATCTCTGCAGGAGACCCTCCAACACTAGCAAGTAGGTCTGGTTCAGTCTCCCCTGGGGTCACTGCTCCTTCCCCTGGGTCCCAATGTGCACACTACTTTGTGTGTGCCCTCCAGGAGTGGAGTCTCTGTTTCCCTCAGTCCTGTCGAAGTCCTGCAATCAAATCCTGCTAGCCTTCAAAGTCTGATTCTGTAGAAATTCCTCCTCCTGCTGCCGGACCCCCAGGTGGGGAAGCCTGACGTGGGGCTCAGAACCTTCACTCCAGTGGGTGGACTTCTGTGGTATAAGTGTTCTCCAGTTTGTGTCATCCACCTAGCAGTTACAGGATTTGATTTTATTGTGATTGTGCCCCTCCTACTGTCTCATTGTGGTTTCTCCTTTGTCTTTGGATGAGGGATATCTTTTTTGGTGAGTTCCAGTGTCTTCCTGTCAATGATTGGTCAGCAGTTATTTGGGATTCTGGTGCTCTCACAAGAGGGAGTGAGAGCATGTCCTTCTACTCCGCCATCTTGAACCAATCTCTGAAATCATTTTTATAGAGTTATTTACATTGGCATGTGAAAATAGATTGTTGTGACTTTGATTAAATGTAAGATCTGATTATCCTGATGTAGCAAAAAAAATCTTGAAGTGACTAATTTCATTATATGCTGCATGCTTCAGTTAAAAAGGCATTTATCTGCATTAATATTACTAAATTCAACATACATAAATAGTTAAAATACAGAACCAGACCTGAGGGTATATCATCTACCATTTATAACACCAACACTTTTGTTTCAGTAAAATGGCATCATCTATCATATTAAATTAACTTGATAACTTAATTTGATTATATTCATAGTTTTGACTGTATCTCATGCATAGATTAATTTTGTTATTTATTTTTTTCAAGGATAAGAAGTTGATATTTAAATAGTATGAAAAAGAGGCTCCACAATTTTTGTTTTCCTTTAAAAGGGAAGAATAAATTACTCCAATTTGAAAAAATAACACTTTTGAGTATAGCAACAATTATATTATTATATTAGCTATAGTAATAGGTGGAGAGAATGGATGCAGAACCCAGCTACAAGAGTCTTTACTGACCTTTGTAGGTATCTAAAACTCTGTACATCACTTCCTGCTCCAAAACCACAGTTTCTTTTGTCTCATTTACTAAGAAATCTGTATTATCACTTTAGGCAAACTAACTCTTGGATGACCTGAGAAATGTTTCCTTCCTAGTACTAATAACTTTTGAAATTATCCCCTTTATCTTCATTTAAATGTCCTTTTCCAACTGTATGTGGGTTCTTACAGTCCATGTTGTCCTCAATTCCAGAGCCATTTCTCTAGTAAGAAACAAAAACACATCTTGATTGGTCATATATGGGTGTTGTTGTTATTATTATTACCAAACATAATCATATTAAAATAACTAGGATTCAGAGTCAATGATAGGGAAGGGCTGCTTGTTTTATGAAAGCAAGAAGTAGCAGGGATGGAGGAAACACATTGACTCTCAGGGAAGTCTTGACAGACTTTATAAGTTTGCTAGAAGGAATGATATTAAACATAGTAGAATAAACAATGACTTTGGAAGGAGACAGTCTTGCATTTGAAGCTCTGCTACCTAACACTGTATGTCTGTCAGTCAATAATTTGCCCTCTCTGAATCTTAGATTCCTTGCACGTGAAATGGGGATGATAACACTTATCTTGGAGGGTTATTGTGAGGATTATGGGTTGTATGGACTTATGGGAAAATAATAATACAGTGTTTGGTCCATAATAGGTGTTCAATTTATGGTTGTTATTATTACCAGCCTAGATTGTGAGTCTCTCATGTTATGATGAAGACACACAGTGAGGGCCTACAGATCTCAGAAGATGACAGAAACAAAAAATTATGAAACAGAGGGCAAAGGTATTACTACAGGTGCTATGGTCTGAATGTTTGCGTCCCCTCAAAGTTCATATGTTGAAAACCTAATGCCCAATGTGTTGGTATTAGAAGGTAGGGCCTTTGAGAGGTGCTTAGGTCATGAGGGTGTAGCTCTTGATTCGTGGTCATGATTCGTGCTCTTATAAAACAGACACCACAGAGCTCCCTTGTCCCTTCCACCATGTGAGGACACAGTGTAAAGATGGCCATTTATGAACCAGGAAGTAGGACAGACATCTTACCAGACATCAGCTCAGCT
Organism: Phocoena sinus; assembly: GCF_008692025.1. NCBI lineage: Eukaryota > Metazoa > Chordata > Mammalia > Artiodactyla > Phocoenidae > Phocoena > Phocoena sinus. The sequence continues at coordinate 34,957,026 of NC_045767.1, forward strand.
GGTACCTTGTTCTTGGATGTTTCAGCCTCCAGAACTGTGAGAAATAAATTTCTGTTGTTTACAAGTTACCCAGTCTATGGTGTTTTGTTATAGCAGCCCACAGGCACTAAGACAATAGAGAATCAAATTATGTCCTCATCAAGTTCTGGTTCCCCGTTTCCAAGGGAAGATCCCTGCCCCTTTCTCCCTGCATGCTTTCTAGGCCAAGCCAATGCATTCACTAAATTGGCTATTTATAATACAGCACTATGTTAAAAAAAATTACTACTAACTTCCAATTGTAGCTTATAATTTGGGGTGATGTTAAAAATATTTAATAACCAAGTAGCGGGAGTGCCTATGTCCCACACTTCAACTGATAGCCCATATGAGCCCCACTTCCTGTCATGAACAGTCACAATTGACTCAGACTGTGTCAATGTGTACTTTCTAACTAAACAAATGTTTTTATATAACAGGAAATGCATGAATAAGAAGGAAAGTGACTCTGTGTGACTTCGCTACTCAATGTGAGCTGCTTGGAGAAGTATACTCTGAAATGGATACAATTTTGCTTGTTTTTTAAAAACTTAATTAATTTATTGGCTGCCTTGGTTTTTTTAAAAAATTATTTTATTTATTTTTGGCTGTGCTTGGTCTTTGCTGCACACAGTTTTCTCTAGTTGCGGCGAGTGGGGGCTACTCTTTGTTGTGGTGCGCGGGCTTCTCATTGCTGTGGCTTCTCTTATTGCAGATCATGGGTTCTAGGCGTGCGTGTTTCAGTAGTTGTGGCACGTGGGCTCAGTAGTTGTGGCTCACAGGCTCTAGAGAGCAGGCTCAGTAGTTGTGGTGCATGGGCTTAGTTGCTTTGCTTGGTTTTTACTTTCAAATGTTGCTTTCCTTTCCCTGTCAACATGAAAAAATCCCCAAATCCTTAACAAACAGAATAAGTGAAATTTTAATCTAACACCTCCAAGAGTGTTCACGTAGTAATTAGAGCTTTTTCAGCATATGCAGCAAATATTTTTTAGGATACTTGACAACTTTGGCAAATATTTAATTTAAAAAATTACAGGAGACAAAGAGTAACCAAATATCCAACATTTCAATTTAGTTTCAAGGTCAGCAGTAATTTAAGTAAATGTGAACTGGACAGCTTTATAAAATATTAAGATGTATAGTTGTGTTTAAAGTTTAAGTTGGAGACACGTTAAGTTGATGTGGGAAGTTTCTAAGAGTCCTTTCACCCTCAGGCTGAAGAGAGATTTTTAACAAACTCATACTGTCAGCACTAGAATGGGAAGAAATACAGGAAGGCAAAGCCCATTTACTGAGTAGGAGTATACTCACAGCATGTCTGAGGACAAGTCAGTTCTGTCCAAATCCCTTGGCTGGTAGGAATCATGGGGAGTTTGCTCATTGTAGCCTTGTGTTCCTTGTATTATGTTTCTACACTGAAAACCCAAAGGATGCTGGAAGGCTGGGTTAGTTATGTATTTTAAACCTCAAGTGGCTTTAGACCACAAAAGAACAAACCCAACTCCACAGAGGATGACATTTCAGGAGTCAGTGCTCGTTCCTATGCTGTCTTTCCATTTCATGTATGTTGGAAATGGTTTAAAGGTATTCAAAACCTCTGGGTTCACTGCCCATTGACTGGACTGTAGTAGTAGAGCTCTTGGTAGGCTGGTTCTCAACCTGAACCTAAGGGTTCAGCCAGAGCTGCTTTTGCTCTGCCAGTGCAGTGAGTTAATCACAATATAACTGGCAGAATTCAGCTCTGGGTCAGTTGTCAGTACAACTATTACCACGTCTATCAAGCATCACGTGAGCTGCCTGTTTGTATATGTGGTAAATACTCTACATGGACAGCACTGGCTGGTATAAACTGAACTGCACTTGTGCCAAGAAAATAGCTACACACACTATAGACATGTTGGCTTTTTTCTGCAGCCTCTTGGGTTGTGTGAGCTCTGGTAGGAGCCAAACCCCAGGATGGAGACTGAGTTCTTTGGCCACCAGCTGTGTTGGGCAGCTTCACAGGGCACATGAGGCAGTTCCAACTGGCAAACAGCACTTCCTTTTAATAAATTCATTGGCATCTTCCTTAGGGAAGAAACAGAAACCGGAAAGAGCTAGTCTTCACTGCGCACTGAGGATGTCAGACTGATATCTTTATAAAAATTTCTTAAGCTGAAAGTATCTGAGAATATCAACAATGTATTACAAAAAGAAAAGTCTAAAGTTTTATCATCATCATCAGGAAGGTACAGAGGACAAAATTAAATAGTACCCCAAAGACTCCTAGGCTCCCAGAGCAGACCCATTATGACTTGGCACCCGTGTTGCTAGAACATCTTATGAGCAGGTACAATGCCAAATGAACACATGTGAACAAGAATACTCAGCAAGGAGGAAGTGTTTATCAGTGAGTATCAAATCTGACTAGAAATAGGAAAGAATGGTGCCATCTGCTCCGCGGACAGAGCCATCCCGGCTGTAAGACAGCAGATCACTACTGGTGAAAGTCTGGGGTAGAAAGAAAAGACGTGCATCTAGCCAGTTAGTGAAGCCTGGTAAATAAGCATTTCCCAATGTTTAAGCATGCTTTACCCACCCACCATCACAGAGAAGGAAACATTGTAAATCAAATCCCTACGCTTTGCTGCTCATCAGACATTGATTATTATTCTCCTGGGCAAGTGGAGAAAGTGGCTAATTGTTTGGATGCCTTTTGTGTGTATATTGTCCATGAAGATTGCATACTTTATTGGTGAAGTTTTTTTTTTTTAACATCTTTATTGGAGTATAATTGCTTTACAACGGTGTGTTAGTTTCTGCTTTATAACAAAGTGAATCAGTTATACATATACATATTTTATTGATAGTTCATAAATTTGCAGATACTAAGAGGGGGGAAAGGAAGTTCAGTGTGTGCCAAGAGCAGACAGCTTGGTTTATTTCCAACTGTATGCTATCCTAACATTGTCTCTGGAGGGTGTTTTTCTTCCTCCCTTCCTCCGTCCCTCCTTCCCTTCCTTCCTCCCTCCCTTCCTTCCTCCCTTCCTCCCTCCCTTCCTCCCTCCCTTCCTTCCTCCTTCTCTCCCTCCCTTTTTTTCTTCCTCCCTTCCCTCCTTCCCTTTCTTTCTTCCTCCCTTCCCTCCTTCCCTTCCTTTCTTCCCTTCTTCCCTCCCTTCCTTCCTCCTTCCCTCCCTCCCTTCCTTTCTTCCTCCCTTCCCTCCCTCCCTTCCTTTCTTCCTCCCTTCCCTCCTTCCCTTCCTTTCTTCCCTCCCTTCCTTCCTCCTTCCCTCCCTCCCTTCCTTTCTTCCTCCCTTCCCTCCTTCCCTTCCTTTCTTCCCTTCTTCCCTCCCTTCCTTCCTCCTTCCCTCCCTCCCTTCCTTTCTTCCTCCCTTCCCTCCCTCCCTTCCTTCCTTCCTTCCTCCCTCCCTCCCTTCCTTCCCGTAAATACAGCTTTATTGAGGTATGTTACACACATTAAACTGCACATGCTTAAAGCATACAATTGATAAGTTTGTATATATATCCATAAAATTATCACTACAGCTAAGATAATTAATGTACTCATAACCTCCAAGAGCTTTCTTTGTGTTCCTTTGTAATTCCTTTCCCTCTTGCCAGGGCAACCACTGATCTGCTTTTTGTTACCCACAGATTACTTTAAATATTCTAAAATTTCATATAAATAGAATCATACAACATGTAGTTTTTTGTTTTTGTTAATTTCTTTCACTCATTACACTTACTTTGAGATTCATCTACATTGCCATATGTCAATAGCTCATTCTTTTGTATTGCAGAGTGGTATTCTGTCATAATGGTTAAAGAACAACTTGTTTATCCACTCACGTGTTCATAGCATTTGGATTGTTTCCAGTTTTTTGGCTATTACAAGCACAGCTGTATGAACATTCACATATTCTTTATGTAGACAGATGCTTTCATTTCTCTTAGGTAAAAATCTAGAAGTGGAATGGCTGAATCATATGATAGGTGCATATTAATTTAAGAAACTGCCACATTGTTTTCCAAAGTGGTTGTACCATTTTACATTTCCATCAGCAGTGCATGAGGGTTCCAGTTCTTCCACATTGTTATAGATATTTGATATGATAAGTTTTAAAATTTTATTCATTCCAGTGGATGTGCAGTGGTATCTCATTGTGGCTTTAACTTGCATTCCTTTATTGATTAATGATGTTGAATATCTTTTCATCTGTTTATTGCAATCTGCATGACTTCTCTGGGGAGATGTCCGAATCTTGCCATTAAAATTTTTTTCCTTGAGTTTTTAAAGATCTTTATGTATTCTTTAAACAACTTCTTCATCAAACATATATTTTTGGGACTTCCCTGGTGGTGCAGTGGTTGAGAGTCCGCCTGCCAATGCAGGGGACATGGGTTCGTGCCCCGGTCTGGGAAGATCCCACATGCTGCGGAGCGGCTGGGCCCATGAGCCATGGCTGCTGAGCCTGCGCATCCAGAGCCTGTGCTCCGCAGTGGGAGAGGCCACGACAATGAGAGGCCCGCGTACA